>NW_028126410.1:0-600000 GCF_965194825.1 Balaenoptera physalus | reverse complement strand
ATCCTAATGTGATTTCTTTATAATGGGTGTGTTCCTTATCTTATCCTAGTGTCTAAACTCTTCTCCATGGCTGGACCTCCAAATAATATTCCTTTACGTGCTAAGGGGTATCTAGAGAGTGGGATAGGTTTAATAACTACCCTAACACTAACGCGTACCCTAACCCTAACCCCTACCCTAACCCTAACACGTACCCTAATCCTAACCAATACCCTAAACCGAGTCCTAACCCTAACACTAACCCTAACCCTAACCCTAACCCATACCCTAAGCCGTACCCGAAGCCCTCCCCAAACCCGTACCCTAAGCCGTACCCTAAGCCGTACCCTAAGACTAACCCTAACCCTAGGCTACCCTTGACTGCTTCTTCCTCCAATAGATTTCCTAAGCACTAGTGTTTTAAGGAACAGCTTAAAAATAGAATCCTAATGTGATTTCTTTATAATGGGTGTGTTCCTTATCGTATCCTAGTGTCTAAACTCTTCTCCATGGCTGGACCCCCAAATAATATTACTTTACGTGCTAAGGGGTATCTAGAGAGTGGGATAGGTTTAATAACTAACCTAACCCTAACGCGTACCCTAACCCTATCCCCTACCCTAACCCTAACACGTACCCTAATCCTACCCCGTACCCTAAACCGACCCCTAACCCTAACACTAACCCTAACCCTAACCCTAACCCATACCCTACGCCGTACCAGAACCCCTCCCCGAACCCGTACCCTAAGCCGTACCCTAAGCCGTACCCTAAGCCGTACCCTAACCCTAGGCTACCCTTCACTGCTTCTGCCTCCAATAGATTTCCTAAGCACTAGTGTTTTAAGGAACAGCTTAAAAAGAGAATCCTAATGTGATTTCTTTATAATGGGTGTGTTCCTTATCTTATCCTAGTGTCTAAACTCTTCTCCATGGCTGGACCTCCAAATAATATTCCTTTACGTGCTAAGGGGTATCTAGAGATTGGGATAGGTTTAATAAATACCCTAACACTAACGCGTACCCTAACCCTAACCCCTACCCTAACCCTAACACGTACCCTGATCCTAACCAATACCCTAAGCCGAGCCCTAACCCTAACACTAACCCTAACCCTAACCCTAACCCATACCCTAAGCCTTACCCGAAGCCCTCCCCAAACCCGTACCCTAAGCCGTACCCTAAGCCGTACCCTAAGCCTAACCCTAACCCTAGGCTACCCTTGACTGCTTCTGCCTCCAATAGATTTCCTAAGCACTAGTGTTTTAAGGAACAGCTTAAAAAGAGAATCCTAATGTGATTTCTTTATAATGTGTCTGTTCCTTATCTTATCCTAGTGTCTAAACTCTTCTCCATGGCTGGAACTCCAAATAATATTCCTTTACATGCTAAGCGGTATCTAGAGAGTGGGATAGGTTTAATAACTACCCTAACACTAACGCGTACCCTAACCCTAACCCCTACCCTAACACTAACACGTACCCTAATCCTAACCAATACCCTAAACCGAGCCCTAACCCTAACACTAACCCTAACCCTAACCCTAACCCATACCCTACGCCGTACCCGAAGCCCTCCCCGAACCCGTACCCTAAGCCGTACCCTAAGCCTAACCCCAAGCCTAACCCTAACCCTTGGTTACCCTTGACTGCTTCTTCCTCCAATAGATTTCCTAAGCACTAGTGTTTTAAGGAACAGCTTAAAAAGAGAATCCTAATGTGATTTCTTTATAATGGGTGTGTTCCTTATCTTATCCTAGTGTCTAAACTCTTCTCCATGGCTGGACCCCCAAATAATATTCCTTTACGTGCTAAGGGGTATCTAGAGAGTGGGATAGGTTTACTAACTACCCTAACCCTAACGCGTACCCTAACCCTATCCCCTACCCTAACCCTAACACGTACCCTAATCCTAACCCGTACCCTAAACCGAGCCCTAACCCTAACACTAACCCTAACCCTAACCCTAACCCATACCCTACGCCGTACCCGAAGCCCTCACCGAACCCGTACCCTAAGCCGTACCCTAAGCCTAACCCTAAGCCTAACCCTAACCCTAGGCTACCCTTGACTGCTTCTGCCTTCAATAGATTTCCTAAGCACTAGTGTTTTAAGGAACAGCTTAAAAAGAGAATCCTAATGTGATTTCTTTATAATGGGTGTGTTCCTTATCTTATCCTAGTGTCTAAACTCTTCTCCATGGCTGGACCTCCAAATAATATTCCTTTACGTGCTAAGGGGTATCTACAGAGTGGGATAGGTTTAATAACTAACCTAACACTAACGCGTACCCTAACCCTAACCCATACCCTAACACTAACACGTACCCTAATCCTAACCAAAACCCTAAACCGAGCCCTAACCCTAACACTAACCCTAACCCTAACCCTAACCCATACCCTACGCCGTACCCGAACCCCTCCCCGAACCCGTACCCTAAGCCGTACCCTAAGCCTAACCTCAAGCCTAACCCTAACCCTAGGCTACCCTTGACTGCTTCTGCCTCCAATAGATTTCCTAAGCACTAGTGTTTTAAGGAACAACTTAAAAAGAGAATCCTAATGTGATTTCTTTATAATGGGTGTGTTCCTTATCTTATCCTAGTGTCTAAACTCTTCTCCATGGCTGCACCTCCAAATAATATTCCTTTACGTGCTAAGGGGTATCTAGAGAGTGGGATAGGTTTAATAACTACCCTAACACTAACGCGTACCCTAACCCTAACCCCTACCCTAACCCTAACACGTACCCTAATCCTAACCAATACCCTAAACCGAGCCCTAACCCTAACACTAACCTTAACCCTAACCCTAACCCATACCCTAAGCCGTACCCGAAGCCCTCCCCAAACCCGTACCCTAAGCCGTAACCTAAGCCATACCCTAAGCCTAACCCTAACCCTATGCTACCCTTGACTGCTTCTGCCTCCAATAGATTTCCTAAGCACTAGTGTTTTAAGGAACAGCTTAAAAAGAGAATCCTAATGTGATTTCTTTATAATGTGTCTGTTCCTTATCTTATCCTAGTGTCTAAACTCTTCTCCATGGCTGGAACTCCAAATAATATTCCTTTACGTGCTAAGGTGTATCTAGAGAGTGGGATAGGTTTAATAACTACCCTAACCATAACGCGTACCCTAAACCTAACCCCTACCCTAACCCTAACATGTACCCTAATTCTATCCCGTACCCTAAACCGAGCCCTAACCCTAACACTAACCCTAAACCTAACCCTAACCCATACCCTACGCCGTACCCGAAGCCCTCACCGAACCCGTACCGTAAGCCGTACCCTAAGCCGTACCCTAAGCCTAACCCTAACCCTAGGCTACCCTTGACTGCTTCTTCCTCCAATAGATTTCCTAAGCACTAGTGTTTTAAGGAACAGCTTAAAAAGAGAATCCTAATGTGATTTCTTTATAATGGGTGTGTTCCTTATCTTATCCTAGTGTCTAAACTCTTCTCCATGGCTGGACCCCCAAATAATATTCCTTTACGTGCTAAGGGGTATCTAGAGAGTGGGATAGGTTTAATAACTACCCTAACCCTAACGCGTACCCTAACCCTATCCCCTACCCTAACCCTAACACGTACCCTAATCCTAACCCGTACCCTAAACCGTGCCCTAACCCTAACACTAACCCTAACCCTAACCCATACCCTACGCCGTACCCGAAGCCCTCACCGAACCCGTACCCTAAGCCGTACCCTAAGCCTAACCCTAAGCCTAACCCTATCCCTAGGCTACCGTTGACTGCTTCTGCCTCCAATAGATTTCCTAAGCACTAGTGTTTTAAGGAACAGCTTAAAAAGAGAATCCTAATGTGATTTCTTTATAATGGGTGTGTTCCTTATCTTATCCTAGTGTCTAAACTCTTCTCCATGGCTGGACCTCCAAATAATATTCCTTTACGTGCTAAGGGGTATCTACAGAGTGGGATAGGTTTAATAACTAACCTAACACTAACGCGTACCGTAACCCTAACCCCTACCCTAACACTAACACGTACCCTAATCCTAACCAAAACCCTAAACCGAGCCCTAACCCTAACACTAACCCTAACCCTAACCCTAACCCATACCCTACGCCGTACCCGAACCCCTCCCCGAACCCGTACCCTAAGCCGTACCCTAAGCCTAACCCCAAGCCTAACCCTAACCCTAGGCTACCCTTGACTGCTTCTGCCTCCAATAGATTTCCTAAGCACTAGTGTTTTAAGGATCAACTTAAAAAGAGAATCCTAATGTGATTTCTTTATAATGGGTGTGTTCCTTATCTTATCCTAGTGTCTAAACTCTTCTCCATGGCTGGACCTCCAAATAATATTCCTTTACGTGCTAAGGGGTATCTAGAGAGTGGGATAGGTTTAATAACTACCCTAACACTAACGCGTACCCTAACCCTAACCCCTACCCTAACCCTAACACGTACCCTAATCCTAACCAATACCCTAAACCGAGCCCTAACCCTAACACTAACCCTAACCCTAACCCTAACCCATACCCTAAGCCGTACCCGAAGCCCTCCCCAAACCCGTACCCTAAGCTGTAACCTAAGCCGTACCCTAAGCCTAACCCTAACCCTAGGCTACCCTTGACTGCTTCTGCCTCCAATAGATTTCCTAAGCACTAGTGTTTTAAGGAACAGCTTAAAAAGAGAATCCTAATGTGATTTCTTTATAATGTGTCTGTTCCTTATCTTATCCTAGTGTCTAAACTCTTCTCCATGGCTGGAACTCCAAATAATATTCCTTGACGTGCTAAGCGGTATCTAGAGAGTGGGATAGGTTTAATAACTACCCTAACACTAACGCGTACCCTAACCCTAACCCCTACCCTAACACTAACACGTACCCTAATCCTAACCAATACCCTAAACCGAGCCCTAACCCTAACACTAACCCTAACCCTAACCCTAACCCATACCCTACGCCGTACCCGAAGCCCTCACCGAACCCGTACCCTAAGCCGTACCCTAAGCCTAACCCTAAGCCTAACCCTAACCCTAGGCTACCCTTGACTGCTTCTGCCTCCAATAGATTTCCTAAGCACTAGTGTTTTAAGGAACAGCTTAAAAAGAGAATCCTAATGTGATTTCTTTATAATGGGTGTGTTCCTCATCTTATCCTAGTGTCTAAACTCTTCTCCATGGCTGGACCTCCAAATAATATTCCTTTACGTGCTAAGGGGTATCTACAGAGTGGGATAGGTTTAATAACTAACCTAACACTAACGCGTACCATAACCCTAACCCCTACCCTAACACTAACACGTACCCTAATCCTAACGAAAACCCTAAACCGAGCCCTAACCCTAACACTAACCCTAACCCTAACCCTAACCCATACCCTACGCCGTACCCGAAGCCCTCACCGAACCAGTACCCTAAGCCGTACCCTAAGCCGTACCCTAAGCCGTACCCTAAGCCTAACCCTAACCCTAGGCTACCCTTGACTGCTTCTTCCTCCAATAGATTTCCTAAGCACTAGTGTTTTAAGGAACAGCTTAAAAAGAGAATCCTAATGTGATTTCTTTATAATGGTTGTGTTCCTTATCTTATCCTAGTGTCTAAACTCTTCTCCATGGCTGGACCCCCAAATAATATTCCTTTACGTGCTAAGGGGTATCTAGAGAGTGGGATAGGTTTAATAACTACCCTAACCCTAACGCGTACCCTAAACCTATCCCCTACCCTAACCCTAACACGTACCCTAATCCTAACCCGTACCTTAAACCGAGCCCTAACCCTAACACTAACCCTAACCCTAACCCTAACCCATCCCCTACGCCGTACCAGAAGCCCTCACCGAACCCATACCCTAAGCCGTACCCTAAGCCTAACCCTAAGCCTAACCCTAACCCTAGGCTACCCTTGACTGCTTCTGCCTCCAATAGATTTCCTAAGCACTAGTGTTTTAAGGAACAGCTTAAAAAGAGAATCCTAATGTGATTTCTTTATAATGGGTGTGTTCCTTATCTTATCCGAGTGTCTAAACTCTTCTCCATGGCTGGACCTCCAAATAATATTCCTTTACGTGCTAAGGGGTATCTACAGAGTGGGATAGGATTAATAACTAACCTAACACTAATGCGTACCCTAACCCTAACCCCTACCCTAACACTAACACGTACCCTAATCCTAACCAATACCCTAAACCGAGCCCTAACCTTAACACTAATCCTAAACCTAACCCTAACCCGTACCCTACGCCGTACCCGAACCCCTCCCCGAACCCATACCCTAAGCCGTACCCTAAGCCTAACCCCAAACCTAACCCTAACCCTAGGCTACCCTTGACTGCTTCTGCCTCCAATAGATTTCCTAAGCACTAGTGTTTTAAGGAACAACTTAAAAAGAGAATCCTAATGTGATTTCTTTATAATGGGTGTGTTCCTTATCTTATCCTAGTGTCTAAACTCTTCTCCATGGCTGCACCTCCAAATAATATTCCTTTACGTGCTAAGGGGTATCTAGAGAGTGGGATAGGTTTAATAACTACCCTAACACTAACGCGTACCCTAACCCTAACCCCTAACCTAACCCTAACACGTACCCTAATCCTAACCAATACCCTAAACCGAGCCCTAACCCTAACACTAACCCTAACCCTAACCCTAACCCATACCCTACGCCGTACCCGAAGCCCTCCTCGAACCCGTACCCTAAGCCGTACCCTAAGCCGTACGCTAAGCCTAACACTAACCCTAGGCTACCATTGACTGCTTCTGCCTCCAATAGATTTCCTAAGCACTAGTGTTTTAAGGAACAGCTTAAAAAGAGAATCCTAATGTGATTTCTTTATAATGGGTGTGTTCCTTATCTTATCCTAGTGTCTAAACTCTTCTCCATGGCTGGACCCTGAAATAATATTCCTTTACGTGCTAAGGTGTATCTAGAGAGTGGGATAGGTTTAATAACTACCCTAACCCTAACGCGTACCCTAACCCTAACCCCTTCCCTAACCCTAACACGTACCCTAATCCTAACCCGTACCCTAAACCGAGCCCTAACCCTAACACTAACCCTAACCCTAACCCTAAGCCATACCCTACGCCGTACCTGAATCCCTCACCGAACCCGTACCCTAAGCCGTACCCTAAGCCTAACCCTAAGCCTAACCCTAACCCTAGGCTACCCTTGACTGCTTCTGCCTCCAATAGATTTCCTAAGCACTAGTGTTTTAAGGAACAGCTTAAAAAGAGAATCCTAATGTGATTTCTTTATAATGGGTGTGTTCCTCATCTTATCCTAGTGTCTAAACTCTTCTCCATGGCTGGACCTCCAAATAATATTCCTTTACGTGCTAAGGGGTATCTACAGAGTGGGATAGGTTTAATAACTAACCTAACACTAACGCGTACCCTAACCCTAACCACTACCCTAACACTAACACGTACCCTAATCCTAACGAAAACCCTAAACCGAGCCCTAACCCTAACACTAACCCTAACCCTAACCCTAACCCATACCCTACGCCGTACCCGAACCCCTCCCCGAACCCGTACCCTAAGCCGTACCCTAAGCCTAACCCCAAGCCTAACCCTAACCCTAGGCTACCCTTGACTGCTTCTGCCTCCAATAGATTTCCTAAGCACTAGTGTTTTAAGGAACAACTTAAAAAGAGAATCCTAATGTGATTTCTTTATAATGGGTGTGTTCCTTATCTTATCCTAGTGTCTAAACTCTTCTCCATGGCTGCACCTCCAAATAATATTCCTTTACGTGCTAAGGGGTATCTAGAGAGTGGGATAGGTTTAATAACTACCCTAACACTAACGCGTACCCTAACCCTAACCCCTACACTAACCCTAACACGTACCCTAATCCTAACCAATACCCTAAACCGAGCCCTAACCCTAACACTAACCCTAACCCTAACCCATACCCTACGCCGTACCCGAAGCCCTCCCCGAACCCGTACCCTAAGTCGTACCCTAAGCCGTACCCTAAGCCTAACCCTAACCCTAGGCTACCCTTGACTGCTTCTGCCTCCAATAGATTTCCTAAGCACTAGTGTTTTAAGGAACAACTTAAAAAGAGAATCCTAATGTCATTTCTTTATAATGGGTGTGTTCCTTATCTTATCCTAGTGTCTAAACTCTTCTCCATGGCTGGACCTCCAAATAATATTCCTTTACGTGCTGAGGGGTATCTAGAGAGTGGGATAGGTTTAATAACTACCCTAACACTAACGCGTACCATAACCCTAACCCCTACCCTAACACTAACTCGTACCCTAATCCTAACCAATACCCTAAACCGAGCCCTAACCCTAACACTAACCCTAACCCTAACCCTAACCCATACCCTACGCCATACCCGAAGCCCTCCCCGAACCAGTACCCTAAGCCGTACCCTAAGCCGTACCCTAAGCCTAACGCCAAGCCTAACCCTAACCCTAGGCTACCCTTCACTGCTTCTGCCTCCAATAGATTTCCTAAGCACTAGTGTTTTAAGGAACAACTTAAAAAGAGAATCCTAATGTCATTTCTTTATAATGGGTGTGTTCCTTATCTTATCCTAGTGTCTAAACTCTTCTCCATGGCTGGACCTCCAAATAATATTCCTTTACGTGCTGAGGGGTATCTAGAGAGTGGGATAGGTTTAATAACTACCCTAACACTAACGCGTACCATAACCCTAACCCCTACCCTAACACTAACTCGTACCCTAATCCTAACCAATACCCTAAACCGAGCCCTAACCCTAACACTAACCCTAACCCTAACCCTAACCCATACCCTACGCCGTACCCGAAGCCCTCCCCGAACCCGTACCCTAAGCCGTACCCTAAGCCTAACCCCAAGCCTAACCCTAACACTTGGTTACCCTTGACTGCTTCTGCCTCCAATAGCTTTCCTAAGCACTAGTGTTTTAAGGAACAGCTTAAAAAGAGAATCCTAATGTGATTTCTTTATAATGGGTGTGTTCCTTATCTTATCCTAGTGTCTAAACTCTTCTCCATGGCTGCACCTCCAAATAATATTCCTTTACGTGCTAAGGGGTATCTAGAGAGTGGGATAGGTTTAATAACTACCCTAACACTAACGCGTACCCTAACCCTAACCCCTACCCTAACCCTAACACGTACCCTAATCCTAACCAATACCCTAAACCGAGCCCTAACCCTAACACTAACCCTAACCCTAACCCTAACCCATACCCTAAGCCATACCCGAAGCCCTCCCCAAACCCGTACCCTAAGCCGTACCCTAAGCCGTACCCTAAGCCTAACCCTAACCCTAGGCTACCCTTGACTGCTTCTGCCTTCAATAGATTTCCTAAGCACTAGTGTTTTAAGGAACAGCTTAAAAAGAGAATCCTAATGTGATTTCTTTATAATGTGTCTGTTCCTTATCTTATCCTAGTGTCTAAACTCTTCTCCATGGCTGGAACTCCAAATAATATTCCTTTACGGGCTAAGGTGTATCTAGAGAGTGGGATAGGTTTAATAACTACCCTAACCCTAACGCGTACCCTAAACCTAACCCCTACCCTAACCCTAACATGTACCCTAATTCTATCCCGTACCCTAAACCGAGCCCTAACCCTAACACTAACCCTAACCCTAACCCTAACCCATACCCTACGCCGTACCCAAAGCCCTCCCCGAACCCGTACCGTAAGCCGTACCCTAAGCCGTACCCTAAGCCTAACCCTAACCCTAGGCTACCCTTGACTGCTTCTTCCTCCAATAGATTTCCTAAGCACTAGTGTTTTAAGGAACAGCTTAAAAAGAGAATCCTAATGTGATTTCTTTATAATGGGTGTGTTCCTTATCTTATCCTAGTGTCTAAACTCTTCTCCATGTCTGGACCCCCAAATAATATTCCTTTACGTGCTAAGGGGTATCTAGAGAGTGGGATAGGTTTAATAACTACCCTAACCCTAACGCGTACCCTAACCCTATCCCCTACCCTAACCCTAACACGTACCCTAATCCTAACCCGTACCCTAAACCGAGCCCTAACCCTAACACTAACCCTAACCCTAACCCATACCCTACGCCGTACCCGAAGCCCTCACCGAACCCGTACCCTAAGCCGTACCCTATGCCTAACCCTAAGCCTAACCCTAACCCTAGGCTACCCTTGACTGCTTCTGCCTCCAATAGATTTCCTAAGCACTAGTGTTTTAAGGAACAGCTTAAAAAGAGAATCCTAATGTGATTTCTTTATAATGGGTGTGTTCCTTATCTTATCCTAGTGTCTAAACTCTTCTCCATGGCTGGACCTCCAAATAATATTCCTTTACGTGCTAAGGGGTATCTACAGAGTGGGATAGGTTTAATAACTAACCTAACACTAACGCGTACCCTAACCCTAACCCCTACCCTAACACTAACACGTACCCTAATCCTAACCAAAACCCTAAACCGAGCCCTAACCCTAACACTAACCCTAACCCTAACCCTAACCCATACCCTACGCCGTACCCGAACCCCTCCCCGAACCCGTACCCTAAGCCGTACCCTAAGCCTAACCCCAAGCCTAACCCTAACCCTAGGCTACCCTTGACTGCTTCTGCCTCCAATAGATTTCCTAAGCACTAGTGTTTTAAGGAACAACTTAAAAAGAGAATCCTAATGTGATTTCTTTATAATGGGTGTGTTCCTTATCTTATCCTAGTGTCTAAACTCTTCTCCATGGCTGCACCTCCAAATAATATTCCTTTACGTGCTAAGGGGTATCTAGAGAATGGGATAGGTTTAATAACTACCCTAACACTAACGCGTACCCTAACCCTAACCCCTACCCTAACCCTAACACGTACCCTAATCCTAACCAATACCCTAAACCGAGCCCTAACCCTAACACTAACCCTAACCCTAACCCTAACCCATACCCTAAGCCGTACCCGAAGCCCTCCCCAAACCCGTACCCTAAGCCGTAACCTAAGCCGTACCCTAAGCCTAACCCTAACCCTAGGCTACCCTTGACTGCTTCTGCCTCCAATAGATTTCCTAAGCACTAGTGTTTTAAGGAACAGCTTAAAAAGAGAATCCTAATGTGATTTCTTTATAATGTGTCTGTTCCTTATCTTATCCTAGTGTCTAAACTCTTCTCCATGGCTGGAACTCCAAATAATATTCCTTTACGTGCTAAGCGGTATCTAGAGAGTGGGATAGGTTTAATAACTACCCTAACACTAACGCGTACCCTAACTCTAACCCCTACCCTAACACTAACACGTACCCTAATCCTAAACAATACCCTAAACCGAGCCCTAACCCTAACACTAACCCTAACCCTAACCCATACCCTACGCCGTACCCGAAGCCCTCCCCGAACCCGTACCCTAAGCCGTACCCTAAGCCTAACCCCAAGCCTAACCCTAACCCTTGGTTACCCTTGACTGCTTCTGCCTCCAATAGCTTTCCTAAGCACTAGTGTTTTAAGGAACAGCTTAAAAAGAGAATCCTAATGTGATTTCTTTATAATGGGTGTGTTCCTTATCTTATCCTAGTGTCTAAACTCTTCTCCATGGCTGGACCCCCAAATAATATTCCTTTACGTGCTAAGGTGTATCTATAGAGTGGGATAGGTTTAATAACTACCCTAACCCTGACGCGTACCCTAACCCTAACCCCTACCCTAACCCTAACATGTACCCTAATTCTATCCCGTACCCTAAACCGAGCCCTAACCCTAACACTAACCCTAACCCTAACCCTAACCCATACACTACGCCGTACCCAAAGCCCTCCCCGAACCCGTACCCTAAGCCGTCCCCTAAGCCGTACCCTAAGCCTAACCCTAACCCTAGGCTACCCTTGACTGCTTCTTCCTCCAATAGATTTCCTAAGCACTAGTGTTTTAAGGAACAGCTTAAAAAGAGAATCCTAATGTGATTTCTTTATAATGGTTGTGTTCCTTATCTTATCCTAGTGTCTAAACTCTTCTCCATGGCTGGACCCCCAAATAATATTCCTTTACGTGCTAAGGGGTATCTAGAGAGTGGGATAGGTTTAATAACTACCCTAACCCTAACGCGTACCCTAACCCTATCCCCTACCCTAACCCTAACACGTACCCTAATCCTAACCCGTACCCTAAACCGAGCCCTAACCCTAACACTAACCCTAACCCTAACCCTAACCCATACCCTACGCCGTACCAGAAGCCCTCACCGAACCCGTACCCTAAGCCGTACCCTAAGCCTAACCCTAAGCCTAACCCTAACCCTAGGCTACCCTTGACTGCTTCTGCCTCCAATAGATTTCCTAAGCACTAGTGTTTTAAGGAACAGCTTAAAAAGAGAATCCTAATGTGATTTCTTTATAATGGGTGTGTTCCTTATCTTATCCTAGTGTCTAAACTCTTCTCCATGGCTGGACCTCCAAATAATATTCCTTTTCGTGCTAAGGGGTATCTACAGAGTGGGATAGGATTAATAACTAACCTAACACTAACGCGTACCCTTACCCTAACCCCTACCCTAACACTAACACGTACCCTAATCCTAACCAATACCCTAAACCGAGCCCTAACCCTAACACTAATCCTAACCCTAACCCTAACCCATACCCTACGCCGTACCCGAACCCCTCCCCGAACCCATACCCTAAGCCGTACCCTAAGCCTAACCCCAAGCCTAACCCTAACCCTAGGCTACCCTTGACTGCTTCTGCCTCCAATAGATTTCCTAAGCACTAGTGTTTTAAGGAACAACTTAAAAAGAGAATCCTAATGTGATTTCTTTATAATGGGTGTGTTCCTTATCTTATCCTAGTGTCTAAACTCTTCTCCATGGCTGCACCTCCAAATAATATTCCTTTACGTGCTAAGGGGTATCTAGAGAGTGGGATAGGTTTAATAACTACCCTAACACTAACGCGTACCCTAACCCTAACCCCTAACCTAACCCTAACACGTACCCTAATCCTAACCAATACCCTAAACCGAGCCCTAACCCTAACATTAACCCTAACCCTAACCCTAACCCATACCTTACGCCGTACCCGAAGCCCTCCTCGAACCCGTACCCTAAGCCGTACCCTAAGCCGTACGCTAAGCCTAACCCTAACCCTAGGCTACCCTTGACTGCTTCTGCCTCCAATAGATTTCCTAAACACTATTGTTTTAAGGAACAGCTTAAAAAGAGAATCCTAATGTGATTTCTTTATAATGGGTGTGTTCCTTATCTTATCCTAGTGTCTAAACTCTTCTCCATGGCTGGACCCCGAAATAATATTCCTTTACGTGCTAAGGTGTATCTAGAGAGTGGGATAGGTTTAATAACTACCGTAACCCTAACGCGTACCCTAACCCTAACCCCTACCCTAACCCTAACACGTACCCTAATCCTAACCCGTACCCTAAACCGAGCCCTAACCCTAACACTAACCCTAACCCTAACCCTAAGCCATACCCTATGCCGTACCAGAATCCCTCACCGAATCCGTACCCTAAGCCGTACCCTAAGCCTAACCCTAAGCCTAACCCTAACCCTAGGCTACCCTTGACTGCTTCTGCCTCCAATAGATTTCCTAATCACTAGTGTTTTAAGGAACAGCTTAAAAAGAGAATCCTAATGTGATTTCTTTATAATGGGTGTGTTCCTTATCTTATCCTAGTGTCTAAACTCTTCTCCATGGCTGGACCTCCAAATAATATTCCTTTACGTGCTAAGGGGTATCTAGAGACTGGGATAGGTTTAATAACTACCCTAACACTAACGCGTACCCTAACCCTAACCCCTACCCTAACCCTAACACGTACCCTAATCCTAACCAATACCCTAAACCGAGCCCTAACCCTAACACTAACCCTAACCCTAACCCTAACCCATACCCTACGCCATACCCGAAGCCCTCCACGAACCCGTACCCTAAGCTGTACCCTAAGCCGTACTCTAAGCCTAAACCTATCCCTAGGCTACCCTTGACTGCTTCTGCCTCCAATAGATTTCCTAAGCACTAGTGTTTTAAGGAACAACTTAAAAAGAGAATCCTAATGTCATTTCTTTATAATGTGTGTGTTCCTTATCTTATCCTAGTGTCTAAACTCTTCTCCATGGCTGGACCTCCAAATAATATTCCTTTACGTGCTGAGGGGTATCTAGAGAGTGGGATAGGTTTAATAACTACCCTAACACTAACGCGTACCCTAACCCTAACCCCTACCCTAACACTAACTCGTACCCTAATCCTAACCAATACCCTAAACCGAGCCCTAACCCTAACACTAACCCTAACCCTAACCGTAACCCATACCCTACGCCGTACCAGAAGCCCTCCCCGAACCCGTACCCTAAGCCGTACCCTAAGCCTAACCCTAAGCCTAACCCTAAACGTAGGCTACCCTTGAATGCTTCTGCCTCCAATAGATTTCCTAAGCAGTAGTGTTTTAAGGAACAGCTTAAAAAGAGAATCCTAATGTGATTTCTTTATAATGGGTGTGTTCCTTATCTTATCCTAGTTTCTAAATTCTTCTCCATGGCTGGACCTCCAAATAATATTCCTTTACGTGCTAAGGGGTATCTAGAGAGTGGAATAGCTTTAATAACTACCCTAACACTAACGCGTACCCTAACCCTAACCCCTACCCTAACCCTAACACGTACCCTAATCCTAACCAATACCCTATACCGAGCCCTAACCCTAACCCTAACCCTAACCCTAACCCATACCCTACGCCGTACCAGAAGCCCTCCCCGAACCCGTAACCTAAGCCGTACCCTAAGCCTAACCCTAAGCCTAACCCTAACCCTAGGCTACCCTTGACTGCGTCTGCCTCCAATAGATTTCCTAAGCACTAGTGTTTTAAGGAACAGCTTAAAAAGAGAATCCTAATGTGATTTCTTTATAATGGGTGTGTTCCTTATCTTATCCTAGTGTCTAAACTCTTCTCCATGGCTGGACCCCCAAATAATATTCCTTTACGTGCTAAGGGGTATCTAGAGAGTGGGATAGGTTTAATAACTACCCTAACCCTAACGCGTCCCCTAACCCTATCCCCTACCCTAACCCTAACACGTACCATAATCCTAACCCGGACCCTAAACCGAGCCCTAACCCTAACACTAACCCTAACCCTAACCCTAACCCATACCCTACGCCGTACCCGAAGCCCTCACCGAACCCGTACCCTAAGCCGTACCCTAAGCCGTACCCTAAGCCTAACCCTAACCCTAGGCTACCCTTGACTGCTTCTGCCTCCAATAGATTTCCTAAGCACTAGTGTTTTAAGGAACAGCTTAAAAAGAGAATCCTAATGTGATTTCTTTATAATGGGTGTGTTCCTTATCTAATCCTAGTGTCTAAACTCTTCTCCATGGCTGGACCGCCAAATAATATTCCTTGACGTGCTAAGGTGTATCTAGAGAGTGGGATAGGTTTAATAACTACCCTAACACTAACGCGTACCCTAACCCTAACCCCTACCCTAACCCTAACACGTACCCTAATCCTAACCCGTACCCTAAACCGAGCCCTAACCCTAACACTAACCCTAACTTTAACCCTAACCCATACCCTACGCCGTACCCGAAGCCCTCCCCGAACCCGTACCCTAAGCCGTACCCTAAGCCTAACCCTAAGCCTAACCCTAACCCTAGGCTACCCTTGACTGCTTCTGCCTCCAATAGATTTCCTAAGCACTAGTGTTTTAAGGAACAGCTTAAAAAGAGAATCCTAATGTGATTTCTTTATAATGGGTGCGTTCCTTATCTTATCCTAGTGTCTAAACTCTTCTCCATGGCTGGACCTCCAAATAATATTCCTTTACGTGCTAAGGGGTATCTAGAGAGTGGGATAGGTTTAATAACTACCCTAACACTAACGCGTACCCTAACCCTAACCCCTACCATAACACTAACACGTATCCTAATCCTAACCAATACCCTAAACCGAGCCCTAACCCTAACACTAACCCTAACCCTAACCCTAACCCTAACCCATACCCTATGCCGTACCCGAAGCCCTCCCCGAACCCGTACCCTAAGCCGTACCCTAAGCCTAACCCCAAGCCTAACCCTAACCCTTGGTTACCCTTGACTGCTTCTGCCTCCAATAGATTTCCTAAGCACTAGTATTTTAAGGAACAGCTTAAAAAGAGAATCCTAATGTGATTTCTTTATAATGGGTGTGTTCCTTATCTTATCCTAGTGTCTAAACTCTTCTCCATGGCTGGACCTCCAAATAATATTCCTTTATGTGCTAAGGGGTATCTAGAGAGTGGGATAGTTTTAATAACTACCCTAACACTAAAGCGTACCCTAACCCTAACCCCAACCCTAACCATAACACGTACCCTAATCCTAACCAATACCCTAAACCGAGCCGTAACCCTAACACTAACCCTAACCCTAACCATAACCCATACCCTACGCCGTACCCGAAGCCCTCCACGAATCCGTACCCTAAGCCGTACCCTAAGCCGTACCCTAAGCCTAACCCTAACCCTAGGCTACCCTTGACTGCTTCTGGTCCAATAGATTTCCTAAGCACTAGTGTTTTAAGGAACAGCTTAAAAAGAGAATCCTAATGTGATTTCTTTATAATGGGTGTGTTCCTAATCTTATCCTAGTGTCTAAACTCTTCTCCATGGCTGGACCTCCAAATAATATTCCTTTACGTGCTAAGGGGTATCTAGAGAGTGGGATAGCTTTAATAACTACCCTAACATTAACGCGTACCCTAACCCTAACCCCTACCCTAACCCTAACACGTACCCTAATCCTAACCAATACCGAAAACCGAGCCCTAACCCTAAGACTAACACTAACCCTAACCCATACCCTACGCCGTACCCGAAACCCTCCCCCAACCCGTACCGTAAGCCGTACCCTAAGCCGTACCCTAAGCCTAACCCTAACCCTAGGCTACCCTTGACTGCTTCTGCCTCCAATAGATTTCCTAAGCACTAGTGTTTTAAGGAACAGCTTAAAAAGAGAATCCTAATGTGATTTCTTTATAATGGGTGCGTTCCTTATCTTATCCTAGTGTCTAAACTCTTCTCCATGGCTGGACCTCCAAATAATATTCCTTTACGTGCTAAGGGGTATCTAGAGAGTGGGATAGGTTTAATAACTACCCTAACACTAACGCGTAGCCTAACCCTAACCCCTACCCTAACACTAACACGTACCCTAATCCTAACCAATACCCTAAACCGAGCCCTAACCCTAACACTAACCCTAACCCTAACCCTAACCCATACCCTACGCCGTACCCGAAGCCCTCCCCGAACCCGTACCCTAAGCCGTACCCTAAGCCTAACCCCAAGCCTAACCCTAACCCTTGGTTACCCTTGACTGCTTCTGCCTCCAATAGATTTCCTAAGCACTAGTATTTTAAGGAACAGCTTAAAAAGAGAATCCTAATGTGATTTCTTTATAATGGGTGTGTTCCTTATCTTATCCTAGTGTCTAAACTCTTCTCCATGGCTGGACCTCCAAATAATATTCCTTTATGTGCTAAGGGGTATCTAGAGAGTGGGATATGTTTAATAACTACCCTAACACTAAAGCGTACCCTAACCCTAACCCCTACCCTAACCATAACACGTACCCTAATCCTAACCAATACCCTAAACCGAGCCCTAACCCTAACACTAACCCTAACCCTAACCATAACCCATACCCTACGCCGTACCCGAAGCCCTCCACGAACCCGTACCCTAAGCCGTACCCTAAGCCGTACCCTAAGCCTAACCCTAACCCTAGGCTACCCTTGACTGCTTCTGGTCCAATAGATTTCCTAAGCACTAGTGTTTTAAGGAACAGCTTAAAAAAAGAATCCTAATGTGATTTCTTTATAATGGGTGTGTTCCTAATCTTATCCTAGTGTCTAAACTCTTCTCCATGGCTGGACCTCCAAATAATATTCCTTTACGTGCTAAGGGGTATCTAGAGAGTGGGATAGCTTTAATAACTACCCTAACATTAACGCGTAACCTAACCCTAACCCCTACCCTAACCCTAACACGTACCCTAAACCTACCCAATACCGAAAACCGAGCCCTAACCCTAACAC
The DNA here is from genome assembly GCF_965194825.1 of Balaenoptera physalus. Lineage (NCBI taxonomy): Eukaryota > Metazoa > Chordata > Mammalia > Artiodactyla > Balaenopteridae > Balaenoptera > Balaenoptera physalus. The sequence goes on along the minus strand of NW_028126410.1, from coordinate 582,046 downwards.
TAACACTAACCCTAACCCATACCCTACGCCCTACCCGAAACCCTACCCGAACCCGTACCGTAAGCCGTACCCTAAGCCGTACCCTAAGTCTAACCCTAACCCTAGGCTACCCTTGACTGCTTCTGCCTCCAATAGATTTCCTAAGCACTAGTGTTTTAAGGAACAGCTTAAAAAGAGAATCCTAATGTGATTTTTTTATAATGGGTGTGTTCCTTATCTTATCCTAGTGTCTAAACTCTTCTCCATGGCTGGACCCCGAAATAATATTCCTTTACGTGCTAAGGTGTATCTAGAGAGTGGGATAGGTTTAATAACTACCCTAACCCTAACGCGTACCCTAACCCTAACCCCTACCCTAACCCTAACACGTACCCTAATCCTAACCCGTACCCTAAACCGAGCCCTAACCCTAACACTAACCCTAACCCTAACCCTAAGCCATACCCTATGCCGTACCAGAATCCCTCACCGAATCCGTACCCTAAGCCGTACCCTAAGCCTAACCCTAAGCCTAACCCTAACCCTAGGCTACCCTTGACTGCTTCTGCCTCCAATAGATTTCCTAATCACTAGTGTTTTAAGGAACAGCTTAAAAAGAGAATCCTAATGTCATTTCTTTATAATGGGTGTGTTCCTTATCTTATCCTAGTGTCTAAACTCTTCTCCATGGCTGGACCTCCAAATAATATTCCTTTACGTGCTGAGGGGTATCTAGAGAGTGGGATAGGTTTAATAACTACCCTAACACTAACGCGTACCCTAACCCTAACCCCTACCCTAACACTAACTCGTACCCTAATCCTAACCAATACCCTAAACCGAGCCCTAACCCTAACACTAACCCTAACCCTAACCGTAACCCATACCCTACGCCGTACCAGAAGCCCTCCCCGAACCCGTACCCTAAGCCGTACCCTAAGCCTAACCCTAAGCCTAACCCTAAACGTAGGCTACCCTTGAATGCTTCTGCCTCCAATAGATTTCCTAAGCAGTTGTGTTTTAAGGAACAGCTTAAAAAGAGAATCCTAATGTGATTTCTTTATAATGGGTGTGTTCCTTATCTTATCCTAGTTTCTAAATTCTTCTCCATGGCTGGACCTCCAAATAATATTCCTTTACGTGCTAAGGGGTATCTAGAGAGTGGAATAGCTTTAATAACTACCCTAACACTAACGCGTACCCTAACCCTAACCCCTACCCTAACCCTAACACGTACCCTAATCCTAACCAATACCCTAAACCGAGCCCTAACCCTAACACTAACCCTAACCCTAACCCTAACCCATACCCTACGCCGTACCCGAAGCCATCCCCGAACCCGTACCCTAAGCCGTACCCTAAGCCGTACCCTAAGCCTAACCCTAACCCTAGGCTACCCTTGACTGCTTCTGCCTCAAATAGATTTCCTAAGCACTAGTGTTTTAAGGAACAGCTTAAAAAGAGAATCCTAATGTGATTTCTTTATAATGGGTGTGTTCCTTATCTTATCCTAGTGTCTAAACTCTTCTCCATGGCTGCACCTCCAAATAATATTCCTTTACGTGCTAAGGGGGATCTAGAGAGTGGGTTAGGTTTAATAACTACCCTAACACTAACGCGTACCCTAACGCTAACCCCTACCCTATCGCTAACACGTACCCTAATCCTAACCAATACCCTAAACCGAGCCCTAACCCTAACACTAACCCTAACCCTAACCCTAACCCATACCCTACGCCGTACCAGAAGCCCTCCCCGAACCCGTACCCTAAGCCGTACCCTAAGCCTAACCCTAAGCCTAACCCTAAACCTAGGCTACCCTTGAATGCTTCTGCCTCCAATAGATTTCCTAAGCACTAGTGTTTTAAGGAACAGCTTAAAAAGAGAATCCTAATGTGATTTGTTTATAATGGGTGTGTTCCTTATCTTATCCTAGTGTCTAAATTCTTCTCCATGGCTGTACCTCCAAATAATATTCCTTTACGTGCTAAGGGGTATCTAGAGAGTGGGATAGCTTTAATAACTCCCCTAACACTAACGCGTACCCTAACCCTAACCCCCACCCTAACCCTAACACGTACCCTAATCCTAACCAATACCCTAAACCGAGCCCTAACCCTAACACTAACCCTAACCCTAACCCTAACCCATACCCTACGCCGTACCCGAAGCCATCCCCAAACCCGTACCCTAAGCCGTACCCTAAGCCGTACCCTAAGCCTAAACCTAACCCTAGGCTACCCTTGACTGCTTCTGCCTCCAATAGATTTCCTAAGCACTAGTGTTTTAAGGAACAGCTTAAAAAGAGAATCCTAATGTGATTTCTTTACAATGGGTGTGTTCCTTATCTTATCCTAGTGTCTAAACTCTTCTCCATGGCTGGATCTCCAAATAATATTCCTTTACGTGCTAAGGGGTATCTAGGGACTGGGATAGGTTTAATAACTACCCTAACACAAACGCGTACCCTAACCCTAACCCCTACCCTAACCCTAACACGTACCCTAATCCTAACCAATACCCTAAACCGAGCCCTAACCCTAACACTAACCCTAACCGTAACCCTAACCCATACCCTACGCCGTACCCGAAGCCCTCCCCAAACCGGTACCCTAAGCCGTACCCTAAGCCGTACCCTAAGCCTAACCCTAACCCTAGGCTACCCTTGACTGCTTCTGCCTCCAATAGATTTTCTAAGCACTAGTGTTTTAAGGAACAGCTTAAAAAGAGAATCCTAATGTGATTTCTTTATAATGGGTGTGTTCCTTATCTTATCCTAGTGTCTAAACTCTTCTCCATGGCTGAACCTCCAAATAATATTCCTTTACGTGCTAAGGGGTATCTAGAGAGTGGGTTAGGTTTAATAACTACCCTAACACTAACGCGTACCCTAACCTTAAACCCTACCCTAACCCTAACACGTACCCTAATCCTAACCAATACCCTATACCGAGCCCTAACCCTAACCCTAACCCTAACCCTAACCCATACCCTACGCCGTACCAGAAGCCCTCCCCGAACCCGTAACCTAAGCCGTACCCTAAGCCTAACCCTAAGCCTAACCCTAACCCTAGGCTACCCTTGACTGCGTCTGCCTCCAATAGATTTCCTAAGCACTAGTGTTTTAAGGAACAGCTTAAAAAGAGAATCCTAATGTGATTTCTTTATAATGGGTGTGTTCCTTATCTTATCCTAGTGTCTAAACTCTTCTCCATGGCTGGACCCCCAAATAATATTCCTTTACGTGCTAAGGGGTATCTAGAGAGTGGGATAGGTTTAATAACTACCCTAACCCTAACGCGTCCCCTAACCCTATCCCCTACCCTAACCCTAACACGTACCATAATCCTAACCCGGACCCTAAACCGAGCCCTAACCCTAACACTAACCCTAACCCTAACCCTAACCCATACCCTACGCCGTACCCGAAGCCCTCACCGAACCCGTACCCTAAGCCGTACCCTAAGCCGTACCCTAAGCCTAACCCTAACCCTAGGCTACCCTTGACTGCTTCTGCCTCCAATAGATTTCCTAAGCACTAGTGTTTTAAGGAACAGCTTAAAAAGAGAATCCTAATGTGATTTCTTTATAATGGGTGTGTTCCTTATCTAATCCTAGTGTCTAAACTCTTCTCCATGGCTGGACCGCCAAATAATATTCCTTGACGTGCTAAGGTGTATCTAGAGAGTGGGATAGGTTTAATAACTACCCTAACACTAACGCGTATCCTAACCCTAACCCCTACCCTAACCCTAACACGTACCCTAATCCTAACCCGTACCCTAAACCGAGCCCTAACCCTAACACTAACCCTAACTTTAACCCTAACCCATACCCTACGCCGTACCCGAAGCCCTCCCCGAACCCGTACCCTAAGCCGTACCCTAAGCCTAACCCTAAGCCTAACCCTAACCCTAGGCTACCCTTGACTGCTTCTGCCTCCAATAGATTTCCTAAGCACTAGTGTTTTAAGGAACAGCTTAAAAAGAGAATCCTAATGTGATTTCTTTATAATGGGTGTGTTCCTTATCTTATCCTAGTGTCTAAACTCTTCTCCATGGCTGGACCTCCAAATAATATTCCTTTTCGTGCTAAGGGGTATCTACAGAGTGGGATAGGATTAATAACTAACCTAACACTAACGCGTACCCTATCCCTAACCCCTACCCTAACACTAACACGTACCCTAATCCTAACCAATACCCTAAACCGAGCCCTAACCCTAACACTAATCCTAACCCTAACCCTAACCCATACCCTACGCCGTACCCGAACCCCTCCCCGAACCCATACCCTAAGCCGTACCCTAAGCCTAACCCCAAGCCTAACCCTAACCCTAGGCTACCCTTGACTGCTTCTGCCTCCAATAGATTTCCTAAGCACTAGTGTTTTAAGGAACAACTTAAAAAGAGAATCCTAATGTGATTTCTTTATAATGGGTGTGTTCCTTATCTTATCCTAGTGTCTAAACTCTTCTCCATGGCTGCACCTCCAAATAATATTCCTTTACGTGCTAAGGGGTATCTAGAGAGTGGGATAGGTTTAATAACTACCCTAACACTAACGCGTACCCTAACCCTAACCCCTAACCTAACCCTAACACGTACCCTAATCCTAACCAATACCCTAAACCGAGCCCTAACCCTAACATTAACCCTAACCCTAACCCTAACCCATACCTTACGCCGTACCCGAAGCCCTCCTCGAACCCGTACCCTAAGCCGTACCCTAAGCCGTACGCTAAGCCTAACCCTAACCCTAGGCTACCCTTGACTGCTTCTGCCTCCAATAGATTTCCTAAACACTATTGTTTTAAGGAACAGCTTAAAAAGAGAATCCTAATGTGATTTCTTTATAATGGGTGTGTTCCTTATCTTATCCTAGTGTCTAAACTCTTCTCCATGGCTGGACCCCGAAATAATATTCCTTTACGTGCTAAGGTGTATCTAGAGAGTGGGATAGGTTTAATAACTACCGTAACCCTAACGCGTACCCTAACCCTAACCCCTACCCTAACCCTAACACGTACCCTAATCCTAACCCGTACCCTAAACCGAGCCCTAACCCTAACACTAACCCTAACCCTAACCCTAAGCCATACCCTATGCCGTACCAGAATCCCTCACCGAATCCGTACCCTAAGCCGTACCCTAAGCCTAACCCTAAGCCTAACCCTAACCCTAGGCTACCCTTGACTGCTTCTGCCTCCAATAGATTTCCTAATCACTAGTGTTTTAAGGAACAGCTTAAAAAGAGAATCCTAATGTGATTTCTTTATAATGGGTGTGTTCCTTATCTTATCCTAGTGTCTAAACTCTTCTCCATGGCTGGACCTCCAAATAATATTCCTTTACGTGCTAAGGGGTATCTAGAGACTGGGATAGGTTTAATAACTACCCTAACACTAACGCGTACCCTAACCCTAACCCCTACCCTAACCCTAACACGTACCCTAATCCTAACCAATACCCTAAACCGAGCCCTAACCCTAACACTAACCCTAACCCTAACCCTAACCCATACCCTACGCCATACCCGAAGCCCTCCACGAACCCGTACCCTAAGCTGTACCCTAAGCCGTACTCTAAGCCTAAACCTATCCCTAGGCTACCCTTGACTGCTTCTGCCTCCAATAGATTTCCTAAGCACTAGTGTTTTAAGGAACAACTTAAAAAGAGAATCCTAATGTCATTTCTTTATAATGTGTGTGTTCCTTATCTTATCCTAGTGTCTAAACTCTTCTCCATGGCTGGACCTCCAAATAATATTCCTTTACGTGCTGAGGGGTATCTAGAGAGTGGGATAGGTTTAATAACTACCCTAACACTAACGCGTACCCTAACCCTAACCCCTACCCTAACACTAACTCGTACCCTAATCCTAACCAATACCCTAAACCGAGCCCTAACCCTAACACTAACCCTAACCCTAACCGTAACCCATACCCTACGCCGTACCAGAAGCCCTCCCCGAACCCGTACCCTAAGCCGTACCCTAAGCCTAACCCTAAGCCTAACCCTAAACGTAGGCTACCCTTGAATGCTTCTGCCTCCAATAGATTTCCTAAGCAGTAGTGTTTTAAGGAACAGCTTAAAAAGAGAATCCTAATGTGATTTCTTTATAATGGGTGTGTTCCTTATCTTATCCTAGTTTCTAAATTCTTCTCCATGGCTGGACCTCCAAATAATATTCCTTTACGTGCTAAGGGGTATCTAGAGAGTGGAATAGCTTTAATAACTACCCTAACACTAACGCGTACCCTAACCCTAACCCCTACCCTAACCCTAACACGTACCCTAATCCTAACCAATACCCTATACCGAGCCCTAACCCTAACCCTAACCCTAACCCTAACCCATACCCTACGCCGTACCAGAAGCCCTCCCCGAACCCGTAACCTAAGCCGTACCCTAAGCCTAACCCTAAGCCTAACCCTAACCCTAGGCTACCCTTGACTGCGTCTGCCTCCAATAGATTTCCTAAGCACTAGTGTTTTAAGGAACAGCTTAAAAAGAGAATCCTAATGTGATTTCTTTATAATGGGTGTGTTCCTTATCTTATCCTAGTGTCTAAACTCTTCTCCATGGCTGGACCCCCAAATAATATTCCTTTACGTGCTAAGGGGTATCTAGAGAGTGGGATAGGTTTAATAACTACCCTAACCCTAACGCGTCCCCTAACCCTATCCCCTACCCTAACCCTAACACGTACCATAATCCTAACCCGGACCCTAAACCGAGCCCTAACCCTAACACTAACCCTAACCCTAACCCTAACCCATACCCTACGCCGTACCCGAAGCCCTCACCGAACCCGTACCCTAAGCCGTACCCTAAGCCGTACCCTAAGCCTAACCCTAACCCTAGGCTACCCTTGACTGCTTCTGCCTCCAATAGATTTCCTAAGCACTAGTGTTTTAAGGAACAGCTTAAAAAGAGAATCCTAATGTGATTTCTTTATAATGGGTGTGTTCCTTATCTAATCCTAGTGTCTAAACTCTTCTCCATGGCTGGACCGCCAAATAATATTCCTTGACGTGCTAAGGTGTATCTAGAGAGTGGGATAGGTTTAATAACTACCCTAACACTAACGCGTACCCTAACCCTAACCCCTACCCTAACCCTAACACGTACCCTAATCCTAACCCGTACCCTAAACCGAGCCCTAACCCTAACACTAACCCTAACTTTAACCCTAACCCATACCCTACGCCGTACCCGAAGCCCTCCCCGAACCCGTACCCTAAGCCGTACCCTAAGCCTAACCCTAAGCCTAACCCTAACCCTAGGCTACCCTTGACTGCTTCTGCCTCCAATAGATTTCCTAAGCACTAGTGTTTTAAGGAACAGCTTAAAAAGAGAATCCTAATGTGATTTCTTTATAATGGGTGCGTTCCTTATCTTATCCTAGTGTCTAAACTCTTCTCCATGGCTGGACCTCCAAATAATATTCCTTTACGTGCTAAGGGGTATCTAGAGAGTGGGATAGGTTTAATAACTACCCTAACACTAACGCGTACCCTAACCCTAACCCCTACCATAACACTAACACGTATCCTAATCCTAACCAATACCCTAAACCGAGCCCTAACCCTAACACTAACCCTAACCCTAACCCTAACCCTAACCCATACCCTATGCCGTACCCGAAGCCCTCCCCGAACCCGTACCCTAAGCCGTACCCTAAGCCTAACCCCAAGCCTAACCCTAACCCTTGGTTACCCTTGACTGCTTCTGCCTCCAATAGATTTCCTAAGCACTAGTATTTTAAGGAACAGCTTAAAAAGAGAATCCTAATGTGATTTCTTTATAATGGGTGTGTTCCTTATCTTATCCTAGTGTCTAAACTCTTCTCCATGGCTGGACCTCCAAATAATATTCCTTTATGTGCTAAGGGGTATCTAGAGAGTGGGATAGTTTTAATAACTACCCTAACACTAAAGCGTACCCTAACCCTAACCCCAACCCTAACCATAACACGTACCCTAATCCTAACCAATACCCTAAACCGAGCCGTAACCCTAACACTAACCCTAACCCTAACCATAACCCATACCCTACGCCGTACCCGAAGCCCTCCACGAATCCGTACCCTAAGCCGTACCCTAAGCCGTACCCTAAGCCTAACCCTAACCCTAGGCTACCCTTGACTGCTTCTGGTCCAATAGATTTCCTAAGCACTAGTGTTTTAAGGAACAGCTTAAAAAGAGAATCCTAATGTGATTTCTTTATAATGGGTGTGTTCCTAATCTTATCCTAGTGTCTAAACTCTTCTCCATGGCTGGACCTCCAAATAATATTCCTTTACGTGCTAAGGGGTATCTAGAGAGTGGGATAGCTTTAATAACTACCCTAACATTAACGCGTACCCTAACCCTAACCCCTACCCTAACCCTAACACGTACCCTAATCCTAACCAATACCGAAAACCGAGCCCTAATCCTAAGACTAACACTAACCCTAACCCATACCCTACGCCGTACCCGAAACCCTCCCCCAACCCGTACCGTAAGCCGTACCCTAAGCCGTACCCTAAGCCTAACCCTAACCCTAGGCTACCCTTGACTGCTTCTGCCTCCAATAGATTTCCTAAGCACTAGTGTTTTAAGGAACAGCTTAAAAAGAGAATCCTAATGTGATTTCTTTATAATGGGTGCGTTCCTTATCTTATCCTAGTGTCTAAACTCTTCTCCATGGCTGGACCTCCAAATAATATTCCTTTACGTGCTAAGGGGTATCTAGAGAGTGGGATAGGTTTAATAACTACCCTAACACTAACGCGTAGCCTAACCCTAACCGCTACCCTAACACTAACACGTACCCTAATCCTAACCAATACCCTAAACCGAGCCCTAACCCTAACACTAACCCTAACCCTAACCCTAACCCATACCCTACGCCGTACCCGAAGCCCTCCCCGAACCCGTACCCTAAGCCGTACCCTAAGCCTAACCCCAAGCCTAACCCTAACCCTTGGTTACCCTTGACTGCTTCTGCCTCCAATAGATTTCCTAAGCACTAGTATTTTAAGGAACAGCTTAAAAAGAGAATCCTAATGTGATTTCTTTATAATGGGTGTGTTCCTTATCTTATCCTAGTGTCTAAACTCTTCTCCATGTCTGGACCTCCAAATAATATTCCTTTATGTGCTAAGGGGTATCTAGAGAGTGGGATATGTTTAATAACTACCCTAACACTAAAGCGTACCCTAACCCTAACCCCTACCCTAACCATAACACGTACCCTAATCCTAACCAATACCCTAAACCGAGCCCTAACCCTAACACTAACCCTAACCCTAACCATAACCCATACCGTACGCCGTACCCGAAGCCCTCCACGAACCCGTACCCTAAGCCGTACCCTAAGCCGTACCCTAAGCCTAACCCTAACCCTAGGCTACCCTTGACTGCTTCTGGTCCAATAGATTTCCTAAGCACTAGTGTTTTAAGGAACAGCTTAAAAAAAGAATCCTAATGTGATTTCTTTATAATGGGTGTGTTCCTAATCTTATCCTAGTGTCTAAACTCTTCTCCATGGCTGGACCTCCAAATAATATTCCTTTACGTGCTAAGGGGTATCTAGAGAGTGGGATAGCTTTAATAACTACCCTAACATTAACGCGTAACCTAACCCTAACCCCTACCCTAACCCTAACACGTACCCTAAACCTACCCAATACCGAAAACCGAGCCCTAACCCTAACACTAACACTAACCCTAACCCATACCCTACGCCGTACCCGAAACCCTACCCGAACCCGTACCGTAAGCCGTACCCTAAGCCGTACCCTAAGCCTAAACCTAACCCTAGGCTACCCTTGACTGCTTCTGCCTCCAATAGATTTCCTAAGCACTAGTGTTTTAAGGAACAGCTTAAAAAGAGAATCCTAATGTGATTTCTTTACAATGGGTGTGTTCCTTATCTTATCCTAGTGTCTAAACTCTTCTCCATGGCTGGATCTCCAAATAATATTCCTTTACGTGCTAAGGGGTATCTAGGGACTGGGATAGGTTTAATAACTACCCTAACACAAACGCGTACCCTAACCCTAACCCCTACCCTAACCCTAACACGTACCCTAATCCTAACCAATACCCTAAACCGAGCCCTAACCCTAACACTAACCCTAACCGTAACCCTAACCCATACCCTACGCCGTACCCGAAGCCCTCCCCAAACCGGTACCCTAAGCCGTACCCTAAGCCGTACCCTAAGCCTAACCCTAACCCTAGGCTACCCTTGACTGCTTCTGCCTCCAATAGATTTTCTAAGCACTAGTGTTTTAAGGAACAGCTTAAAAAGAGAATCCTAATGAGATTTCTTTATAATGGGTGTGTTCCTTATCTTATCCTAGTGTCTAAACTCTTCTCCATGGCTGAACCTCCAAATAATATTCCTTTACGTGCTAAGGGGTATCTAGAGAGTGGGTTAGGTTTAATAACTACCCTAACACTAACGCGTACCCTAACCTTAAACCCTACCCTAACCCTAACACGTACCCTAATCCTAACCAATACCCTATACCGAGCCCTAACCCTAACCCTAACCCTAACCCTAACCCATACCCTACGCCGTACCAGAAGCCCTCCCCGAACCCGTAACCTAAGCCGTACCCTAAGCCTAACCCTAAGCCTAACCCTAACCCTAGGCTACCCTTGACTGCGTCTGCCTCCAATAGATTTCCTAAGCACTAGTGTTTTAAGGAACAGCTTAAAAAGAGAATCCTAATGTGATTTCTTTATAATGGGTGTGTTCCTTATCTTATCCTAGTGTCTAAACTCTTCTCCATGGCTGGACCCCCAAATAATATTCCTTTACGTGCTAAGGGGTATCTAGAGAGTGGGATAGGTTTAATAACTACCCTAACCCTAACGCGTCCCCTAACCCTATCCCCTACCCTAACCCTAACACGTACCATAATCCTAACCCGGACCCTAAACCGAGCCCTAACCCTAACACTAACCCTAACCCTAACCCTAACCCATACCCTACGCCGTACCCGAAGCCCTCACCGAACCCGTACCCTAAGCCGTACCCTAAGCCGTACCCTAAGCCTAACCCTAACCCTAGGCTACCCTTGACTGCTTCTGCCTCCAATAGATTTCCTAAGCACTAGTGTTTTAAGGAACAGCTTAAAAAGAGAATCCTAATGTGATTTCTTTATAATGGGTGTGTTCCTTATCTAATCCTAGTGTCTAAACTCTTCTCCATGGCTGGACCGCCAAATAATATTCCTTGACGTGCTAAGGTGTATCTAGAGAGTGGGATAGGTTTAATAACTACCCTAACACTAACGCGTATCCTAACCCTAACCCCTACCCTAACCCTAACACGTACCCTAATCCTAACCCGTACCCTAAACCGAGCCCTAACCCTAACACTAACCCTAACTTTAACCCTAACCCATACCCTACGCCGTACCCGAAGCCCTCCCCGAACCCGTACCCTAAGCCGTACCCTAAGCCTAACCCTAAGCCTAACCCTAACCCTAGGCTACCCTTGACTGCTTCTGCCTCCAATAGATTTCCTAAGCACTAGTGTTTTAAGGAACAGCTTAAAAAGAGAATCCTAATGTGATTTCTTTATAATGGGTGCGTTCCTTATCTTATCCTAGTGTCTAAACTCTTCTCCATGGCTGGACCTCCAAATAATATTCCTTTACGTGCTAAGGGGTATCTAGAGAGTGGGATAGGTTTAATAACTACCCTAACACTAACGCGTACCCTAACCCTAACCCCTACCCTAACACTAACACGTATCCTAATCCTAACCAATACCCTAAACCGAGCCCTAACCCTAACACTAACCCTAACCCTAACCCTAACCCTAACCCATACCCTATGCCGTACCCGAAGCCCTCCCCGAACCCGTACCCTAAGCCGTACCCTAAGCCTAACCCCAAGCCTAACCCTAACCCTTGGTTACCCTTGACTGCTTCTGCCTCCAATAGATTTCCTAAGCACTAGTATTTTAAGGAACAGCTTAAAAAGAGAATCCTAATGTGATTTCTTTATAATGGGTGTGTTCCTTATCTTATCCTAGTGTCTAAACTCTTCTCCATGGCTGGACCTCCAAATAATATTCCTTTATGTGCTAAGGGGTATCTAGAGAGTGGGATAGTTTTAATAACTACCCTAACACTAAAGCGTACCCTAACCCTAACCCCAACCCTAACCATAACACGTACCCTAATCCTAACCAATACCCTAAACCGAGCCGTAACCCTAACACTAACCCTAACCCTAACCCTAACCCATACCCTACGCCGTACCCGAAGCCATCCCCAAACCCGTACCCTAAGCCGTACCCTAAGCCGTACCCTAAGCCTAAACCTAACCCTAGGCTACCCTTGACTGCTTCTGCCTCCAATAGATTTCCTAAGCACTAGTGTTTTAAGGAACAGCTTAAAAAGAGAATCCTAATGTGATTTCTTTACAATGGGTGTGTTCCTTATCTTATCCTAGTGTCTAAACTCTTCTCCATGGCTGGATCTCCAAATAATATTCCTTTACGTGCTAAGGGGTATCTAGGGACTGGGATAGGTTTAATAACTACCCTAACACAAACGCGTACCCTAACCCTAACCCCTACCCTAACCCTAACACGTACCCTAATCCTAACCAATACCCTAAACCGAGCCCTAACCCTAACACTAACCCTAACCGTAACCCTAACCCATACCCTACGCCGTACCCGAAGCCCTCCCCAAACCGGTACCCTAAGCCGTACCCTAAGCCGTACCCTAAGCCTAACCCTAACCCTAGGCTACCCTTGACTGCTTCTGCCTCCAATAGATTTTCTAAGCACTAGTGTTTTAAGGAACAGCTTAAAAAGAGAATCCTAATGTGATTTCTTTATAATGGGTGTGTTCCTTATCTTATCCTAGTGTCTAAACTCTTCTCCATGGCTGAACCTCCAAATAATATTCCTTTACGTGCTAAGGGGTATCTAGAGAGTGGGTTAGGTTTAATAACTACCCTAACACTAACGCGTACCCTAACCTTAAACCCTACCCTAACCCTAACACGTACCCTAATCCTAACCAATACCCTATACCGAGCCCTAACCCTAACCCTAACCCTAACCCTAACCCATACCCTACGCCGTACCAGAAGCCCTCCCCGAACCCGTAACCTAAGCCGTACCCTAAGCCTAACCCTAAGCCTAACCCTAACCCTAGGCTACCCTTGACTGCGTCTGCCTCCAATAGATTTCCTAAGCACTAGTGTTTTAAGGAACAGCTTAAAAAGAGAATCCTAATGTGATTTCTTTATAATGGGTGTGTTCCTTATCTTATCCTAGTGTCTAAACTCTTCTCCATGGCTGGACCCCCAAATAATATTCCTTTACGTGCTAAGGGGTATCTAGAGAGTGGGATAGGTTTAATAACTACCCTAACCCTAACGCGTCCCCTAACCCTATCCCCTACCCTAACCCTAACACGTACCATAATCCTAACCCGGACCCTAAACCGAGCCCTAACCCTAACACTAACCCTAACCCTAACCCTAACCCATACCCTACGCCGTACCCGAAGCCCTCACCGAACCCGTACCCTAAGCCGTACCCTAAGCCGTACCCTAAGCCTAACCCTAACCCTAGGCTACCCTTGACTGCTTCTGCCTCCAATAGATTTCCTAAGCACTAGTGTTTTAAGGAACAGCTTAAAAAGAGAATCCTAATGTGATTTCTTTATAATGGGTGTGTTCCTTATCTAATCCTAGTGTCTAAACTCTTCTCCATGGCTGGACCGCCAAATAATATTCCTTGACGTGCTAAGGTGTATCTAGAGAGTGGGATAGGTTTAATAACTACCCTAACACTAACGCGTATCCTAACCCTAACCCCTACCCTAACCCTAACACGTACCCTAATCCTAACCCGTACCCTAAACCGAGCCCTAACCCTAACACTAACCCTAACTTTAACCCTAACCCATACCCTACGCCGTACCCGAAGCCCTCCCCGAACCCGTACCCTAAGCCGTACCCTAAGCCTAACCCTAAGCCTAACCCTAACCCTAGGCTACCCTTGACTGCTTCTGCCTCCAATAGATTTCCTAAGCACTAGTGTTTTAAGGAACAGCTTAAAAAGAGAATCCTAATGTGATTTCTTTATAATGGGTGTGTTCCTTATCTTATCCTAGTGTCTAAACTCTTCTCCATGGCTGGACCTCCAAATAATATTCCTTTTCGTGCTAAGGGGTATCTACAGAGTGGGATAGGATTAATAACTAACCTAACACTAACGCGTACCCTATCCCTAACCCCTACCCTAACACTAACACGTACCCTAATCCTAACCAATACCCTAAACCGAGCCCTAACCCTAACACTAATCCTAACCCTAACCCTAACCCATACCCTACGCCGTACCCGAACCCCTCCCCGAACCCATACCCTAAGCCGTACCCTAAGCCTAACCCCAAGCCTAACCCTAACCCTAGGCTACCCTTGACTGCTTCTGCCTCCAATAGATTTCCTAAGCACTAGTGTTTTAAGGAACAACTTAAAAAGAGAATCCTAATGTGATTTCTTTATAATGGGTGTGTTCCTTATCTTATCCTAGTGTCTAAACTCTTCTCCATGGCTGCACCTCCAAATAATATTCCTTTACGTGCTAAGGGGTATCTAGAGAGTGGGATAGGTTTAATAACTACCCTAACACTAACGCGTACCCTAACCCTAACCCCTAACCTAACCCTAACACGTACCCTAATCCTAACCAATACCCTAAACCGAGCCCTAACCCTAACATTAACCCTAACCCTAACCCTAACCCATACCTTACGCCGTACCCGAAGCCCTCCTCGAACCCGTACCCTAAGCCGTACCCTAAGCCGTACGCTAAGCCTAACCCTAACCCTAGGCTACCCTTGACTGCTTCTGCCTCCAATAGATTTCCTAAACACTATTGTTTTAAGGAACAGCTTAAAAAGAGAATCCTAATGTGATTTCTTTATAATGGGTGTGTTCCTTATCTTATCCTAGTGTCTAAACTCTTCTCCATGGCTGGACCCCGAAATAATATTCCTTTACGTGCTAAGGTGTATCTAGAGAGTGGGATAGGTTTAATAACTACCGTAACCCTAACGCGTACCCTAACCCTAACCCCTACCCTAACCCTAACACGTACCCTAATCCTAACCCGTACCCTAAACCGAGCCCTAACCCTAACACTAACCCTAACCCTAACCCTAAGCCATACCCTATGCCGTACCAGAATCCCTCACCGAATCCGTACCCTAAGCCGTACCCTAAGCCTAACCCTAAGCCTAACCCTAACCCTAGGCTACCCTTGACTGCTTCTGCCTCCAATAGATTTCCTAATCACTAGTGTTTTAAGGAACAGCTTAAAAAGAGAATCCTAATGTGATTTCTTTATAATGGGTGTGTTCCTTATCTTATCCTAGTGTCTAAACTCTTCTCCATGGCTGGACCTCCAAATAATATTCCTTTACGTGCTAAGGGGTATCTAGAGACTGGGATAGGTTTAATAACTACCCTAACACTAACGCGTACCCTAACCCTAACCCCTACCCTAACCCTAACACGTACCCTAATCCTAACCAATACCCTAAACCGAGCCCTAACCCTAACACTAACCCTAACCCTAACCCTAACCCATACCCTACGCCATACCCGAAGCCCTCCACGAACCCGTACCCTAAGCTGTACCCTAAGCCGTACTCTAAGCCTAAACCTATCCCTAGGCTACCCTTGACTGCTTCTGCCTCCAATAGATTTCCTAAGCACTAGTGTTTTAAGGAACAACTTAAAAAGAGAATCCTAATGTCATTTCTTTATAATGTGTGTGTTCCTTATCTTATCCTAGTGTCTAAACTCTTCTCCATGGCTGGACCTCCAAATAATATTCCTTTACGTGCTGAGGGGTATCTAGAGAGTGGGATAGGTTTAATAACTACCCTAACACTAACGCGTACCCTAACCCTAACCCCTACCCTAACACTAACTCGTACCCTAATCCTAACCAATACCCTAAACCGAGCCCTAACCCTAACACTAACCCTAACCCTAACCGTAACCCATACCCTACGCCGTACCAGAAGCCCTCCCCGAACCCGTACCCTAAGCCGTACCCTAAGCCTAACCCTAAGCCTAACCCTAAACGTAGGCTACCCTTGAATGCTTCTGCCTCCAATAGATTTCCTAAGCAGTAGTGTTTTAAGGAACAGCTTAAAAAGAGAATCCTAATGTGATTTCTTTATAATGGGTGTGTTCCTTATCTTATCCTAGTTTCTAAATTCTTCTCCATGGCTGGACCTCCAAATAATATTCCTTTACGTGCTAAGGGGTATCTAGAGAGTGGAATAGCTTTAATAACTACCCTAACACTAACGCGTACCCTAACCCTAACCCCTACCCTAACCCTAACACGTACCCTAATCCTAACCAATACCCTATACCGAGCCCTAACCCTAACCCTAACCCTAACCCTAACCCATACCCTACGCCGTACCAGAAGCCCTCCCCGAACCCGTAACCTAAGCCGTACCCTAAGCCTAACCCTAAGCCTAACCCTAACCCTAGGCTACCCTTGACTGCGTCTGCCTCCAATAGATTTCCTAAGCACTAGTGTTTTAAGGAACAGCTTAAAAAGAGAATCCTAATGTGATTTCTTTATAATGGGTGTGTTCCTTATCTTATCCTAGTGTCTAAACTCTTCTCCATGGCTGGACCCCCAAATAATATTCCTTTACGTGCTAAGGGGTATCTAGAGAGTGGGATAGGTTTAATAACTACCCTAACCCTAACGCGTCCCCTAACCCTATCCCCTACCCTAACCCTAACACGTACCATAATCCTAACCCGGACCCTAAACCGAGCCCTAACCCTAACACTAACCCTAACCCTAACCCTAACCCATACCCTACGCCGTACCCGAAGCCCTCACCGAACCCGTACCCTAAGCCGTACCCTAAGCCGTACCCTAAGCCTAACCCTAACCCTAGGCTACCCTTGACTGCTTCTGCCTCCAATAGATTTCCTAAGCACTAGTGTTTTAAGGAACAGCTTAAAAAGAGAATCCTAATGTGATTTCTTTATAATGGGTGTGTTCCTTATCTAATCCTAGTGTCTAAACTCTTCTCCATGGCTGGACCGCCAAATAATATTCCTTGACGTGCTAAGGTGTATCTAGAGAGTGGGATAGGTTTAATAACTACCCTAACACTAACGCGTACCCTAACCCTAACCCCTACCCTAACCCTAACACGTACCCTAATCCTAACCCGTACCCTAAACCGAGCCCTAACCCTAACACTAACCCTAACTTTAACCCTAACCCATACCCTACGCCGTACCCGAAGCCCTCCCCGAACCCGTACCCTAAGCCGTACCCTAAGCCTAACCCTAAGCCTAACCCTAACCCTAGGCTACCCTTGACTGCTTCTGCCTCCAATAGATTTCCTAAGCACTAGTGTTTTAAGGAACAGCTTAAAAAGAGAATCCTAATGTGATTTCTTTATAATGGGTGCGTTCCTTATCTTATCCTAGTGTCTAAACTCTTCTCCATGGCTGGACCTCCAAATAATATTCCTTTACGTGCTAAGGGGTATCTAGAGAGTGGGATAGGTTTAATAACTACCCTAACACTAACGCGTACCCTAACCCTAACCCCTACCATAACACTAACACGTATCCTAATCCTAACCAATACCCTAAACCGAGCCCTAACCCTAACACTAACCCTAACCCTAACCCTAACCCTAACCCATACCCTATGCCGTACCCGAAGCCCTCCCCGAACCCGTACCCTAAGCCGTACCCTAAGCCTAACCCCAAGCCTAACCCTAACCCTTGGTTACCCTTGACTGCTTCTGCCTCCAATAGATTTCCTAAGCACTAGTATTTTAAGGAACAGCTTAAAAAGAGAATCCTAATGTGATTTCTTTATAATGGGTGTGTTCCTTATCTTATCCTAGTGTCTAAACTCTTCTCCATGGCTGGACCTCCAAATAATATTCCTTTATGTGCTAAGGGGTATCTAGAGAGTGGGATAGTTTTAATAACTACCCTAACACTAAAGCGTACCCTAACCCTAACCCCAACCCTAACCATAACACGTACCCTAATCCTAACCAATACCCTAAACCGAGCCGTAACCCTAACACTAACCCTAACCCTAACCATAACCCATACCCTACGCCGTACCCGAAGCCCTCCACGAATCCGTACCCTAAGCCGTACCCTAAGCCGTACCCTAAGCCTAACCCTAACCCTAGGCTACCCTTGACTGCTTCTGGTCCAATAGATTTCCTAAGCACTAGTGTTTTAAGGAACAGCTTAAAAAGAGAATCCTAATGTGATTTCTTTATAATGGGTGTGTTCCTAATCTTATCCTAGTGTCTAAACTCTTCTCCATGGCTGGACCTCCAAATAATATTCCTTTACGTGCTAAGGGGTATCTAGAGAGTGGGATAGCTTTAATAACTACCCTAACATTAACGCGTACCCTAACCCTAACCCCTACCCTAACCCTAACACGTACCCTAATCCTAACCAATACCGAAAACCGAGCCCTAATCCTAAGACTAACACTAACCCTAACCCATACCCTACGCCGTACCCGAAACCCTCCCCCAACCCGTACCGTAAGCCGTACCCTAAGCCGTACCCTAAGCCTAACCCTAACCCTAGGCTACCCTTGACTGCTTCTGCCTCCAATAGATTTCCTAAGCACTAGTGTTTTAAGGAACAGCTTAAAAAGAGAATCCTAATGTGATTTCTTTATAATGGGTGCGTTCCTTATCTTATCCTAGTGTCTAAACTCTTCTCCATGGCTGGACCTCCAAATAATATTCCTTTACGTGCTAAGGGGTATCTAGAGAGTGGGATAGGTTTAATAACTACCCTAACACTAACGCGTAGCCTAACCCTAACCGCTACCCTAACACTAACACGTACCCTAATCCTAACCAATACCCTAAACCGAGCCCTAACCCTAACACTAACCCTAACCCTAACCCTAACCCATACCCTACGCCGTACCCGAAGCCCTCCCCGAACCCGTACCCTAAGCCGTACCCTAAGCCTAACCCCAAGCCTAACCCTAACCCTTGGTTACCCTTGACTGCTTCTGCCTCCAATAGATTTCCTAAGCACTAGTATTTTAAGGAACAGCTTAAAAAGAGAATCCTAATGTGATTTCTTTATAATGGGTGTGTTCCTTATCTTATCCTAGTGTCTAAACTCTTCTCCATGTCTGGACCTCCAAATAATATTCCTTTATGTGCTAAGGGGTATCTAGAGAGTGGGATATGTTTAATAACTACCCTAACACTAAAGCGTACCCTAACCCTAACCCCTACCCTAACCATAACACGTACCCTAATCCTAACCAATACCCTAAACCGAGCCCTAACCCTAACACTAACCCTAACCCTAACCATAACCCATACCGTACGCCGTACCCGAAGCCCTCCACGAACCCGTACCCTAAGCCGTACCCTAAGCCGTACCCTAAGCCTAACCCTAACCCTAGGCTACCCTTGACTGCTTCTGGTCCAATAGATTTCCTAAGCACTAGTGTTTTAAGGAACAGCTTAAAAAAAGAATCCTAATGTGATTTCTTTATAATGGGTGTGTTCCTAATCTTATCCTAGTGTCTAAACTCTTCTCCATGGCTGGACCTCCAAATAATATTCCTTTACGTGCTAAGGGGTATCTAGAGAGTGGGATAGCTTTAATAACTACCCTAACATTAACGCGTAACCTAACCCTAACCCCTACCCTAACCCTAACACGTACCCTAAACCTACCCAATACCGAAAACCGAGCCCTAACCCTAACACTAACACTAACCCTAACCCATACCCTACGCCGTACCCGAAACCCTACCCGAACCCGTACCGTAAGCCGTACCCTAAGCCGTACCCTAAGCCTAAACCTAACCCTAGGCTACCCTTGACTGCTTCTGCCTCCAATAGATTTCCTAAGCACTAGTGTTTTAAGGAACAGCTTAAAAAGAGAATCCTAATGTGATTTCTTTACAATGGGTGTGTTCCTTATCTTATCATAGTGTCTAAACTCTTCTCCATGGCTGGATCTCCAAATAATATTCCTTTACGTGCTAAGGGGTATCTAGGGACTGGGATAGGTTTAATAACTACCCTAACACAAACGCGTACCCTAACCCTAACCCCTACCCTAACCCTAACACGTACCCTAATCCTAACCAATACCCTAAACCGAGCCCTAACCCTAACACTAACCCTAACCGTAACCCTAACCCATACCCTACGCCGTACCCGAAGCCCTCCCCAAACCGGTACCCTAAGCCGTACCCTAAGCCGTACCCTAAGCCTAACCCTAACCCTAGGCTACCCTTGACTGCTTCTGCCTCCAATAGATTTTCTAAGCACTAGTGTTTTAAGGAACAGCTTAAAAAGAGAATCCTAATGAGATTTCTTTATAATGGGTGTGTTCCTTATCTTATCCTAGTGTCTAAACTCTTCTCCATGGCTGAACCTCCAAATAATATTCCTTTACGTGCTAAGGGGTATCTAGAGAGTGGGTTAGGTTTAATAACTACCCTAACACTAACGCGTACCCTAACCTTAAACCCTACCCTAACCCTAACACGTACCCTAATCCTAACCAATACCCTATACCGAGCCCTAACCCTAACCCTAACCCTAACCCTAACCCATACCCTACGCCGTACCAGAAGCCCTCCCCGAACCCGTAACCTAAGCCGTACCCTAAGCCTAACCCTAAGCCTAACCCTAACCCTAGGCTACCCTTGACTGCGTCTGCCTCCAATAGATTTCCTAAGCACTAGTGTTTTAAGGAACAGCTTAAAAAGAGAATCCTAATGTGATTTCTTTATAATGGGTGTGTTCCTTATCTTATCCTAGTGTCTAAACTCTTCTCCATGGCTGGACCCCCAAATAATATTCCTTTACGTGCTAAGGGGTATCTAGAGAGTGGGATAGGTTTAATAACTACCCTAACCCTAACGCGTCCCCTAACCCTATCCCCTACCCTAACCCTAACACGTACCATAATCCTAACCCGGACCCTAAACCGAGCCCTAACCCTAACACTAACCCTAACCCTAACCCTAACCCATACCCTACGCCGTACCCGAAGCCCTCACCGAACCCGTACCCTAAGCCGTACCCTAAGCCGTACCCTAAGCCTAACCCTAACCCTAGGCTACCCTTGACTGCTTCTGCCTCCAATAGATTTCCTAAGCACTAGTGTTTTAAGGAACAGCTTAAAAAGAGAATCCTAATGTGATTTCTTTATAATGGGTGTGTTCCTTATCTAATCCTAGTGTCTAAACTCTTCTCCATGGCTGGACCGCCAAATAATATTCCTTGACGTGCTAAGGTGTATCTAGAGAGTGGGATAGGTTTAATAACTACCCTAACACTAACGCGTATCCTAACCCTAACCCCTACCCTAACCCTAACACGTACCCTAATCCTAACCCGTACCCTAAACCGAGCCCTAACCCTAACACTAACCCTAACTTTAACCCTAACCCATACCCTACGCCGTACCCGAAGCCCTCCCCGAACCCGTACCCTAAGCCGTACCCTAAGCCTAACCCTAAGCCTAACCCTAACCCTAGGCTACCCTTGACTGCTTCTGCCTCCAATAGATTTCCTAAGCACTAGTGTTTTAAGGAACAGCTTAAAAAGAGAATCCTAATGTGATTTCTTTATAATGGGTGCGTTCCTTATCTTATCCTAGTGTCTAAACTCTTCTCCATGGCTGGACCTCCAAATAATATTCCTTTACGTGCTAAGGGGTATCTAGAGAGTGGGATAGGTTTAATAACTACCCTAACACTAACGCGTACCCTAACCCTAACCCCTACCCTAACACTAACACGTATCCTAATCCTAACCAATACCCTAAACCGAGCCCTAACCCTAACACTAACCCTAACCCTAACCCTAACCCTAACCCATACCCTATGCCGTACCCGAAGCCCTCCCCGAACCCGTACCCTAAGCCGTACCCTAAGCCTAACCCCAAGCCTAACCCTAACCCTTGGTTACCCTTGACTGCTTCTGCCTCCAATAGATTTCCTAAGCACTAGTATTTTAAGGAACAGCTTAAAAAGAGAATCCTAATGTGATTTCTTTATAATGGGTGTGTTCCTTATCTTATCCTAGTGTCTAAACTCTTCTCCATGGCTGGACCTCCAAATAATATTCCTTTATGTGCTAAGGGGTATCTAGAGAGTGGGATAGTTTTAATAACTACCCTAACACTAAAGCGTACCCTAACCCTAACCCCAACCCTAACCATAACACGTACCCTAATCCTAACCAATACCCTAAACCGAGCCGTAACCCTAACACTAACCCTAACCCTAACCATAACCCATACCCTACGCCGTACCCGAAGCCCTCCACGAATCCGTACCCTAAGCCGTACCCTAAGCCGTACCCTAAGCCTAACCCTAACCCTAGGCTACCCTTGACTGCTTCTGGTCCAATAGATTTCCTAAGCACTAGTGTTTTAAGGAACAGCTTAAAAAGAGAATCCTAATGTGATTTCTTTATAATGGGTGTGTTCCTAATCTTATCCTAGTGTCTAAACTCTTCTCCATGGCTGGACCTCCAAATAATATTCCTTTACGTGCTAAGGGGTATCTAGAGAGTGGGATAGCTTTAATAACTACCCTAACATTAACGCGTACCCTAACCCTAACCCCTACCCTAACCCTAACACGTACCCTAATCCTAACCAATACCGAAAACCGAGCCCTAACCCTAAGACTAACACTAACCCTAACCCATACCCTACGCCGTACCCGAAACCCTCCCCCAACCCGTACCGTAAGCCGTACCCTAAGCCGTACCCTAAGCCTAACCCTAACCCTAGGCTACCCTTGACTGCTTCTGCCTCCAATAGATTTCCTAAGCACTAGTGTTTTAAGGAACAGCTTAAAAAGAGAATCCTAATGTGATTTCTTTATAATGGGTGCGTTCCTTATCTTATCCTAGTGTCTAAACTCTTCTCCATGGCTGGACCTCCAAATAATATTCCTTTACGTGCTAAGGGGTATCTAGAGAGTGGGATAGGTTTAATAACTACCCTAACACTAACGCGTAGCCTAACCCTAACCCCTACCCTAACACTAACACGTACCCTAATCCTAACCAATACCCTAAACCGAGCCCTAACCCTAACACTAACCCTAACCCTAACCCTAACCCTAACCCATACCCTATGCCGTACCCGAAGCCCTCCCCGAACCCGTACCCTAAGCCGTACCCTAAGCCTAACCCCAAGCCTAACCCTAACCCTTGGTTACCCTTGACTGCTTCTGCCTCCAATAGATTTCCTAAGCACTAGTATTTTAAGGAACAGCTTAAAAAGAGAATCCTAATGTGATTTCTTTATAATGGGTGTGTTCCTTATCTTATCCTAGTGTCTAAACTCTTCTCCATGGCTGGACCTCCAAATAATATTCCTTTATGTGCTAAGGGGTATCTAGAGAGTGGGATAGTTTTAATAACTACCCTAACACTAAAGCGTACCCTAACCCTAACCCCAACCCTAACCATAACACGTACCCTAATCCTAACCAATACCCTAAACCGAGCCGTAACCCTAACACTAACCCTAACCCTAACCATAACCCATACCCTACGCCGTACCCGAAGCCCTCCACGAATCCGTACCCTAAGCCGTACCCTAAGCCGTACCCTAAGCCTAACCCTAACCCTAGGCTACCCTTGACTGCTTCTGGTCCAATAGATTTCCTAAGCACTAGTGTTTTAAGGAACAGCTTAAAAAGAGAATCCTAATGTGATTTCTTTATAATGGGTGTGTTCCTAATCTTATCCTAGTGTCTAAACTCTTCTCCATGGCTGGACCTCCAAATAATATTCCTTTACGTGCTAAGGGGTATCTAGAGAGTGGGATAGGTTTAATAACTACCCTAACCCTAACGCGTACCCTAACCCTAACCCCTACCCTAACCCTAACATGTACCCTAATCCTAACCCGTACCCTAAACCGAGCCCTAACCCTAACACTAACCCTAACCCTAACCCTAACCCAAACCCTACGCCGTTCCCGAACCCCTCTCCAAACCCGTACCCTAAGCCGTACCCTAAGCCGAACCCTAAGCCTAACCCTAACCCTAGGCTACCCTTGACTGCTTCTGCCTCCAATAGATTTCCTAAGCACTAGTGTTTTAAGGAACAGCTTAAAAAGAGAATCCTAATGTGATTTCTTTATAATGGGTGCGTTCCTTATCTTATCCTAGTGTCTAAACTCTTCTCCATGGCTGGACCTCCAAATAATATTCCTTTACGTGCTAAGGGGTATCTAGAGAGTGGGATAGGTTTAATAACTACCCTAACACTAACGCGTAGCCTAACCCTAACCCCTACCCTAACACTAACACGTACCCTAATCCTAACCAATACCCTAAACTGAGCCCTAACCCTAACACTAACCCTAACCCTAACCCTAACCCATACCCTACGCCGTACCCGAAGCCCTCCCCGAACCCGTACCCTAAGCCGTACCCTAAGCCTAACCCCAAGCCTAACCCTAACCCTTGGTTACCCTTGACTGCTTCTGCCTCCAATAGATTTCCTAAGCACTAGTATTTTAAGGAACAGCTTAAAAAGAGAATCCTAATGTGATTTCTTTATAATGGGTGTGTTCCTTATCTTATCCTAGTGTCTAAACTCTTCTCCATGGCTGGACCTCCAAATAATATTCCTTTATGTGCTAAGGGGTATCTAGAGAGTGGGATAGGTTTAATAACTACCCTAACACTAAAGCGTACCCTAACCCTAACCCCTACCCTAACCATAACACGTACCCTAATCCTAACCAATACCCTAAACCGAGCCCTAACCCTAACACTAACCCTAACCCTAACCATAACCCATACCCTACGCCGTACCCGAAGCCCTTCCCGAACCCGTACCCTAAGCCGTACCCTAAGCCGTACCCTAAGCCTAACCCTAACTTTAGGCTACCCTTGACTGCTTCTGCCTCCAATAGATTTCCTAAGCACTAGTGTTTTAAGGAACAGCTTAAAAAGAGAATCCTAATGTGATTTCTTTATAATGGGTGTGTTCCTTAACTTATCCTTGTGTCTAAACTCTTCTCCATGGCTGGACCCCCAAATAATATTCCTTTACGTGCTAAGGGGTATCTAGAGAGTGGGATAGGTTTAATAACTACCCTAACCCTAATGCGTACACTAACCCTAACCCCTACCCTAACCCTAACATGTAACCGAATCCTAACCCGCACCCTAAACGGAGCCCTAACCCTAACACTAACCCTAACCCATAGCCTACGCCGTACCCGAACCCCTCCCCGAACCCGTACCCTAAGCCGTACCCTAAGCCTAACCCCAAGCCTAACCCTAACCCTAGGCTACCCTTGACTGCTTCTGCCTCCAATAGATTTCCTAAGCACTAGTGTTTTAAGGAACAGCTTAAAAAGAGAATCCTAATGTGATTTCTTTATAATGGGTGTGTTCCTTATCTTATCCTAGTGTCTAAACTCTTCTCCATGGCTGGACCCCGAAATAATATTCCTTTACGTGCTAAGGTGTATCTAGAGAGTGGGATAGGTTTAATAACTACCCTAACCCTAACGCGTACCCTAACCCTAACCCCTACCCTAACCCTAA
The DNA here is from genome assembly GCF_965194825.1 of Balaenoptera physalus. Lineage (NCBI taxonomy): Eukaryota > Metazoa > Chordata > Mammalia > Artiodactyla > Balaenopteridae > Balaenoptera > Balaenoptera physalus. Next base: position 556,415 of record NW_028126410.1, on the reverse strand, counting down.
CACGTACCCTAATCCTAACCCGTACCCTAAACCGAGCCCTAACCCTAACACTAACCCTAACCCTAACCCTAAGCCATACCCTACGCCGTACCTGAATCCCTCACCGAACCCGTACCCTAAGCCGTACCCTAAGCCTAACCCTAAGCCTAACCCTAACCCTAGGCTACCCTTGACTGCTTCTGCCTCCAATAGATTTCCTAAGCACTAGTGTTTTAAGGAACAGCTTAAAAAGAGAATCCTAATGTGATTTCTTTATAATGGGTGTGTTCCTTATCTTATCCTAGTGTCTAAACTCTTCTCCATGGCTGGACCTCCAAATAATATTCCTTTACGTGCTAAGGGGTATCTAGAGACTGGGATAGGTTTAATAACTACCCTAACACTAACGCGTACCCTAACCCTAACCCCTACCCTAACCCTAACACGTACCCTAATCCTAACCAATACCCTAAACCGAGCCCTAACCCTAACACTAACCCTAACCCTAACCCTAACCCATACCCTACGCCATACCCGAAGCCCTCCCCGAACACGTACCCTAAGCTGTACCCTAAGCCGTACTCTAAGCCTAAACCTATCCCTAGGCTACCCTTGACTGCTTCTGCCTCCAATAGATTTCCTAAGCACTAGTGTTTTAAGGAACAGCTTAAAAAGAGAATCCTAATGTGATTTCTTTATAATGGGTGCGTTCCTTATCTTATCCTAGTGTCTAAACTCTTCTCCATGGCTGGACCTTCAAATAATATTCCTTTACGTGCTAAGGGGTATCTAGAGAGTGGGATAGGTTTAATAACTACCCTAACACTAACGCGTAGCCTAACCCTAACCCCTACCCTAACACTAACACGTACCCTAATCCTAACCAATACCCTAAACCGAGCCCTAACCCTAACACTAACCCTAACCCTAACCCTAACCCATACCCTACGCCGTACCCGAAGCCCTCCCCGAACCCGTACCCTAAGCCGTACCCTAAGCCTAACCCCAAGCCTAACCCTAACCCTTGTTTACCCTTGACTGCTTCTGCCTCCAATAGATTTCCTAAGCACTAGTATTTTAAGGAACAGCTTAAAAAGAGAATCCTAATGTGATTTCTTTATAATGGGTGTGTTCCTTATCTTATCCTAGTGTCTAAACTCTTCTCCATGGCTGGACCTCCAAATAATATTCCTTTATGTGCTAAGGGGTATCTAGAGAGTGGGATAGGTTTAATAACTACCCTAACACTAAAGCGTACCCTAACCCTAACCCCTACCCTAACCATAACACGTACCCTAATCCTAACCAATACCCTAAACCGAGCCCTAACCCTAACACTAACCCTAACCCTAACCATAACCCATACCCTACGCCGTACCCGAAGCCCTCCACGAACCCGTACCCTAAGCCGTACCCTAAGCCGTACCCTAAGCCTAACCCTAACCCTAGGCTACCCTTGACTGCTTCTGCCTCCAATAGATTTCCTAAGCACTAGTGTTTTAAGGAACAGCTTAAAAAGAGAATCCTAATGTGATTTCTTTATAATGGGTGTGTTCCTAATCTTATCCAAGTGTCTAAACTCTTCTCCATGGCTGGACCTCCAAATAATATTCCTTTACGTGCTAAGGGGTATCTAGAGAGTGGGATAGCTTTAATAACTACCCTAACACTAACGCGTACCCTAACCCTAACCCCTACCCTAACCCTAACACGTACCCTAATCCTACCCAATACCGAAAACCGAGCCCTAACCCTAACACTAACACTAACCCTAACCCATACCTTACGCCGTACCCGAAACCCTCCCCGAACCCGTACCGTAAGCCGTACCCTAAGCCGTACCCTAAGCCTAACCCTAACCCTAGGCTACCCTTGACTGCTTCTGCCTCCAATAGATTTCCTAAGCACTAGTGTTTTAAGGAACAGCTTAAAAAGAGAATCCTAATGTGATTTTTTTATAATGGGTGTGTTCCTTATCTTATCCTAGTGTCTAAACTCTTCTTGATGGCTGGACCCCCAAATAATATTCCTTTACGTGCTAAGGTGTATCTAGAGAGTGGGATAGGTTTAATAACTACCCTAACCCTAACGCGTACCCTAACCCTAACCCCTACCCTAACCCTAACATGTACCCTAATCCTAACCCGTACCCTAAACCGAGCCCTAAACCTAACACTAACCCTAACCCTAACCCTAGGCTACCCTTGACTGCTTCTGCCTCCAATAGATTTCCTAAGCACTAGTGTTTTAAGGAACAGCTTAAAAAGAGAATCCTAATGTGATTTCTTTATAATGGGTGTGTTCCTTATCTTATCCTAGTGTCTAAACTCTTCTCCATGGCTGGACCTCCAAATAATATTCCTTTACGTGCTAAGGGGTATCTAGAGACTGGGATAGGTTTAATAACTACCCTAACACTAACGCGTACCCTAACCCTAACCCCTACCCTAACCCTAACACGTACCCTAATCCTAACCAATACCCTAAACCGAGCCCTAACCCTAACACTAACCCTAACCCTAACCCTAACCCATACCCTACGCCATACCCGAAGCCCTCCCCGAACACGTACCCTAAGCTGTACCCTAAGCCGTACTCTAAGCCTAAACCTATCCCTAGGCTTCCCTTGACTGCTTCTGCCTCCAATAGATTTCCTAAGCACTAGTGTTTTAAGGAACAGCTTAAAAAGAGAATCCTAATGTGATTTCTTTATAATGGGTGCGTTCCTTATCTTATCCTAGTGTCTAAACTCTTCTCCATGGCTGGACCTCCAAATAATATTCCTTTACGTGCTAAGGGGTATCTAGAGAGTGGGATAGGTTTAATAACTGCCCTAACACTAACGCGTAGCCTAACCCTAACCCCTACCCTAACACTAACACGTACCCTAATCCTAACCAATACCCTAAACCGAGCCCTAACCCTAACACTAACCCTAACCCTAACCCTAACCCATACCCTACGCCGTACCCGAAGCCCTCCCCGAACCCGTACCCTAAGCCGTACCCTAAGCCTAACCCCAAGCCTAACCCTAACCCTTGTTTACCCTTGACTGCTTCTGCCTCCAATAGATTTCCTAAGCACTAGTATTTTAAGGAACAGCTTAAAAAGAGAATCCTAATGTGATTTCTTTATAATGGGTGTGTTCCTTATCTTATCCTAGTGTCTAAACTCTTCTCCATGGCTGGACCTCCAAATAATATTCCTTTATGTGCTAAGGGGTATCTAGAGAGTGGGATAGGTTTAATAACTACCCTAACACTAAAGCGTACCCTAACCCTAACCCCTACCCTAACCATAACACGTACCCTAATCCTAACCAATACCCTAAACCGAGCCCTAACCCTAACACTAACCCTAACCCTAACCATAACCCATACCCTACGCCGTACCCGAAGCCCTCCACGAACCCGTACCCTAAGCCGTACCCTAAACCGTACCCTAAGCCTAACCCTAACCCTAGGCTACCCTTGACTGCTTCTGGTCCAATAGATTTCCTAAGCACTAGTGTTTTAAGGAACAGCTTAAAAAGAGAATCCTAATGTGATTTCTTTATAATGGGTGTGTTCCTAATCTTATCCTAGTGTCTAAACTCTTCTCCATGGCTGGACCTCCAAATAATATTCCTTTACGTGCTAAGGGGTATCTAGAGAGTGGGATAGCTTTAATAACTACCCTAACACTAACGCGTACCCTAACCCTAACCCCTACCCTAACCCTAACACGTACCCTAATCCTACCCAATACCGAAAACCGAGCCCTAACCCTAACACTAACACTAACCCTAACCCATACCCTACGCCGTACCCGAAACCCTCCCCGAACCCGTACCGTAAGCCGTACCCTAAGCCGTACCCTAAGCCTAACCCTAACCCTAGGCTACCCTTGACTGCTTCTGCCTCCAATAGATTTCCTAAGCACTAGTGTTTTAAGGAACAGCTTAAAAAGAGAATCCTAATGTGATTTTTTTATAATGGGTGTGTTCCTTATCTTATCCTAGTGTCTAAACTCTTCTTGATGGCTGGACCCCCAAATAATATTCCTTTACGTGCTAAGGTGTATCTAGAGAGTGGGATAGGTTTAATAACTACCCTAACCCTAACGCCTACCCTAACCCTAACCCCTACCCTAACCCTAACATGTACCCTAAACCTAACCCGTACCCTAAACCGAGCCCTAACCCTAACACTAACCCTAACCCTAACCCTAACCCAAACCCTACGCCGTTCCCGAAACCCTCCCCAAACCCGTACCCTAAGCCGTACCCTAAGCCTAACCCTAAGCCTAACCCTAACCCTAGGCTACCCTTGACTGCTTCTGCCTCCAATAGATTTCCTAAGCACTAGTGTTTTAAGGAACAGCTTAAAAAGAGAATCCTAATGTGATTTCTTTATAATGGGTGTGTTCCTTATCTTATCCTAGTGTCTAAACTCTTCTCCATGGCTGGACCCCCAAATAATATTCCTTTACGTGCTAAGGGGTATCTAGAGAGTGGGATAGGTTTAATAACTACCCTAACCCTAACGCGTACCCTAACCCTAACCCCTACCCTAACCCTAACACGTACACTAATCCTAACCCGTACCCTAAACCGAGCCCTAACCCTAACACTAACCCTAACCCTAACCCTAACCCATACCCTACGCCGTACCCGAAGCCCTCCCCGAACCCGTACCCTAAGCCGTACTCTAAGCCTAACCCCAAGCCTAACCCTAACCCTAGGCTACCCTTGACTGCTTCTGCCTCCAATAGATTTCCTAAGCACTAGTGTTTTAAGGAACAGCTTAAAAAGAGAATCCTAATGTGATTTCTTTATAATGGGTGTGTTCCTTATCTTATCCTAGTGTCTAAACTCTTCTCCATGGCTGGACCTCCAAATAATATTCCTTTACGTGCTAAGGGGTATCTAGAGAGTGGGATAGCTTTAATAACTACCGTAACACTAACGCGTACCCTAACCCTAACCCCTACCCTAACCCTAACACGTACCGTAATCCTAACCAATACCCTAAACCGAGCCCTAACGCTAACACAAACCCTAACCCTAACCCTAACCCATACCCTACGCCGTACCCGAAGCCCTTCCCGAACCCGTACCCTAAGCCGTACCCTAAGCCGTACCCTAAGCCTAACCCTAACTTTAGGCTACCCTTGACTGCTTCTGCCTCCAATAGATTTCCTAAGCACTAGTGTTTTAAGGAACAGCTTAAAAAGAGAATCCTAATGTGATTTCTTTATAATGGGTGTGTTCCTTAACTTATCCTTGTGTCTAAACTCTTCTCCATGGCTGGACCCCCAAATAATATTCCTTTACGTGCTAAGGGGTATCTAGAGAGTGGGATAGGTTTAATAACTACCCTAACCCTAATGCGTACACTAACCCTAACCCCTACCCTAACCCTAACATGTAACCGAATCCTAACCCGCACCCTAAACGGAGCCCTAACCCTAACACTAACCCTAACCCATAGCCTACGCCGTACCCGAACCCCTCCCCGAACCCGTACCCTAAGCCGTACCCTAAGCCTAACCCCAAGCCTAACCCTAACCCTAGGCTACCCTTGACTGCTTCTGCCTCCAATAGATTTCCTAAGCACTAGTGTTTTAAGGAACAGCTTAAAAAGAGAATCCTAATGTGATTTCTTTATAATGGGTGTGTTCCTTATCTTATCCTAGTGTCTAAACTCTTCTCCATGGCTGGACCCCGAAATAATATTCCTTTACGTGCTAAGGTGTATCTAGAGAGTGGGATAGGTTTAATAACTACCCTAACCCTAACGCGTACCCTAACCCTAACCCCTACCCTAACCCTAACACGTAACCTAATCCTAACCCGTACCCTAAACCGAGCCCTAACCCTAACACTAACCCTAACCCAAACCCTAAGCCATACCCTACGCCGTACCTGAATCCCTCACCGAACCCGTACCCTAAGCCGTACCCTAAGCCTAACCCTAAGCCTAACCCTAACCCTAGGCTACCCTTGACTGCTTCTGCCTCCAATAGATTTCCTAAGCACTAGTGTTTTAAGGAACAGCTTAAAAAGAGAATCCTAATGTGATTTCTTTATAATGGGTGTGTTCCTTATCTTATCCTAGTGTCTAAACTCTTCTCCATGGCTGGACCTCCAAATAATATTCCTTTACGTGCTAAGGGGTATCTAGAGACTGGGATAGGTTTAATAACTACCCTAACACTAACGCGTACCCTAACCCTAACCCCTACCCTAACCCTAACACGTACCCTAATCCTAACCAATACCCTAAACCGAGCCCTAACCCTAACACTAACCCTAACCCTAACCCTAACCCATACCCTACGCCATACCCGAAGCCCTCCCCGAACACGTACCCTAAGCTGTACCCTAAGCCGTACTCTAAGCCTAAACCTATCCCTAGGCTACCCTTGACTGCTTCTGCCTCCAATAGATTTCCTAAGCACTAGTGTTTTAAGGAACAACTTAAAAAGAGAAATCTAATGTCATTTCTTTATAATGTGTGTGTGCCTTATCTTATCCTAGTGTCTAAACTCTTCTCCATGGCTGGACCTCCAAATAATATTCCTTTACGTGCTGAGGGGTATCTAGAGATTGGGATAGGTTTAATAACTACCCTAACACTAACGCGTAACCTAACCCTAACCCCTACCCTAACACTAACTCGTACCCTAATCCTAACCAATACCCTAAACCGAGCCCTAACCCAAACACTAACCCTAACCCTAACCCTAACCCATACCCTACGCCGTACCCGAAGCCCTCCCCGAACCCGTACCCTAAGCCGTACCCTAAGCCGTACCCTAAGCCTAAACTTAACCCTAGGCTACCCTTGACAGCTTCTGCCTCCAATAGATTTCCTAAGCACTAGTGTTTTAAGGAACAGCTTAAAAAGTGAATCCTAATGTGATTTCTTTACAATGGGTGTGTTCCTTATCTTATCCTAGTGTCTAAACTCTTCTCCATGGCTGGACCTCCAAATAATATTCCTTTACGTGCTAAGGGGTATCTAGAGACTGGGATAGGTTTAATAACTACCCTAACACAAACGCGTACCCTAACCCTAACCCCTACCCTAACCCTAACACGTACCCTAATCCTAACCAATACCCTAAACCGAGCCCTAACCCTAACACTAACCCTAACCGTAACCCTAACCCATACCCTACGCCGTACCCGAAGCCCTCCCCAAACCGGTAACCTAAGCCGTACCCTAAGCCGTAACCTAAGCCTAACCCTAACCCTAGGCTACCCTTGACTGCTTCTGCCTCCAATAGATTTTCTAAGCACTAGTGTTTTAAGGAACAGCTTAAAAAGAGAATCCTAATGTGATTTCTTTATAATGGGTGTGTTCCTTATCTTATCCTAGTGTCTAAACTCTTCTCCATGGCTGAACCTCCAAATAATATTCCTTTACGTGCTAAGGGGTATCTAGAGAGTGGGTTAGGTTTAATAACTACCCTAACACTAACGCGTACCCTAACCCTAAACCCTACCCTAACCCTAACACGTACCCTAATCCTAACCAATACCCTATACCGAGCCCTAACCCTAACCCTAACCCTAACCCTAACCCATACCCTACGCCGTACCAGAAGCCCTCCCCGAACCCGTACCCTAAGCCGTACCCTAAGCCTAACCCTAAGCCTAACCCTAACCCTAGGCTACCCTTGACTGCGTCTGCCTCCAATAGATTTCCTAAGCACTAGTGTTTTAAGGAACAGCTTAAAAAGAGAATCCTAATGTGATTTCTTTATAATGGGTGTGTTCCTTATCTTATCCTAGTGTCTAAACTCTTCTCCATGGCTGGACCCCCAAATAATATTCCTTTACGTGCTAAGGGGTATCTAGAGAGTGGGATAGGTTTAATAACTACCCTAACCATAACGCGTACCCTAACCCTATCCCCTACCCTAACCCTAACACGTACCATAATCCTAACCCGTACCCTAAACCGAGCCCTAACCCTAACACTAACCCTAACCCTAACCCTAACCCATACCCTACGCCGTACCCGAAGCCCTCACCGAACCCGTACCCTAAGCCGTACCCTAAGCCGTACCCTAAGCCTAACCCTAACCCTAGGCTACCCTTGACTGCTTCTGCCTCCAATAGATTTCCTAAGCACTAGTGTTTTAAGGAACAGCTTAAAAAGAGAATCCTAATGTGACCTCTTTATAATGGGTGTGTTCCTTATCTTATCCTAGTTTCTAAATTCTTCTCCATGGCTGGACCTCCAAATAATATTCCTTTACGTGCTAAGGGGTATCTAGAGAGTGGGTTAGGTTTAATAACTACCCTAACACTAACGCGTACCCTAACCCTAACCCCTACCCTATCGCTAACACGTACCCTAATCCTAACCAATACCCTAAACCGAGCCCTAACCCTAACACTAACCCTAACCCTAACCCTAACCCATACCCTACGCCGTACCAGAAGCCCTCCCCGAACCCGTACCCTAAGCCGTACCCTAAGCCTAACCCTAACCCTAGGCTACCCTTGACTGCTTCTGCCTCCAATAGATTTCCTAAGCACTAGTGTTTTAAGGAACAGCTTAAAAAGAGAATCCTAATGTGATTTCTTTATAATGGGTGTGTTCCTTATCTAATCCTAGTGTCTAAACTCTTCTCCATGGCTGGACCGCCAAATAATATTCCTTGACGTGCTAAGGTGTATCTAGAGAGTGGGATAGGTTTAATAACTACCCTAACACTAACGCGTACCCTAACCCTAACCCCTAACCTAACCCTAACACGTAACCTAATCCTAACCCGTACCCTAAACCGAGCCCTAACCCTAACACTAACCCTAACCCTAACCCTAACCCATACCCTACGACATACCCGAAGCCCTCCCCGAACCCGTACCCTAAGCCGTACCCTAAGCCTAACCCTAAGCCTAACCCTAACCCTAGGCTACCCTTGACTGCTTCTGCCTCCAATAGATTTCCTAAGCACTAGTGTTTTAAGGAACAGCTTAAAAAGAGAATCCTAATGTGATTTCTTTATAATGGGTGCGTTCCTTATCTTATCCTAGTGTCTAAACTCTTCTCCATGGCTGGACCTCCAAATAATATTCCTTTACGTGCTAAGGGGTATCTAGAGAGTGGGATAGGTTTAATAACTACCCTAACCCTAACGCGTACCCTAACCCTAACCCCTACCCTAACCCTAACACGTACCCTAATCCTAACCCGTACCCTAAACCGAGCCCTAACCCTAACACTAACCCTAACCCTAACCCTAACCCATACCCTACGCCGTACCCGAAGCCCTCACCGAACCCGTACCCTAAGCCGTACCCTAAGCCGTACCCTATGCCTAACCCTAACCCTAGGCTACCCTTGACTGCTTCTGCCTCCAATAGATTTCCTAAGCACTAGTGTTTTAAGGAACAGCTTAAAAAGAGAATCCTAATGTGATTTCTTTATAATGGGTGTGTTCCTTATCTTATCCTAGTGTCTAAACTCTTCTCCATGGCTGGACCTCCAAATAATATTCCTTTATGTGCTAAGGGGTATCTAGAGAGTGGGATAGTTTTAATAACTACCCTAACACTAAAGCGTACCCTAACCCTAACCCCAACCCTAACCATAACACGTACCCTAATCCTAACCAATACCCTAAACCGAGCCCTAACCCTAACACTAACCCTAACCCTAACCATAACCCATACCCTACGCCGTACCCGAAGCCCTCCACGAACCCGTACCCTAAGCCGTACCCTAAGCCGTACCCTAAGCCTAACCCTAACCCTAGGCTACACTTGACTGCTTCTGGTCCAATAGATTTCCTAAGCACTAGTGTTTTAAGGAACAGCTTAAAAAGAGAATCCTAATGTGATTTCTTTATAATGGGTGTGTTCCTAATCTTATCCTAGTGTCTAAACTCTTCTCCATGGCTGGACCTCCAAATAATATTCCTTTACGTGCTAAGGGGTATCTAGAGACTGGGATAGGTTTAATAACTACCCTAACACTAACGCGTACCCTAACCCTAACCCCTACCCTAACCCTAACACGTACCCTAATCCTAACCAATACCCTAAACCGAGCCCTAACCCTAACACTAACCCTAACCCTTACCCTAACCCATACCCTACGCCATACCCGAAGCCCTCCCCGAACACGTACCCTAAGCTGTACCCTAAGCCGTACTCTAAGCCTAAACCTATCCCTAGGCTACCCTTGACTGCTTCTGCCTCCAATAGATTTCCTAAGCACTAGTGTTTTAAGGAACAACTTAAAAAGAGAATCCTAATGTCATTTCTTTATAATGTGTGTGTGCCTTATCTTATCCTAGTGTCTAAACTCTTCTCCATGGCTGGACCTCCAAATAATATTCCTTTACGTGCTGAGGGGTATCTAGAGATTGGGATAGGTTTAATAACTACCCTAACACTAACGCGTAACCTAACCCTAACCCCTACCCTAACACTAACTCGTACCCTAATCCTAACCAATACCCTAAACCGAGCCCTAACCCAAACACTAACCCTAACCCTAACCCTAACCCATACCCTACGCCGTACCCGAAGCCCTCCCCGAACCCGTACCCTAAGCCGTACCCTAAGCCGTACCCTAAGCCTAAACTTAACCCTAGGCTACCCTTGAGAGCTTCTGCCTCCAATAGATTTCCTAAGCACTAGTGTTTTAAGGAACAGCTTAAAAAGTGAATCCTAATGTGATTTCTTTACAATGGGTGTGTTCCTTATCTTATCCTAGTGTCTAAACTCTTCTCCATGGCTGGACCTCCAAATAATATTCCTTTACGTGCTAAGGGGTATCTAGAGACTGGGATAGGTTTAATAACTACCCTAACACAAACGCGTACCCTAACCCTAACCCCTACCCTAACCCTAACACGTACCCTAATCCTAACCAATACCCTAAACCGAGCCCTAACCCTAACACTAACCCTAACCGTAACCCTAACCCATACCCTACGCCGTACCCGAAGCCCTCCCCAAACCGGTAACCTAAGCCGTACCCTAAGCCGTAACCTAAGCCTAACCCTAACCCTAGGCTACCCTTGACTGCTTCTGCCTCCAATAGATTTTCTAAGCACTAGTGTTTTAAGGAACAGCTTAAAAAGAGAATCATAATGTGATTTCTTTATAATGGGTGTGTTCCTTATCTTATCCTAGTGTCTAAACTCTTCTCCATGGCTGAACCTCCAAATAATATTCCTTTACGTGCTAAGGGGTATCTAGAGAGTGGGTTAGGTTTAATAACTACCCTAACACTAACGCGTACCCTAACCCTAAACCCTACCCTAACCCTAACACGTACCCTAATCCTAACCAATACCCTATACCGAGCCCTAACCCTAACCCTAACCCTAACCCTAACCCATAACCTACGCCGTACCAGAAGCCCTCCCCGAACCCGTACCCTAAGCCGTACCCTAAGCCTAACCCTAAGCCTAACCCTAACCCTAGGCTACCCTTGACTGCGTCTGCCTCCAATAGATTTCCTAAGCACTAGTGTTTTAAGGAACAGCTTAAAAAGAGAATCCTAATGTGATTTCTTTATAATGGGTGTGTTCCTTATCTTATCCTAGTGTCTAAACTCTTCTCCATGGCTGGACCCCCAAATAATATTCCTTTACGTGCTAAGGGGTATCTAGAGAGTGGGATAGGTTTAATAACTACCCTAACCATAACGCGTACCCTAACCCTATCCCCTACCCTAACCCTAACACGTACCATAATCCTAACCCGTACCCTAAACCGAGCCCTAACCCTAACACTAACCCTAACCCTAACCCTAACCCATACCCTACGCCGTACCCGAAGCCCTCACCGAACCCGTACCCTAAGCCGTACCCTAAGCCGTACCCTAAGCCTAACCCTAACCCTAGGCTACCCTTGACTGCTTCTGCCTCCAATAGATTTCCTAAGCACTAGTGTTTTAAGGAACAGCTTAAAAAGAGAATCCTAATGTGATTTCTTTATAATGGGTGTGTTCCTTATCTTATCCTAGTGTCTAAACTCTTCTCCATGGCTGGACCTCCAAATAATATTCCTTTATGTGCTAAGGGGTATCTAGAGAGTGGGATAGTTTTAATAACTACCCTAACACTAAAGCGTACCCTAACCCTAACCCCAACCCTAACCATAACACGTACCCTAATCCTAACCAATACCCTAAACCGAGCCCTAACCCTAACACTAACCCTAACCCTAACCATAACCCATACCCTACGCCGTACCCGAAGCCCTCCACGAACCCGTACCCTAAGCCGTACCCTAAGCCGTACCCTAAGCCTAACCCTAACCCTAGGCTACCCTTGACTGCTTCTGCCTCCAATAGATTTCCTAAGCACTAGTGTTTTAAGGAACAGCTTAAAAAGAGAATCCTAATGTGATTTCTTTATAATGGGTGCGTTCCTTATCTTATCCTAGTGTCTAAACTCTTCTCCATGGCTGGACCTCCAAATAATATTCCTTTACGTGCTAAGGGGTATCTAGAGAGTGGGATAGGTTTAATAACTACCCTAACCCTAACGCGTACCCTAACCCTAACCCCTACCCTAACCCTAACACGTACCCTAATCCTAACCCGTACCCTAAACCGAGCCCTAACCCTAACACTAACCCTAACCCTAACCCTAACCCATACCCTACGCCGTACCCGAAGCCCTCACCGAACCCGTACCCTAAGCCGTACCCTAAGCCTAACCCTAACCCTAGGCTACCCTTGACTGCTTCTGCCTCCAATAGATTTCCTAAGCACTAGTGTTTTAAGGAACAGCTTAAAAAGAGAATCCTAATGTGATTTCTTTATAATGGGTGTGTTCCTTATCTAATCCTAGTGTCTAAACTCTTCTCCATGGCTGGACCGCCAAATAATATTCCTTGACGTGCTAAGGTGTATCTAGAGAGTGGGATAGGTTTAATAACTACCCTAACACTAACGCGTACCCTAACCCTAACCCCTAACCTAACCCTAACACGTAACCTAATCCTAACCCGTACCCTAAACCGAGCCCTAACCCTAACACTAACCCTAACCCTAACCCTAACCCATACCCTACGACGTACCCGAAGCCCTCCCCGAACCCGTACCCTAAGCCGTACCCTAAGCCTAACCCTAAGCCTAACCCTAACCCTAGGCTACCCTTGACTGCTTCTGCCTCCAATAGATTTCCTAAGCACTAGTGTTTTAAGGAACAGCTTAAAAAGAGAATCCTAATGTGATTTCTTTATAATGGGTGCGTTCCTTATCTTATCCTAGTGTCTAAACTCTTCTCCATGGCTGGACCTCCAAATAATATTCCTTTACGTGCTAAGGGGTATCTAGAGAGTGGGATAGGTTTAATAACTACCCTAACCCTAACGCGTACCCTAACCCTAACCCCTACCCTAACACTAACTCGTACCCTAATCCTAACCAATACCCTAAACCGAGCCCTAACCCAAACACTAACCCTAACCCTAACCCTAACCCATACCCTACGCCGTACCCGAAGCCCTCCCCGAACCCGTACCCTAAGCCGTACCCTAAGCCGTACCCTAAGCCTAAACTTAACCCTAGGCTACCCTTGAGAGCTTCTGCCTCCAATAGATTTCCTAAGCACTAGTGTTTTAAGGAACAGCTTAAAAAGTGAATCCTAATGTGATTTCTTTACAATGGGTGTGTTCCTTATCTTATCCTAGTGTCTAAACTCTTCTCCATGGCTGGACCTCCAAATAATATTCCTTTACGTGCTAAGGGGTATCTAGAGACTGGGATAGGTTTAATAACTACCCTAACACAAACGCGTACCCTAACCCTAACCCCTACCCTAACCCTAACACGTACCCTAATCCTAACCAATACCCTAAACCGAGCCCTAACCCTAACACTAACCCTAACCGTAACCCTAACCCATACCCTACGCCGTACCCGAAGCCCTCCCCAAACCGGTAACCTAAGCCGTACCCTAAGCCGTAACCTAAGCCTAACCCTAACCCTAGGCTACCCTTGACTGCTTCTGCCTCCAATAGATTTTCTAAGCACTAGTGTTTTAAGGAACAGCTTAAAAAGAGAATCATAATGTGATTTCTTTATAATGGGTGTGTTCCTTATCTTATCCTAGTGTCTAAACTCTTCTCCATGGCTGAACCTCCAAATAATATTCCTTTACGTGCTAAGGGGTATCTAGAGAGTGGGTTAGGTTTAATAACTACCCTAACACTAACGCGTACCCTAACCCTAAACCCTACCCTAACCCTAACACGTACCCTAATCCTAACCAATACCCTATACCGAGCCCTAACCCTAACCCTAACCCTAACCCTAACCCATACCCTACGCCGTACCAGAAGCCCTCCCCGAACCCGTACCCTAAGCCGTACCCTAAGCCTAACCCTAAGCCTAACCCTAACCCTAGGCTACCCTTGACTGCGTCTGCCTCCAATAGATTTCCTAAGCACTAGTGTTTTAAGGAACAGCTTAAAAAGAGAATCCTAATGTGATTTCTTTATAATGGGTGTGTTCCTTATCTTATCCTAGTGTCTAAACTCTTCTCCATGGCTGGACCCCCAAATAATATTCCTTTACGTGCTAAGGGGTATCTAGAGAGTGGGATAGGTTTAATAACTACCCTAACCATAATGCGTACCCTAACCCTATCCCCTACCCTAACCCTAACACGTACCATAATCCTAACCCGTACCCTAAACCGAGCCCTAACCCTAACACTAACCCTAACCCTAACCCTAACCCATACCCTACGCCGTACCCGAAGCCCTCACCGAACCCGTACCCTAAGCCGTACCCTAAGCCGTACCCTAAGCCTAACCCTAACCCTAGGCTACCCTTGACTGCTTCTGCCTCCAATAGATTTCCTAAGCACTAGTGTTTTAAGGAACAGCTTAAAAAGAGAATCCTAATGTGACCTCTTTATAATGGGTGTGTTCCTTATCTTATCCTAGTTTCTAAATTCTTCTCCATGGCTGGACCTCCAAATAATATTCCTTTACGTGCTAAGTGGTATCTAGAGAGTGGGTTAGGTTTAATAACTACCCTAACACTAACGCGTACCCTAACCCTAACCCCTACCCTATCGCTAACACGTACCCTAATCCTAACCAATACCCTAAACCGAGCCCTAACCCTAACACTAACCCTAACCCTAACCCTAACCCATACCCTACGCCGTACCAGAAGCCCTCCCCGAACCCGTACCCTAAGCCGTACCCTAAGCCTAACCCTAACCCTAGGCTACCCTTGACTGCTTCTGCCTCCAATAGATTTCCTAAGCACTAGTGTTTTAAGGAACAGCTTAAAAAGAGAATCCTAATGTGATTTCTTTATAATGGGTGTGTTCCTTATCTAATCCTAGTGTCTAAACTCTTCTCCATGGCTGGACAGCCAAATAATATTCCTTGACGTGCTAAGGTGTATCTAGAGAGTGGGATAGGTTTAATAACTACCCTAACACTAACGCGTACCCTAACCCTAACCCCTAACCTAACCCTAACACGTAACCTAATCCTAACCCGTACCCTAAACCGAGCCCTAACCCTAACACTAACCCTAACCCTAACCCTAACCCATACCCTACGACGTACCCGAAGCCCTCCCCGAACCCGTACCCTAAGCCGTACCCTAAGCCTAACCCTAAGCCTAACCCTAACCCTAGGCTACCCTTGACTGCTTCTGCCTCCAATAGATTTCCTAAGCACTAGTGTTTTAAGGAACAGCTTAAAAAGAGAATCCTAATGTGATTTCTTTATAATGGGTGCGTTCCTTATCTTATCCTAGTGTCTAAACTCTTCTCCATGGCTGGACCTCCAAATAATATTCCTTTACGTGCTAAGGGGTATCTAGAGAGTGGGATAGGTTTAATAACTACCCTAACCCTAACGCGTACCCTAACCCTAACCCCTACCCTAACCCTAACACGTACCCTAATCCTAACCCGTACCCTAAACCGAGCCCTAACCCTAACACTAACCCTAACCCTAACCCTAACCCATACCCTACGCCGTACCCGAAGCCCTCACCGAACCCGTACCCTAAGCCGTACCCTAAGCCTAACCCTAACCCTAGGCTACCCTTGACTGCTTCTGCCTCCAATAGATTTCCTAAGCACTAGTGTTTTAAGGAACAGCTTAAAAAGAGAATCCTAATGTGATTTCTTTATAATGGGTGTGTTCCTTATCTAATCCTAGTGTCTAAACTCTTCTCCATGGCTGGACCGCCAAATAATATTCCTTGACGTGCTAAGGTGTATCTAGAGAGTGGGATAGGTTTAATAACTACCCTAACACTAACGCGTACCCTAACCCTAACCCCTAACCTAACCCTAACACGTAACCTAATCCTAACCCGTACCCTAAACCGAGCCCTAACCCTAACACTAACCCTAACCCTAACCCTAACCCATACCCTACGACGTACCCGAAGCCCTCCCCGAACCCGTACCCTAAGCCGTACCCTAAGCCTAACCCTAAGCCTAACCCTAACCCTAGGCTACCCTTGACTGCTTCTGCCTCCAATAGATTTCCTAAGCACTAGTGTTTTAAGGAACAGCTTAAAAAGAGAATCCTAATGTGATTTCTTTATAATGGGTGCGTTCCTTATCTTATCCTAGTGTCTAAACTCTTCTCCATGGCTGGACCTCCAAATAATATTCCTTTACGTGCTAAGGGGTATCTAGAGAGTGGGATAGGTTTAATAACTACCCTAACCCTAACGCGTACCCTAACCCTAACCCCTACCCTAACCCTAACACGTACCCTAATCCTAACCCGTACCCTAAACCGAGCCCTAACCCTAACACTAACCCTAACCCTAACCCTAACCCATACCCTACGCCGTACCCGAACCCGTACCCTAAGCCGTACCCTAAGCCGTACCCTATGCCTAACCCTAACCCTAGGCTACCCTTGACTGCTTCTGCCTCCAATAGATTTCCTAAGCACTAGTGTTTTAAGGAACAGCTTAAAAAGAGAATCCTAATGTGATTTCTTTATAATGGGTGTGTTCCTTATCTTATCCTAGTGTCTAAACTCTTCTCCATGGCTGGACCTCCAAATAATATTCCTTTATGTGCTAAGGGGTATCTAGAGAGTGGGATAGTTTTAATAACTACCCTAACACTAAAGCGTACCCTAACCCTAACCCCAACCCTAACCATAACACGTACCCTAATCCTAACCAATACCCTAAACCGAGCCCTAACCCTAACACTAACCCTAACCCTAACCATAACCCATACCCTACGCCGTACCCGAAGCCCTCCACGAACCCGTACCCTAAGCCGTACCCTAAGCCGTACCCTAAGCCTAACCCTAACCCTAGGCTACACTTGACTGCTTCTGGTCCAATAGATTTCCTAAGCACTAGTGTTTTAAGGAACAGCTTAAAAAGAGAATCCTAATGTGATTTCTTTATAATGGGTGTGTTCCTAATCTTATCCTAGTGTCTAAACTCTTCTCCATGGCTGGACCTCCAAATAATATTCCTTTACGTGCTAAGGGGTATCTAGAGACTGGGATAGGTTTAATAACTACCCTAACACTAACGCGTACCCTAACCCTAACCCCTACCCTAACCCTAACACGTACCCTAATCCTAACCAATACCCTAAACCGAGCCCTAACCCTAACACTAACCCTAAACCTAACCCTAACCCATACCCTACGCCATACCCGAAGCCCTCCCCGAACACGTACCCTAAGCTGTACCCTAAGCCGTACTCTAAGCCTAAACCTATCCCTAGGCTACCCTTGACTGCTTCTGCCTCCAATAGATTTCCTAAGCACTAGTGTTTTAAGGAACAACTTAAAAAGAGAATCCTAATGTCATTTCTTTATAATGTGTGTGTGCCTTATCTTATCCTAGTGTCTAAACTCTTCTCCATGGCTGGACCTCCAAATAATATTCCTTTACGTGCTGAGGGGTATCTAGAGATTGGGATAGGTTTAATAACTACCCTAACACTAACGCGTAACCTAACCCTAACCCCTACCCTAACACTAACTCGTACCCTAATCCTAACCAATACCCTAAACCGAGCCCTAACCCAAACACTAACCCTAACCCTAACCCTAACCCATACCCTACGCCGTACCCGAAGCCCTCCCCGAACCCGTACCCTAAGCCGTACCCTAAGCCGTACCCTAAGCCTAAACTTAACCCTAGGCTACCCTTGAGAGCTTCTGCCTCCAATAGATTTCCTAAGCACTAGTGTTTTAAGGAACAGCTTAAAAAGTGAATCCTAATGTGATTTCTTTACAATGGGTGTGTTCCTTATCTTATCCTAGTGTCTAAACTCTTCTCCATGGCTGGACCTCCAAATAATATTCCTTTACGTGCTAAGGGGTATCTAGAGACTGGGATAGGTTTAATAACTACCCTAACACAAACGCGTACCCTAACCCTAACCCCTACCCTAACCCTAACACGTACCCTAATCCTAACCAATACCCTAAACCGAGCCCTAACCCTAACACTAACCCTAACCGTAACCCTAACCCATACCCTACGCCGTACCCGAAGCCCTCCCCAAACCGGTAACCTAAGCCGTACCCTAAGCCGTAACCTAAGCCTAACCCTAACCCTAGGCTACCCTTGACTGCTTCTGCCTCCAATAGATTTTCTAAGCACTAGTGTTTTAAGGAACAGCTTAAAAAGAGAATCCTAATGTGATTTCTTTATAATGGGTGTGTTCCTTATCTTATCCTAGTGTCTAAACTCTTCTCCATGGCTGAACCTCCAAATAATATTCCTTTACGTGCTAAGGGGTATCTAGAGAGTGGGTTAGGTTTAATAACTACCCTAACACTAACGCGTACCCTAACCCTAAACCTTACCCTAACCCTAACACGTACCCTAATCCTAACCAATACCCTATACCGAGCCCTAACCCTAACCCTAACCCTAACCCTAACCCATACCCTACGCCGTACCAGAAGCCCTCCCCGAACCCGTACCCTAAGCCGTACCCTAAGCCTAACCCTAAGCCTAACCCTAACCCTAGGCTACCCTTGACTGCGTCTGCCTCCAATAGATTTCCTAAGCACTAGTGTTTTAAGGAACAGCTTAAAAAGAGAATCCTAATGTGATTTCTTTATAATGGGTGTGTTCCTTATCTTATCCTAGTGTCTAAACTCTTCTCCATGGCTGGACCCCCAAATAATATTCCTTTACGTGCTAAGGGGTATCTAGAGAGTGGGATATGTTTAATAACTACCCTAACCATAACGCGTACCCTAACCCTATCCCCTACCCTAACCCTAACACGTACCATAATCCTAACCCGTACCCTAAACCGAGCCCTAACCCTAACACTAACCCTAACCCTAACCCTAACCCATACCCTACGCCGTACCCGAAGCCCTCACCGAACCCGTACCCTAAGCCGTACCCTAAGCCGTACCCTAAGCCTAACCCTAACCCTAGGCTACCCTTGACTGCTTCTGCCTCCAATAGATTTCCTAAGCACTAGTGTTTTAAGGAACAGCTTAAAAAGAGAATCCTAATGTGACCTCTTTATAATGGGTGTGTTCCTTATCTTATCCTAGTTTCTAAATTCTTCTCCATGGCTGGACCTCCAAATAATATTCCTTTACGTGCTAAGTGGTATCTAGAGAGTGGGTTAGGTTTAATAACTACCCTAACACTAACGCGTACCCTAACCCTAACCCCTACCCTATCGCTAACACGTACCCTAATCCTAACCAATACCCTAAACCGAGCCCTAACCCTAACACTAACCCTAACCCTAACCCTAACCCATACCCTACGCCGTACCAGAAGCCCTCCCCGAACCCGTACCCTAAGCCGTACCCTAAGCCTAACCCTAACCCTAGGCTACCCTTGACTGCTTCTGCCTCCAATAGATTTCCTAAGCACTAGTGTTTTAAGGAACAGCTTAAAAAGAGAATCCTAATGTGATTTCTTTATAATGGGTGTGTTCCTTATCTAATCCTAGTGTCTAAACTCTTCTCCATGGCTGGACCGCCAAATAATATTCCTTGACGTGCTAAGGTGTATCTAGAGAGTGGGATAAGTTTAATAACTACCCTAACACTAACGCGTACCCTAACCCTAACCCCTAACCTAACCCTAACACGTAACCTAATCCTAACCCGTACCCTAAACCGAGCCCTAACCCTAACACTAACCCTAACCCTAACCCTAACCCATACCCTACGACGTACCCGAAGCCCTCCCCGAACCCGTACCCTAAGCCGTACCCTAAGCCTAACCCTAACCCTAGGCTACCCTTGACTGCTTCTGCCTCCAATAGATTTCCTAAGCACTAGTGTTTTAAGGAACAGCTTAAAAAGAGAATCCTAATGTGATTTCTTTATAATGGGTGCGTTCCTTATCTTATCCTAGTGTCTAAACTCTTCTCCATGGCTGGACCTCCAAATAATATTCCTTTACGTGCTAAGGGGTATCTAGAGAGTGGGATAGGTTTAATAACTACCCTAACCCTAACGCGTACCCTAACCCTAACCCCTACCCTAACCCTAACACGTACCCTAATCCTAACCCGTACCCTAAACCGAGCCCTAACCCTAACACTAACCCTAACCCTAACCCTAACCCATACCCTACGCCGTACCCGAAGCCCTCACCGAACCCGTACCCTAAGCCGTACCCTAAGCCGTACCCTATGCCTAACCCTAACCCTAGGCTACCCTTGACTGCTTCTGCCTCCAATAGATTTCCTAAGCACTAGTGTTTTAAGGAACAGCTTAAAAAGGGAATCCTAATGTGATTTCTTTATAATGGGTGTGTTCCTTATCTTATCCTAGTGTCTAAACTCTTCTCCATGGCTGGACCTCCAAATAATATTCCTTTATGTGCTAAGGGGTATCTAGAGAGTGGGATAGTTTTAATAACTACCCTAACACTAAAGCGTACCCTAACCCTAACCCCAACCCTAACCCTAACACGTACCCTAATCCTAACCAATACCGAAAACCGAGCCCTAACCCTAACACTAACACTAACCCTAACCCATACCCTACGCCGTACCCGAAACCCTCCCCGAACCCGTACCGTAAGCCGTACCCTAAGCCGTACCCTAAGCCTAACCCTAACCCTAGGCTACCCTTGACTGCTTCTGCCTCCAATAGATTTCCTAAGCACTAGTGTTTTAAGGAACAGCTTAAAAAGAGAATCCTAATGTGATTTCTTTATAATGGGTGTGTTCCTTATCTTATCCTAGTGTCTAAACTCTTCTTGATGGCTGGACCCCCAAATAATATTCCTTTACATGCTAAGGTGTATCTAGAGAGTGGGATAGGTTTAATAACTACCCTATCCCTAACGCGTACCCTAACCCTAACCCCTACCCTAACCCTAACATGTACCCTAATCCTAACCCGTACCCTAAACCGAGCCCTAACCCTAACACTAACCCTAACCCTAACCCTAACCCAAACCCTACGCCGTTCCCGAACCCCTCCCCAAACCCGTACCCTAAGCCGTACCCTAAGCCTAACCCTAAGCCTAACCCTAACCCTAGGCTACCCTTGACTGCTTCTGCCTCCAATAGATTTCCTAAGCACTAGTGTTTTAAGGAACAGCTTAAAAAGAGAATCCTAATGTGATTTCTTTATAATGGGTGCGTTCCTTATCTTATCCTAGTGTCTATACTCTTCTCCATGGCTGGACCTCCAAATAATATTCCTTTACGTGCTAAGGGGTATCTAGAGAGTGGGATAGGTTTAATAACTACCCTAACACTAACGCGTACCCTATCCCTAACCCCTACCCTAACACTAACACGTACCCTAATCCTAACCAATACCCTAAACCGAGCCCTAACCCTAACCCTAACCCTAACCCATACCCTACGCCGTACCCGAAGCCCTCCCCGAACCCGTACCCTAAGCCGTACCCTAAGCCTAACCCCAAGCCTAAACCTAACCCTTGGTTACCCTTGACTGCTTCTGCCTCCAATAGATTTCCTAAGCACTAGTATTTTAAGGAACAGCTTAAAAAGAGAATCCTAATGTGATTTCTTTATAATGGGTGTGTTCCTTATCTTATCCTAGTGTCTAAACTCTTCTCCATGGCTGGACCTCCAAATAATATTCCTTTATGTGCTAAGGGGTATCTAGAGAGTGGGATAGGTTTAATAACTACCCTAACACTAAAGCGTACCCTAACCCTAACCCCTACCCTAACCATAACACGTACCCTAATCCTAACCAATACCCTAAACCGAGCCCTAACCCTAACACTAACCCTAACCCTAACCATAACCCATACCCTACGCCGTACCCGAAGCCCTCCACGAACCCGTACCCTAAGCCGTACCCTAAGCCGTACCCTAAGCCTAACCCTAACCCTAGGCTACCCTTGACTGCTTCTGGTCCAATAGATTTCCTAAGCACTAGTGTTTTAAGGAACAGCTTAAAAAGAGAATCCTAATGTGATTTCTTTATAATGGGTGTGTTCCTAATCTTATCCTAGTGTCTAAACTCTTCTCCATGGCTGGACCTCCAAATAATATTCCTTTACGTGCTAAGGGGTATCTAGAGAGTGGGATAGCTTTAATAACTACCCTAACATTAACCCGTACCCTAACCCTAACCCCTACCCTAACCCTAACACGTACCCTAATCCTAACCAATACCGAAAACCGAGCCCTAACCCTAACACTAACCCTAACCCTAACCCAAACCCTACGCCGTTCCCGAACCCCTCCCCAAACCCGTACCCTAAGCCGTACCCTAAGCCTAACCCTAAGCCTAACCCTAACCCTAGGCTACCCTTGACTGCTTCTGCCTCCAATAGATTTCCTAAGCACTAGTGTTTTAAGGAACAGCTTAAAAAGAGAATCCTAATGTGATTTCTTTATAATGGGTGTGTTCCTTATCTTATCCTAGTGTCTAAACTCTTCTCCATGGCTGGACCCCCAAATAATATTCCTTTACGTGCTAAGGGGTATCTAGAGAGTGGGATAGGTTTAATAACTACCCTAACCCTAACGCGTACCCTAACCCTAACCCCTACCCTAACCCTAACACGTACCCTAATCCTAACCCGTACCCTAAACCGAGCCCTAACCCTAACACTAACCCTAACCCTAACCCTAACCCATACCCTACGCCGTACCCGAAGCCCTCCCCGAACCCGTACCCTAAGCCGTACTCTAAGCCTAACCCCAAGCCTAACCCTAACCCTAGGCTACCCTTGACTGCTTCTGCCTCCAATAGATTTCCTAAGCACTAGTGTTTTAAGGAACAGCTTAAAAAGAGAATCCTAATGTGATTTCTTTATAATGGGTGTGTTCCTTATCTTATCCTAGTGTCTAAACTCTTCTCCATGGCTGGACCTCCAAATAATATTCCTTTACGTGCTAAGGGGTATCTAGAGAGTGGGATAGCTTTAATAACTACCCTAACACTAACGCGTACCCTAACCCTAACCCCTACCCTAACCCTAACACGTACCGTAATCCTAACCAATACCCTAAACCGAGCCCTAACGCTAACACAAACCCTAACCCTAACCCTAACCCATACCCTACACCGTACCCGAAGCCCTTCCCGAACCCCTACCCTAAGCCGTACCCTAAGCCGTACCCTAAGCCTAACCCTAACTTTAGGCTACCGTTGACTGCTTCTGCCTCCAATAGATTTCCTAAGCACTAGTGTTTTAAGGAACAGCTTAAAAAGAGAATCCTAATGTGATTTCTTTATAATGGGTGTGTTCCTTAACTTATCCTTGTGTCTAAACTCTTCTCCATGGCTGGACCCCCAAATAATATTCCTTTACGTGCTAAGGGGTATCTAGAGAGTGGGATAGGTTTAATAACAACCCTAACCCTAATGCGTACCCTAACCCTAACCCCTACCCTAACCCTAACATGTAACCGAATCCTAACCCGCACCCTAAACGGAGCCCTAACCCTAACACAAACCCTAACCCATAGCTTACGCCGTACCCGAACCCCTCCCCGAACCCGTACCCTAAGCCGTACCCTAAGCCTAACCCCAAGCCTAACCCTAACTCTAGGCTACCCTTGACTGCTTCTGCCTCCAATAGATTTCCTAAGCACTAGTGTTTTAAGGAACAGCTTAAAAAGAGAATCCTAATGTGATTTCTTTATAATGGGTGTGTTCCTTATCTTATCCTAGTGTCTAAACTCTTCTCCATGGCTGGACCTCCAAATAATATTCCTTTACGTGCTAAGGGGTATCTACAGAGTGGGATAGGTTTAATAACTACCCTAACCCTAACGCGTACCCTAACCCTAACCCCTACCCTAACCCTAACACGTACCCTAATCCTAACCCGTACCCTAAACCGAGCCCTAACCCTAACACTAACCCTAACCCTAACCCTAACCCATACCCTACGCCGTACCCGAAGTCCTCACCGAACCCGTACCCTAAGCCGTACCCTAAGCCGTACCCTATGCCTAACCCTAACCCTAGGCTACCCTTGACTGCTTCTGCCTCCAATAGATTTCCTAAGCACTAGTGTTTTAAGGAACAGCTTAAAAAGAGAATCCTAATGTGATTTCTTTATAATGGGTGTGTTCCTTATCTTATCCTAGTGTCTAAACTCTTCTCCATGGCTGGACCTCCAAATAATATTCCTTTATGTGCTAAGGGGTATCTAGAGAGTGGGATAGCTTTAATAACTACCCTAACATTAACGCGTACCCTAACCCTAACCCCTACCCTAACCCTAACACGTACCCTAATCCTAACCAATACCGAAAACCGAGCCCTAACCCTAACACTAACACTAACCCTAACCCATACCCTACGCCGTACCCGAAACCCTCCCCAAACCCGTACCGTAAGCCGTACCCTAAGCCGTACCCTAAGCCTAACCCTAACCCTAGGCTACCCTTGACTGCTTCTGCCTCCAATAGATTTCCTAAGCACTAGTGTTTTAAGGAACAGCTTAAAAAGAGAATCCTAATGTGATTTCTTTATAATGGGTGCGTTCCTTATCTTATCCTAGTGTCTATACTCTTCTCCATGGCTGGACCTCCAAATAATATTCCTTTACGTGCTAAGGGGTATCTAGAGAGTGGGATAGGTTTAATAACTACCCTAACACTAACGCGTACCCTAACCCTAACCCCTACCCTAACACTAACACGTACCCTAATCCTAACCAATACCCTAAACCGAGCCCTAACCCTAACACTAACCCTAACCCTAACCCTAACCCATACCCTACGCCGTACCCGAAGCCCTCCCCGAACCCGTACCCTAAGCCGTACCCTAAGCCTAACCCCAAGCCTAACCCTAACCCTTGGTTACCCTTGACTGCTTCTGCCTCCAATAGATTTCCTAACCACTATTGTTTTAAGGAACAGCTTAAAAAGAGAATCCTAATGTGATTTCTTTATAATGGGTGTGTTCCTTATCTTATCCTAGTGTCTAAACTCTTCTCCATGGCTGGACCTCCAAATAATATTCCTTTATGTGCTAAGGGGTATCTAGAGAGTGGGATAGGTTTAATAACTACCCTAACACTAAAGCGTACCCTAACCCTAACCCCTACCCTAACCATAACACGTACCCTAATCCTAACCAATACCCTAAACCGAGCCCTAACCCTAACACTAACCCTAACCCTAACCATAACCCATACCCTACGCCGTACCCGAAGCCCTCCACGAACCCGTACCCTAAGCCGTACCCTAAGCCGTACCCTAAGCCTAACCCTAACCCTAGGCTACCCTTGACTGCTTCTGGTCCAATAGATTTCCTAAGCACTAGTGTTTTAAGGAACAGCTTAAAAAGAGAATCCTAATGTGATTTCTTTATAATGGGTGTGTTCCTAATCTTATCCTAGTGTCTAAACTCTTCTCCATGGCTGGACCTCCAAATAATATTCCTTTACGTGCTAAGGGGTATCTAGAGAGTGGGATAGCTTTAATAACTACCCTAACATTAACGCGTACCCTAACCCTAACCCCTACCCTAACCCTAACACGTACCCTAATCCTAACCAATACCGAAAACCGAGCCCTAACCCTAACACTAACACTAACCCTAACCCATACCCTACGCCGTACCCGAAACCCTCCCCGAACCCGTACCATAAGCCGTACCCTAAGCGGTACCCTAAGCCTAACCCTAACCCTAGGCTACCCTTGACTGCTTCTGCCTCCAATAGATTTCCTAAGCACTAGTGTTTTAAGGAACAGCTTAAAAAGAGAATCCTAATGTGATTTCTTTATAATGGGTGTGTTCCTTATCTTATCCTAGTGTCTAAACTCTTCTTGATGGCTGGACCCCCAAATAATATTCCTTTACGTGCTAAGGTGTATCTAGAGAGTGGGATAGGTTTAATAACTACCCTAACCCTAACGCGTACCCTAACCCTAACCCCTACCCTAACCCTAACATGTACCCTAATCCTAACCCGTACCCTAAACCGAGCCCTAACCCTAACACTAACCCTAACCCTAACCCTAACCCAAACCCTACGCCGTTCGCGAACCCCTCCCCAAACCCGTACCCTAAGCCGTACCCTAAGCCTAACCCTAAGCCTAACCCTAACCCTAGGCTACCCTTGACTGCTTCTGCCTCCAATAGATTTCCTAAGCACTAGTGTTTTAAGGAACAGCTTAAAAAGAGAATCCTAATGTGATTTCTTTATAATGGGTGTGTTCCTTATCTTATCCTAGTGTCTAAACTCTTCTCCATGGCTGGACCCCCAAATAATATTCCTTTACGTGCTAAGGGGTATCTAGAGAGTGGGATAGGTTTAATAACTACCCTAACCCTAACGCGTACCCTAACCCTAACCCCTACCCTAACCCTAACACGTACCCTAATCCTAAACCGTACCCTAAACCGAGCCCTAACCCTAACACTAACCCTAACCCTAACCCTAACCCATACCCTACGCCGTACCCGAAGCCCTCCCCGAACCCGTACCCTAAGCCGTACTCTAAGCCTAACCCCAAGCCTAACCCTAACCCTAGGCTACCCTTGACTGCTTCTGCCTCCAATAGATTTCCTAAGCACTAGTGTTTTAAGGAACAGCTTAAAAAGAGAATCCTAATGTGATTTCTTTATAATGGGTGTGTTCCTTATCTTATCCTAGTGTCTAAACTCTTCTCCATGGCTGGACCTCCAAATAATATTCCTTTACGTGCTAAGGGGTATCTAGAGAGTGGGATAGCTTTAATAACTACCCTAACACTAACGCGTACCCTAACCCTAACCCCTACCCTAACCCTAACACGTACCGTAATCCTAACCAATACCCTAAACCGAGCCCTAACGCTAACACAAACCCTAACCCTAACCCTAACCCATACCCTACGCCGTACCCGAAGCCCTTCCCGAACCCGTACCCTAAGCCGTACCCTAAGCCGTACCCTAAGCCTAACCCTAACTTTAGGCTACCCTTGACTGCTTCTGCCTCCAAT
Source organism: Balaenoptera physalus (assembly GCF_965194825.1). Lineage (NCBI taxonomy): Eukaryota > Metazoa > Chordata > Mammalia > Artiodactyla > Balaenopteridae > Balaenoptera > Balaenoptera physalus. Next base: position 529,070 of record NW_028126410.1, on the reverse strand, counting down.
AGATTTCCTAAGCACTAGTGTTTTAAGGAACAGCTTAAAAAGAGAATCCTAGTGTGATTTCTTTATAATGGGTGTGTTCCTTAACTTATCCTTGTATCTAAACTCTTCTCCATGGCTGGACCCCCAAATAATATTCCTTTACGTGCTAAGGGGTATCTAGAGAGTGGGATAGGTTTAATAACAACCCTAACCCTAATGCATACCCTAACCCTAACCCCTACCCTAACCCTAACATGTAACCGAATCCTAACCCGCACCCTAAACGGAGCCCTAACCCTAACACTAACCCTAACCCATAGCTTACGCCGTACCCGAACCCCTCCCCGAACCCGTACCCTAAGCCGTACCCTAAGCCTAACCCCAAGCCTAACCCTAACCCTAGGCTACCCTTGACTGCTTCTGCCTCCAATAGATTTCCTAAGCACTAGTGTTTTAAGGAACAGCTTAAAAAGAGAATCCTAATGTGATTTCTTTATAATGGGTGTGTTCCTTATCTTATCCTAGTGTCTAAACTCTTCTCCATGGCTGGACCTCCAAATAATATTCCTTTACGTGCTAAGGGGTATCTAGAGAGTGGGATAGGTTTAATAACTACCCTAACCCTAACGCGTACCCTAACCCTAACCCCTACCCTAACCCTAACACGTACCCTAATCCTAACCCGTACCCTAAACTGAGCCCTAACCCTAACACTAACCCTAACCCTAACCCTAACCCATACCCTACGCCGTACCCGAAGCCCTCACCGAACCCGTACCCTAAGCCGTACCCTAAGCCGTACCCTATGCCTAACCCTAACCCTAGGCTACCCTTGACTGCTTCTGCCTCCAATAGATTTCCTAAGCACTAGTGTTTTAAGGAACAGCTTAAAAAGAGAATCCTAATGTGATTTCTTTATAATGGGTGTGTTCCTTATCTTATCCTAGTGTCTAAACTCTTCTCCATGGCTGGACCTCAAAATAATATTCCTTTACGTGCTAAGGGGTATCTAGAGAGTGGGATAGGTTTAATAACTACCCTAACACTAAAGCGTACCCTAACCCTAACCCCTACCCTAACCATAACACGTACCCTAATCCTAACCAATACCCTAAACCGAGCCCTAACCCTAACACTAACCCTAACCCTAACCATAAACCATACCCTACGCCGTACCCGAAGCCCTCCACGAACCCGTACCCTAAGCCGTACCCTAAGCCGTACCCTAAGCCTAACCCTAACCTTAGGCTACCCTTGACTGCTTCTGGTCCAATAGATTTCCAAAGCACTAGTGTTTTAAGGAACAGCTTAAAAAGAGAATCCTAATGTGATTTCTTTATAATGGGTGTGTTCCTAATCTTATCCTAGTGTCTAAACTCTTCTCCATGGCTGGACCTCCAAATAATATTCCTTTACGTGCTAAGGGGTATCTAGAGAGTGGGATAGCTTTAATAACTACCCTAACATTAACGCGTACCCTAACCCTAACCCCTACCCTAACCCTAACACGTACCCTAATCCTAACCAATACCGAAAACCGAGCCCTAACCCTAACACTAACACTAACCCTAACCCATACCCTACGCCGTACCCGAAACCCTCCCCGAACCCGTACCGTAAGCCGTACCCTAAGCGGTACCCTAAGCCTAACCCTAACCCTAGGCTACCCTTGACTGCTTCTGCCTCCAATAGATTTCCTAAGCACTAGTGTTTTAAGGAACAGCTTAAAAAGAGAATCCTAATGTGATTTCTTTATAATGGGTGTGTTCCTTATCTTATCCTAGTGTCTAAACTCTTCTTGATGGCTGGACCCCCAAATAATATTCCTTTACGTGCTAAGGTGTATCTAGAGAGTGGGATAGGTTTAATAACTACCCTAACCCTAACGCGTACCCTAACCCTAACCCCTACCCTAACCCTAACATGTACCCTAATCCTAATCCGTACCCTAAACCGAGCCCTAACCCTAACACTAACCCTAACCCTAACCCTAACCCAAACCCTACGCCGTTCCCGAACCCCTCCCCAAACCCGTACCCTAAGCCGTACCCTAAGCCTAACCCTAAGCCTAACCCTAACCCTAGGCTACCCTTGACTGCTTCTGCCTCCAATAGATTTCCTAAGCACTAGTGTTTTAAGGAACAGCTTAAAAAGAGAATCCTAATGTGATTTCTTTATAATGGGTGTGTTCCTTATCTTATCCTAGTGTCTAAACTCTTCTCCATGGCTGGACCCCCAAATAATATTCCTTTACGTGCTAAGGGGTATCTAGAGAGTGGGATAGGTTTAATAACTACCCTAACCCTAACGCGTACCCTAACCCTAACCCCTACCCTAACCCTAACACGTACCCTAATCCTAACCCGTACCCTAAACCGAGCCCTAACCCTAACACTAACCCTAACCCTAACCCTAACCCATACCCTACGCCGTACCCGAAGCCCTCCCCGAACCCGTACCCTAAGCCGTACTCTAAGCCTAACCCCAAGCCTAACCCTAACCCTAGGCTACCCTTGACTGCTTCTGCCTCCAATAGATTTCCTAAGCACTAGTGTTTTAAGGAACAGCTTAAAAAGAGAATCCTAATGTGATTTCTTTATAATGGGTGTGTTCCTTATCTTATCCTAGTGTCTAAACTCTTCTCCATGGCTGGACCTCCAAATAATATTCCTTTACGTGCTAAGGGGTATCTAGAGAGTGGGATAGCTTTAATAACTACCCTAACACTAACGCGTACCCTAACCCTAACCCCTACCCTAACCCTAACACGTACCGTAATCCTAACCAATACCCTAAACCGAGCCCTAACGCTAACACAAACCCTAACCCTAACCCTAACCCATACCCTACGCCGTACCCGAAGCCCTTCCCGAACCCGTACCCTAAGCCGTACCCTAAGCCGTACCCTAAGCCTAACCCTAACTTTAGGCTACCCTTGACTGCTTCTGCCTCCAATAGATTTCCTAAGCACTAGTGTTTTAAGGAACAGCTTAAAAAGAGAATCCTAATGTGATTTCTTTATAATGGGTGTGTTCCTTAACTTATCCTTGTGTCTAAACTCTTCTCCATGGCTGGACCCCCAAATAATATTCCTTTACGTGCTAAGGGGTATCTAGAGAGTGGGATAGGTTTAATAACAACCCTAACCCTAATGCGTACCCTAACCCTAACCCCTACCCTAACCCTAACATGTAACCGAATCCTAACCCGCACCCTAAACGGAGCCCTAACCCTAACACTAACCCTAACCCATAGCTTACACCGTACCCGAACCCCTCCCCGAACCCGTACCCTAAGCCGTACCCTAAGCCTAACCCCAAGCCTAACCCTAACCCTAGGCTACCCTTGACTGCTTCTGCCTCCAATAGATTTCCTAAGCACTAGTGTTTTAAGGAACAGCTTAAAAAGAGAATCCTAATGTGATTTCTTTATAATGGGTGTGTTCCTTATCTTATCCTAGTGTCTAAACTCTTCTCCATGGCTGGACCTCCAAATAATATTCCTTTACGTGCTAAGGGGTATCTAGAGAGTGGGATAGGTTTAATAACTACCCTAACCCTAACGCGTACCCTAACCCTAACCCCTACCCTAACCCTAACACGTACCCTAATCCTAACCCGTACCCTAAACCGAGCCCTAACCCTAACACTAACCCTAACCCTAACCCTAACCCATACCCTACGCCGTACCCGAAGCCCTCACCGAACCCGTACCCTAAGCCGTACCCTAAGCCGTACCCTATGCCTAACCCTAACCCTAGGCTACCCTTGACTGCTTCTGCCTCCAATAGATTTCCTAAGCACTAGTGTTTTAAGGAACAGCTTAAAAAGAGAATCCTAATGTGATTTCTTTATAATGGGTGTGTTCCTTATCTTATCCTAGTGTCTAAACTATTCTCCATGGCTGGACCTCAAAATAATATTCCTTTACGTGCTAAGGGGTATCTAGAGAGTGGGATAGGTTTAAAAACTACCCTAACACTAACGCGTACCCTAACCCTAACCCCTACCCTAACATTAACACGTACCCTAATCCTAACCAATACCCTAAAACGAGCCCTAACACTAACACTAACCCTAACCCTAACCCTAACCCATACTCTACGCTGTACCCGAAGCCCTCCCCAAATCCGTACCCTAAGCCGTACCCTAAGCCGTACCCTAAGCCTAACCCTAACCCTAGGCTACCCTTGACTGCTTCTGCCTCCAATAGATTTCCTAAGCACTAGTGTTTTAAGGAACAGCTTAAAAAGAGAATCGTAATGTGATTTCTTTATAATGGGTGTGTTCCTTATCTTATCCTAGTGTCTAAACTCTTCTCCATGGCTGGACCCCCAAATAATATTCCTTTACATGCTAAGGTGTATCTAGAGAGTGGAATAGGTTTAATAACTACCCTAACCCTAACGCGTACCCTAACCCTAACCCCTACCCTAACCCTAACATGTACCCTAATCCTAACCCGTACCCTAAACCGAGCCCTAACCCTAACACTAACCCTAACCCTAACCCTAACCCATACCCTACGCCGTACCCCAAGCCCTCCCCGAACCCGTACCCTAAGCCGTACTCTAAGCCTCACCCCAAGCCTAACCCTAACCCTAGGCTACCCTTGACTGCTTCTGCCTCCAATAGATTTCCTAAGCACTAGTGTTTTAAGGAACAGCTTAAAAAGAGAATCCTAATGTGATTTCTTTATAATGGGTGTGTTCCTTATCTTATCCTAGTGTCTAAACTCTTCTCCATGGCTGGACCTCCAAATAATATTCCTTTACGTGCTAAGGGGTATCTAGAGAGTGGGATAGGTTTAATAACTACCCTAACACTAACGCGTACCCTAACCCTAACCCCTACCCTAACCCTAACACGTACCCTAATCCTAACCAATACCCTAAACCGAGCCCTAACGCTAACACTAACCCTAACCCTAACCCTAACCCATACCCTACGCCGTACCCGAAGCCCTTCCCGAACCCGTACCCTAAGCCGTACCCTAAGCCTAACCCTAACTTTAGGCTACCCTTGACTGCTTCTGCCTCCAATAGATTTCCTAAGCACTAGTGTTTTAAGGAACAGCTTAAAAAGAGAATCCTAATGTGATTTCTTTATAATGGGTGTGTTCCTTAACTTATCCTAGTGTCTAAACTCTTCTCCATGGCTGGACCCCCAAATAATATTCCTTTACGTGCTAAGGGGTATCTAGAGAGTGGGATAGGTTTAATAACTACCCTAAACCTAATGCGTACCCTAACCCTAACCCCTACCCTAACCCTAACACGTAACCGAATCCTAACCCGTACCCTAAACGGAGCCCTAACCCTAACACTAACCCTAACCCTAACCCTAACACATACCCTACGCCGTACCCGAACCCCTCCCCGAACCCGTACCCTAAGCCGTACCCTAAGCCTAACCCCAAGCCTAACCCTAACCCTAGGCTACCCTTGACTGCTTCTGCCTCCAATAGATTTCCTAAGCACTAGTGTTTTAAGGAACAGCTTAAAAAGAGAATCCTAATGTGATTTATTTATAATGGGTGTGTTCCTTATCTTATCCTAGTGTCTAAACTCTTCTCCATGGCTGGACCTCCAAATAATATTCCTTTACGTGCTAAGGGGTATCTAGAGAGTGGGATAGGTTTAATAACTACCCGAACACTAACGGTACCCTAACCCTAACCCCTACCCTAACACTAACACGTACCCTAATCCTAACCAATACCCTAAAACGAGCCCTAACACTAACACTAACCCTAACCCTAACCCTAACCCATACCCTACGCCGTACCCGAAGTCCTCCCCGAACCCGTACGCTAAGCCGTACCCAAAGCCGTACCCTAAGCCTAAGCCTAACCCTAGGCTACCCTTGACTGCTTCTGCCTCCAATAGATTTCCTAAGCACTAGTGTTTTAAGGAACAGCTTAAAAAGAGAATCCTAATGTGATTTCTTTATAATGGGTGTGTTCCTTATCTTATCCTAGTGCCTAAACTCTTCTCGATGGCTGGTCCCCCAAATAATATTCCTTTACGTGCTAAGGTGTATCTAGAGAGTGGGATAGGTTTAATAACTACCCTAACCCTAACGCGTACCCTAACCCTAACCCCTACCCTAACCCTAACATGTACCCTAATCCTAACCCGTACCCTAAACCGAGCCCTAACCCTAACACTAACCCTAAACCTAACCCTAACCCATACCCTACGCCGTACCCGAAGCCCTCCCCGAACCCGTACCCTAAGCCGTACCCTAAGCCGTACCCTAAGCCGTACCCTAACCCTAGGCTACCCTTGACTTCTTCTGCCTCCAATAGATTTCCTAAGCACTAGTGTTTTAAGGAACAGCTTAAACAGAGAATCCTAATGTGATTTCTTTATAATGGGTGTGTTCCTTATCTTATCCTAGTGTCTAAACTCTTCTCCATGGCTGGACCGCCAAATAATATTCCTTGACGTGCTAAGGTGTATCTAGAGAGTGGGATAGGTTTAATAACTACCCTAACCCTAACGCGTACCCTAACCCTAACCCCTACCCTAACCCTAACACGTACCCTAATCCTAACCCGTACCCTAAACCGAGCCCTAACCCTAACACTAACCCTAACCCTAACCCTAACCCATACCCTACGCCGTACCCGAAGCCCTCACCGAACCCGTACCCTAAGCCATACCCTAAGCCTAACCCGAAGCCTAACCCTAACCCTAGGCTACCCTTGACTGCTTCTGCCTCCAATAGATTTCCTAAGCACTAGTGTTTTAAGGAACAGCTTAAAAAGAGAATCCTAATGTGATTTCTTTATAATGGGTGTGTTCCTTATCGTATCCTAGTGTCTAAACTCTTCTCCATGGCTGGACCTCCAAATAATATTCCTTTACGTGCGAAGGGGTGTCTAGAGACTGGGATAGGTTTAATAACTACCCTAACACTAATGCGTACCCTAAACCTAACCCCTACCCTAACCCTAACACGTACCCTAATCCTAACCAATACCCTAAACCGAGCCCTAACCCTAACACTAACCCTAACCCTAACCCTAACCCATACCCTACGCCGTACCCGAAGCCCTCCCCGAACCCGTACCCTAAGCCGTACCCTAAGCCGTACCCTAAGCCTAACCCTAACCCTAGGCTACCCTTGACTGCTTCTGCCTCCAATAGATTTCCTAAGCACTAGTGTTTTAAGGAACAGCTTAAAAAGAGAATCCTAATGTGATTTCTTTATAATGGGTGTGTTCCTTATCTTATCCTAGTGTCTAAACTCTTCTCCATGGCTGAACCGCCAAATAATATTCCTTGACGTGCTAAGGTGTATCTAGAGAGTGGGATAGGTTTAATAACTACCCTAACACTAACGCGTACCCTAACCCTAACCCCTACCCTAACCCTAACACGTACCCTAATCCTAACCAATACCCTAAACCGAGCCCTAACCCTAACACTAACCCTAACCCTAACCCTAACCCATACCCTACGCCGTACCCGAAGCCCTCCCCGAACCCGTACCCTAAGCCGTACCCTAAGCCGTACGCTAAGCCTAACCCTAACCCTAGGCTACCCTTGACTGCTTCTGCCTCCAATAGATTTCCTAAGCACTAGTGTTTTAAGGAACAGCTTAAAAAGAGAATCCTAATGTGATTTCTTTATAATGGGTGTGTTCCTTATCTTATCCTAGTGTCTAAACTCTTCTCCATGGCTGGACCCCGAAATAATATTCCTTTACGTGCTAAGGTGTATCTAGAGAGTGGGATAGGTTTACTAACTACCCTAACCCTAACGCGTACCCTAACCCTAACCCCTACCCTAACCCTAACACGTACCCTAATCCTAACCCGTACCCTAAACCGAACCCTAACCCTAACACTAACCCTAACACTAACCCTAAGCCATACCCTACGCCGTACCCGAATCCCTCCCCGAACCCGTACCCTAAGCCGTACCCTAAGCCTAACCCTAAGCCTAACCCTAACCCTAGGCTACCCTTGACTGCTTCTGCCTCCAATAGATTTCCTAAGCACTAGTGTTTTAAGGAACAACTTAAAAAGAGAATCCTAATGTGATTTCTTTATAATGGGTGTGTTCCTTATCTTATCCTAGTGTCTAAATTCTTCTCCATGGCTGGACCTCCAAATAATATTCCTTTACGTGCTAAGGGGTATCTAGAGAGTGGGATAGCTTTAATAACTACCCTAACACTAACGCGTACCCTAACCCTAACCCCTACCCTAACCCTAACACGTACCTTAATCCTAACCAAAACCCTAAACCGAGCCCTAACCCTAACACTAAACCTAACCCTAACCCTAACCCATACCCTACGCCGTACCCGAAGCCATCCCCGAACCCGTACCCTAAGCCGTACCCTAAGCCATAACCTAAGCCTAACCCTAACCCTAGGCTACCCTTGACTGCTTCTGCCTCCAATAGATTTCCTAAGCACTAGTGTTTTAAGGAACAGCTTAAAAAGAGAATCCTAATGTGATTTCTTTACAATGGGTGTGTTCCTTATCTTATCCTAGTGTCTAAACTCTTCTCCATGGCTGGACCTCCAAATAATATTCCTTTACGTGCTAAGGGGTATCTAGAGACTGGGATAGGTTTAATAACTACCCTAACACTAACGCGTACCCTAACCCTAACCCCTACCCTAACCCTAACACGTACCCTAATCCTAACCAATACCCTAAACCGAGCCCTAACCCTAACACTAACCCTAACCGTAACCCTAACCCATACCCTACGCCGTACCCGAAGCCCTCCCCGAACCGGTACCCTAAGCCGTACCCTAAGCCGTACCCTAAGCCTAACCCTAACCCTAGGCTACCCTTGACTGCTTCTGCCTCCAATAGATTTCCTAAGCACTAGTGTTTTAAGGAACAGCTTAAAAAGAGAATCCTAATGTGATTTCTTTATAATGGGTGTGTTCCTTATCTTATCCTAGTGTCTAAACTCTTCTCCATGGCTGAACCTCCAAATAATATTCCTTTACGTGCTAAGGGGTATCTAGAGAGTGGGTTAGGTTTAATAACTACCCTAACACTAACGCATACCCTAACCCTAAACCCTACCCTAACCCTAACAGGTACCCTAATCCTAACCAATACCCTATACCGAGCCCTAACCCTAACACTAACCCTAACCCTAACACTAACCCATACCCTACGCCGTACCAGAAGCCCTCCCCGAACCCGTACCCTAAGCCGTACCCTAAGCCTAACCCTAAGCCTAACCCTAACCCTAGGCTACCCTTGGATGCTTCTGCCTCCAATAGATTTCCTAAGCACTAGTGTTTTAAGGAACAGCTTAAAAAGAGAATCCTAATGTGATTTCTTTATAATGGGTGTGTTCCTTATCTTATCCTAGTGTCTAAACTCTTCTCCATGGCTGGACCTCCAAATAATATTCCTTTACGTGCTAAGGGGTATCTAGAGACTGGGATAGGTTTAATAACTACCCTAACACTAACGCGTACCCTAACCCTAAACCCTACCCTAACCCTAACACGTACCCTAATCCTAACCAATACCCTATACCGAGCCCTAACCCTAACACTAACCCTAACCCTAACCCTAACCCATACCCTACGCCGTACCAGAAGCCCTCCACGAACCCGTACCCTAAGCCGAACCCTAAGCCTAACCCTAAGCCTAACCCTAACCCTAGGCTACCCTTGACTGCTTCTGCCTCCAATAGATTTCCTAAGCACTAGTGTTTTAAGGAACAGCTTAAAAAGAGAATCCTAATGTGATTTCTTTATAATGGGTGTGTTCCTTATCTTATCCTAGTGTCTAAACTCTTCTCCATGGCTGGACCTCCAAATAATATTCCTTTACGTGCTAAGGGGTATCTAGAGCGTGGGTTAGGTTTAATAACTACCCTAACACTAACGCGTACCCTAACCCTAAACCCTACCCTATCGCTAACTCGTACCCTAATCCTAACCCGTACCCTAAACAGAGCCCTAACCCTAACACTAACCCTAACCCTAACCCTAACCCATACCCTACGCCGTACCCGAAGCCCTCCCCGAACCCGTACCCTAAGCCGTACCCTAAGCCGTACCCTAAGCCTAACCCTAACCCTAGGCTACCCTTGACTGCTTCTGCCTCCAATAGATTTCCTAAGCACTAGTGTTTTAAGGAACAGCTTAAAAAGAGAATCCTAATGTGATTTCTTTATAATGGGTGTGTTCCTTATCTTATCCTAGTGTCTAAACTCTTCTCCATGGCTGAACCGCCAAATAATATTCCTTGACGTGCTAAGGTGTATCTAGAGAGTGGGATAGGTTTAATAACTACCCTAACCCTAACGCGTACCCTAACCCTAACCCCTACCCTAACCCTAACACGTACCCTAATCCTAACCCGTACCCTAAACCGAGCCCTAACCCTAACACTAACCCTAACCCTAACCCTAACCCATACCCTACGCCGTACCCGAAGCCCTCACCGAACCCATACCCTAAGCCGTACCCTAAGCCTAACCCTAAGCCTAACCCTAAACCTAGGCTACCCTTGACTGCTTCTGCCTCCAGTAGATTTCCTAAGCACTAGTGTTTTAAGGAACAACTTAAAAAGAGAATCCTAATGTGATTTCTTTATAATGGGTGTGTTCCTTATCTTATCCTAGTGTCTAAACTCTTCTCCATGGCTGCACCTCCAAATATTATTCCTTTACGTGCTAAGGGGTATCTAGAGAGTGGGATAGGTTTAATAACTACACTAACACTAACGCGTACCCTAACCCTAACCCCTACCCTAACCCTAACACGTACCCTAATCCTAACCAATACCCTAAACCGAGCCCTAACCCTAACCCTAACCCTAACCCTAACCCTAACCCATACCCTACACCGTACCCGAAGCCCTCCCCGAACCCGTACCCTAAGCCGTACCCTAAGCCGTACGCTAAGCCTAACCCTAACCCTAGGCTACCCTTGACTGCTTCTGCCTCCAATAGATTTCCTAAGCACTAGTGTTTTAAGGAACAGCTTAAAAAGAGAATCCTAATGTGATTTCTTTATAATGGGTGTGTTCCTTATCTTATCCTAGTGTCTAAACTCTTCTCCATGGCTGGACCCCGAAATAATATTCCTTTACGTGCTAAGGTGTATCTAGAGAGTGGGATAGTTTTACTAACTACCCTAACCCTAACGCGTACCCTAACCCTAACCCCTACCCTAACCCTAACACGTACCCTAATCCTAACCCGTACCCTAAACCGAACCCTAACCCTAACACTAACCCTAACACTAACCCTAAGCCATACCCTACGCCGTACCCGAATCCCTCACCGAACCCGTACCCTAAGCCGTACCCTAAGCCTAACCCTAAGCCTAACCCTAACCCTAGGCTACCCTTGACTGCTTCTGCCTCCAATAGATTTCCTAAGCACTAGTGTTTTAAGGAACAGCTTAAAAAGAGAATCCTAATGTGATTTCTTTATAATGTGTGTGTTCCTTATCTTATCCTAGTGTCTAAACTCTTCTCCATGGCTGGACCTCCAAATAATATTCCTTTACGTGCTGAGGGGTATCTAGAGAGTGGGATAGGTTTAATAACTACCCTAACACTAACGCGTACCCTAACCCTAACCCCTACCCTAACACTAACTCGTACCCTAATCCTAAACAATACCCTAAACCGAGCCCTAACCCTAACACTAACCCTAACACTAACCCTAACCCATACCCTACGCCGTACCCGAAGCCCTCCCCGAACCCGTACCCTAAGCCGTACCCTAAGCCTAACACTAACCCTAGGCTACCCTTGACTGCTTCTGCCTCCAATAGATTTCCTAAGCACTAGTGTTTTAAGGAACAGCTTAAAAAGAGAATCCCAATGTGATTTCTTTATAATGGGTGTGTTCCTTATCTTATCCTAGTGTGTAAACTCTTCACCATGGCTGGACCTCCAAATAATATTCCTTTACGTGCTAAGGGGTATCTAGAGAGTGGGTTAGGTTTAATAACTACCCTAACACTAATGCGTACCCTAACCCTAACCCCTACCCTATCGCTAACACGTACCCTAATCCTAACCAATACCCTAAACCTAGCCCTAACCCTAACACTAACCCTAACCCTAACCCATACCCTACGCCGTACCAGAAGCCCTCCCCGAACCCGTACCCTAAGCCGTACCCTAAGCCTAACCCTAAGCCTAACCCTAAACGTAGGCTACCCTTGAATCCTTCTGCCTCCAATAGATTTCCTAAGCAGTAGTGTTTTAAGGAACAGCTTAAAAAGAGAATCCTAATGTGATTTCTTTATAATGGGTGTGTTCCTTATCTTATCCTAGTGTCTAAACTCTTCTCCATGGCTGGACCTCCAAATAATATTCCTTTACGTGCTAAAGGGTATCTAGAGAGTGGGATAGGTTTAATAACTACCCTAACACTAACGCCTACCCTAACCCTAACCCCTACCCTAACCCTAACACGTACCCTAATCCTAACCAATACCCTAAACCGAGCCCTAACCCTAACACTAACCCTAACCCGAACCCTAACCCATACCCTATGCCGTACCCGAAGCCCTCCCCGAACCGGTACCCTAAGCCGTAACCTAAGCCGTACCCTAAGCCTAACCCTAACCCTAGGCTACCCTTGACTGCTTCTGCCTCCAATAGATTTCCTAAGCACTAGTGTTTTAAGGAACAGCTTAAAAAGAGAATCCTAATGTGATTTCTTCATAATGGGTGTGTTCCTTATCTTATCCTAGTGTCTAAACTCTTCTCCATGGCTGAACCTCCAAATAATATTCCTTTACGTGCTAAGGGGTATCTAGAGAGTGGGTTAGGTTTAATAACTACCCTAACACTAACGCGTACCCTAACCCTAAACCCTACCCTAACCGTAACACGTACCCTAATCCTAACCAATACCCTATACCGAGCCCTAACCCTAACACTAACCCTAACCCTAACCCTAACCCATACACTACGCCGTACCAGAAGCCCTCCCCGAACCCGTACCCTAAGACGTATCCTAAGCCTAACCCTAAGCCTAACCCTAACCCTAGGCTACCCTTGGATGCTTCTGCCTCCAATAGATTTCCTAAGCACTAGTGTTTTAAGGAACAGCTTAAAAAGAGAATCCTAATGTGATTTCTTTATAATGGGTGTGTTCCTTATCTTATCCTAGTGTCTAAACTCTTCTCCATGGCTGGACCTCCAAATAATATTCCTTTATGTGCTAAGGGGTATCTAGAGAATGGGATAGGTTTAATAACTACCCTAACACTAACGCGTACCCTAACCCTAACCCCTACCCTAACCATAACACGTACCTTAATCCTAACCAATACCCTAAACCGAGCCCTAACCCTAACACTAACCCTAACCCTAACCCTAACCCATACCCTACGCCGTACCCGAAGCCCTCCCCAAACCCGTACCCTAAGCCGTACCCTAAGCCGTACCCTAAGCCTAACCCTAACCCTAGGCTACCCTTGACTGCTTCTGCCTCCAATAGATTTCCTAAGCACTAGTGTTTTAAGGAACAGCTTAAAAAGAGAATCCTAATGTGATTTCTTTATAATGGGTGAGTTCCTTATCTTATCCTAGTGTCTAAACTCTTCTCCATGGCTGGACCTCCAAATAATATTCCTTTACGTGCTAAGGGGTATCTAGAGACTGGGATAGGTTTAATAACTCCCCTAACACTAACGCGTACCCTAACCCTAACCCCTACCCTAACCCTAACACGTACCCTAATCCTAACCAATACCCTAAACCGAGCCCTAACCCTAACACTAACCCTAACCCTAACCCTAACCCATACCCTACGCCGTACCCGAAGCCCTCCCCGAACCGGTACCCTAAGCCGTACCCTAAGCCGTACCCTAAGCCTAACCCTAACCCTAGGCTACCCTTGACTGCTTCTGCCTCCAATAGATTTTCTAAGCACTAGTGTTTTAAGGAACAACTTAAAAAGAGAATCCTAATGTGATTTCTTTATAATGGGTGTGTTCCTTATCTTATCCTAGTGTCTAAACTCTTCTCCATGGCTGGACCTCCAAATAATATTCCTTTACGTGCTAAGGGGTATCTAGAGAGTGGGTTAGGTTTAATAACTACCCTAACACTAACGCGTACCCTAACCCTAAACCCTACCCTAACCCTAACACGTACCCTAATCCTAACCAATACCCTATACCGAGCCCTAACCCTAACACTAACCCTAACCCTAACCCTAACCCATACCCTACGCCGTACCAGAAGCCCTCCACGAACCCGTACCCTAAGCCATACCCTAAGCCTAACCCTAAGCCTAACCCTAACCCTAGGCTACCCTTGACTGCTTCTGCCTCCAATAGATTTCCTAAGCACTAGTGTTTTAAGGAACAGCTTAAAAAGAGAATCCTAATGTGATTTCTTTATAATGGGTGTGTTCCTTATCTTATCCTAGTGTCTAAACTCTTCTCCATGGCTGGACCTCCAAATAATATTCCTTTACGTGCTAAGGGGTATCTAGAGAGTGGGTTAGGTTTAATAACTACCCTAACACTAACGCGTACCCTAACCCTAAACCCTACCCTATCGCTAACTCGTACCCTAATCCTAACCCGTACCCTAAACCGAGCCCTAACCCTAACACTAACCCTAACCCTAACCCTAACCCATACACTACGCCGTACCCGAAGCCCTCCCCGAACCCGTACCCTAAGCCGTACCCTAAGCCGTACCCTAAGCCTAACCCTAACCCTAGGCTACCCTTGACTGCTTCTGCCTCCAATAGATTTCCTAAGCACTAGTGTTTTAAGGAACAGCTTAAAAAGAGAATCCTAATGTGATTTCTTTATAATGGGTGTGTTCCTTATCTTATCCTAGTGTCTAAACTCTTCTCCATGGCTGAACCGCCAAATAATATTCCTTGACGTGCTAAGGTGTATCTAGAGAGTGGGATAGGTTTAATAACTACCCTAACCCTAACGCGTACCCTAACCCTATCCCCTACCCTAACCCTAACACGTACCCTAATCCTAACCCGTACCCTAAACCGAGCCCTAACCCTAACACTAACCCTAACCCTAACCCTAACCCATACCCTACGCCGTACCCGAAGCCCTCACCGAACCCGTACCCTAAGCCGTACCCTAAGCCTAACCCTAAGCCTAACCCTAACCCTAGGCTACCCTTGACTGCTTCTGCCTCCAATAGATTTCCTAAGCACTAGTGTTTTAAGGAACAGCTTAAAAAGAGAATCCTAATGTGATTTCTTTATAATGGGTGTGTTCCTTATCTTATCCTAGTGTCTAAAATCTTCTCCATGGCTGCACCTCCAAATAATATTCCTTTACGTGCTAAGGGGTATCTAGAGACTGGGATAGGTTTAATAACTACCCTAACCCTAACGCGTACCCTAACCCTAACCCCTACCCTAACCCTAACACGTACCCTAATCCTAACCAATACCCTAAACCGAGCCCTAACCCTAACACTAACCCTAACCCTAACCCTAACCCATACCCTACGCCGTACCCGAAGCCCTCCCCGAACCGGTACCCTAAGCCGTACCCTAAGCCTAACCCTAACCCTAGGCTACCCTTGACTGCTTCTGCCTCCAATAGATTTTCTAAGCACTAGTGTTTTAAGGAACAACTTAAAAAGAGAATCCTAATGTGATTTCTTTATAATGGGTGTGTTCCTTATCTTATCCTAGTGTCTAAACTCTTCTCCATGGCTGGACCTCCAAATAATATTCCTTTACGTGCTAAGGGGTATCTAGAGAGTGGGTTAGGTTTAATAACTACCCTAACACTAACGCGTACCCTAACCCTAAACCCTACCCTAACCCTAACACGTACCCTAATCCTAACCAATACCCTATACCGAGCCCTAACCCTAACACTAACCCTAACCCTAACCCTAACCCATACCCTACGCCGTACCCGAAGCCCTCCCCGAACCCGTACCCTAAGCCGTACCCTAAGCCGTACCCTAAGCCTAACCCTAACCCTAGGCTACCCTTGACTGCTTCTGCCTCCAATAGATTTCCTAAGCACTAGTGTTTTAAGGAACAGCTTAAAAAGAGAATCCTAATGTGATTTCTTTATAATGGGTGTGTTCCTTATCTTATCCTAGTGTCTAAACTCTTCTCCATGGCTGGACCTCCAAATAATATTCCTTTACGTGCTAAGGGGTATCTAGAGAGTGGGTTAGGTTTAATAACTACCCTAACACTAACGCGTACCCTAACCCTAAACCCTACCCTCTCGCTAACTCGTACCCTAATCCTAACCCGTACCCTAAACCGAGCCCTAACCCTAACACTAACCCTAACCCTAACCCTAACCCATACCCTACGCCGTACCCGAAGCCCTCCCCGAACCCGTACCCTAAGCCGTACCCTAAGCCGTACCCTAAGCCTAACCCTAACCCTAGGCTACCCTTGACTGCTTCTGCCTCCAATAGATTTCCTAAGCACTAGTGTTTTAAGGAACAGCTTAAAAAGAGAATCCTAATGTGATTTCTTTATAATGGGTGTGTTCCTTATCTTATCCTAGTGTCTAAACTCTTCTCCATGGCTGAACCGCCAAATAATATTCCTTGACGTGCTAAGGTGTATCTAGAGAGTGGGATAGGTTTAATAACTACCCTAACCCTAACGCGTACCCTCACCCTAACCCCTACCCTAACCCTAACACGTACCCTAATCCTAACCCGTACCCTAAACCGAGCCCTAACCCTAACACTAACCCTAACCCTAACCCTAACCCATACCCTACGCCGTACCCGAAGCCCTCACCGAACCCGTACCCTAAGCCGTACCCTAAGCCTAACCCTAAGCCTAACCCTAACCCTAGGCTACCCTTGACTGCTTCTGCCTCCAATAGATTTCCTAAGCACTAGTGTTTTAAGGAACAGCTTAAAAAGAGAATCCTAATGTGATTTCTTTATAATGGGTGTGTTCCTTATCTTATCCTAGTGTCTAAACTCTTCTCCATGGCTGCACCTCCAAATAATATTCCTTTACGTGCTAAGGGGTATCTAGAGAGTGGGATAGGTTTAATAACTACCCTAACACTAACGCGTACACTAACCCTAACCCCTACCCTAACCCTAACACGTACCCTAATCCTAACCAATACCCTAAACCGAGCCCTAACCCTAACACTAACCCTAACCCTAACCCTAACCCATACCCTACGCCGTACCCGAAGCCCTCCCCGAACCCGTACCCTAAGCCGTACCCTAAGCCGTAC
The DNA here is from genome assembly GCF_965194825.1 of Balaenoptera physalus. Taxonomy (NCBI): domain Eukaryota; kingdom Metazoa; phylum Chordata; class Mammalia; order Artiodactyla; family Balaenopteridae; genus Balaenoptera; species Balaenoptera physalus. Next base: position 511,893 of record NW_028126410.1, on the reverse strand, counting down.
CCTAAGCCTAACACTAACCCTAGGCTACCCTTGACTGCTTCTGCCTCCAATAGATTTCCTAAGCACTAGTGTTTTAAGGAACAGCTTAAAAAGAGAATCCTAATGTGATTTCTTTATAATGGGTGTGTTCCTTATCTTATCCTAGTGTCTAAACTCTTCTCCATGGCTGGACCCCGAAATAATATTCCTTTACGTGCTAAGGTGTATCTAGAGAGTGGGATAGGTTTACTAACTACCCTAACCCTAACGCGTACCCTAACCCTAACCCCTACCCTAACCCTAACACGTACCCTAATCCTAACCCGTACCCTAAACCGAACCCTAACCCTAACACTAACCCTAACACTAACCCTAAGCCATACCCTACGCCGTACCCGAATCCCTCACCGAACCCGTACCCTAAGCCGTACGCTAAGCCTAACCCTAAGGCTAACCCTACCCCTAGGCTACCCTTGACTGCTTCTGCCTCCAATAGATTTTCTAAGCACTAGTGTTTTAAGGAACAACTTAAAAAGAGAATCCTAATGTCATTTCTTTATAATCTGTGTGTTCCTTATCTTATCCTAGTGTCTAAACTCTTCTCCATGGCTGGACCTCCAAATAATATTCCTTTACGTGCTGAGGGGTATCTAGAGAGTGGGATAGGTTTAATAACTACCCTAACACTAACACGTACCCTAACCCTAACCCCTACCCTAACACTAACTCGTACCCTAATCCTAAACAATACCCTAAACCGAGCCCTAACCCTAACACTAACCCTAACCCTAACCCTAACCCATACCCTACGCCGTACCCGAAGCCCTCCCCGAACCCGTACCCTAAGCCGTACCCTAAGCCGTACCCTATGCCTAACCCTAACCCTAGGCTACCCTTGACTGCTTCTGCCTCCAATAGATTTCCTAAGCACTAGTGTTTTAAGGAACAGCTTAAAAAGAGAATCCTAATGTGATTTCTTTATAATGGGTGTGTTCCTTATCTTATCCTAGTGTCTAAACTCTTCTCCATGGCTGGACCTCCAAATAATATTCCTTTATGTGCTAAGGGGTATCTAGAGAGTGGGATAGCTTTAATAACTACCCTAACATTAACGCGTACCCTAACCCTAACCCCTACCCTAACCCTAACACGTACCCTAATCCTAACCAATACCGAAAACCGAGCCCTAACCCTAACACTAACACTAACCCTAACCCATACCCTACGCCGTACCGGAAACCCTCCCCAAACCCGTACCGTAAGCCGTACCCTAAGCCGTACCCTAAGCCTAACCCTAACCCTAGGCTACCCTTGACTGCTTCTGCCTCCAATAGATTTCCTAAGCACTAGTGTTTTAAGGAACAGCTTAAAAAGAGAATCCTAATGTGATTTCTTTATAATGGGTGCGTTCCTTATCTTATCCTAGTGTCTATACTCTTCTCCATGGCTGGACCTCCAAATAATATTCCTTTACGTGCTAAGGGGTATCTAGAGAGTGGGATAGGTTTAATAACTACCCTAACCCTAACGCGTACCCTAACCCTAACCCCTACCCTAACACTAACTCGTACCCTAATCCTAACCAATACCCTAAACCGAGCCCTAACCCTAACACTAACCCTAACCCTAACCCTAACCCATACCCTACGCCGTACCCGAAGCCCTCCCCGAACCCGTACCCTAAGCCGTACCCTAAGCCTAACCCCAAGCCTAACCCTAACCCTTGGTTACCCTTGACTGCTTCTGCCTCCAATAGATTTCCTAAGCACTAGTATTTTAAGGAACAGCTTAAAAAGAGAATCCTAATGTGATTTCTTTATAATGGGTGTGTTCCTTATCTTATCCTAGTGTCTAAACTCTTCTCCATGGCTGGACCTCCAAATAATATTCCTTTATGTGCTAAGGGGTATCTAGAGAGTGGGATAGGTTTAATAACTACCCTAACACTAAAGCGTACCCTAACCCTAACCCCTACCCTAACCATAACACGTACCCTAATCCTAACCAATACCCTAAACCGAGCCCTAACCCTAACACTAACCCTAACCCTAACCATAACCCATACCCTACGCCGTACCCGAAGCCCTCCACGAACCCGTACCCTAAGCCGTACCCTAAGCCGTACCCTAAGCCTAACCCTAACCCTAGGCTACCCTTGACTGCTTCTGGTCCAATAGATTTCCTAAGCACTAGTGTTTTAAGGAACAGCTTAAAAAGAGAATCCTAATGTGATTTCTTTATAATGGGTGTGTTCCTAATCTTATCCTAGTGTCTAAACTCTTCTCCATGGCTGGACCTCCAAATAATATTCCTTTACGTGCTAAGGGGTATCTAGAGAGTGGGATAGCTTTAATAACTACCCTAACATTAATGCGTACCCTAACCCTAACCCCTACCCTAACCCTAACACGTACCCTAATCCTAACCAATACCGAAAACCGAGCCCTAACCCTAACACTAACACTAACCCTAACCCATATCCTACGCCGTACCCGAAACCCTCCCCGAACCCGTACCGTAAGCCGTACCCTAAGCGGTACCCTAAGCCTAACCCTAACCCTAGGCTACCCTTGACTGCTTCTGCCTCCAATAGATTTCCTAAGCACTAGTGTTTTAAGGAACAGCTTAAAAAGAGAATCCTAATGTGATTTCTTTATAATGGGTGTGTTCCTTATCTTATCCTAGTGTCTAAACTCTTCTCCATGGCTGGACCTCCAAATAATATTCCTTTATGTGCTAAGGGGTATCTAGAGAGTGGGATAGCTTTAATAACTACCCTAACATTAACGCGTACCCTAACCCTAACCCCTACCCTAACCCTAACACGTACCCTAATCCTAACCAATACCGAAAACCGAGCCCTAACCCTAACACTAACACTAACCCTAACCCATACCCTACGCCGTACCGGAAACCCTCCCCAAACCCGTACCCTAAGCCGTACCCTAAGCCTAACCCTAAGCCTAACCCTAACCCTAGGCTACCCTTGACTGCTTCTGCCTCCAATAGATTTCCTAAGCACTAGTGTTTTAAGGAACAGCTTAAAAAGAGAATCCTAATGTGATTTCTTTATAATGGGTGTGTTCCTTATCTTATCCTAGTGTCTAAACTCTTCTCCATGGCTGGACCCCCAAATAATATTCCTTTACGTGCTAAGGGGTATCTAGAGAGTGGGATAGGTTTAATAACTACCCTAACCCTAACGCGTACCCTAACCCTAACCCCTACCCTAACCCTAACACGTACCCTAATCCTAACCCGTACCCTAAACCGAGCCCTAACCCTAACACTAACCCTAACCCTAACCCTAACCCATACCCTACGCCGTACCCGAAGCCCTCCCCGAACCCGTACCCTAAGCCGTACTCTAAGCCTAACCCCAAGCCTAACCCTAACCCTAGGCTACCCTTGACTGCTTCTGCCTCCAATAGATTTCCTAAGCACTAGTGTTTTAAGGAACAGCTTAAAAAGAGAATCCTAATGTGATTTCTTTATAATGGGTGTGTTCCTTATCTTATCCTAGTGTCTAAACTCTTCTCCATGGCTGGACCTCCAAATAATATTCCTTTACGTGCTAAGGGGTATCTAGAGAGTGGGATAGCTTTAATAACTACCCTAACACTAACGCGTACCCTAACCCTAACCCCTACCCTAACCCTAACACGTACCGTAATCCTAACCAATACCCTAAACCGAGCCCTAACGCTAACACAAACCCTAACCCTAACCCTAACCCATACCCTACGCCGTACCCGAAGCCCTTCCCGAACCCGTACCCTAAGCCGTACCCTAAGCCGTACCCTAAGCCTAACCCTAACTTTAGGCTACCCTTGACTGCTTCTGCCTCCAATAGATTTCCTAAGCACTAGTGTTTTAAGGAACAGCTTAAAAAGAGAATCCTAATGTGATTTCTTTATAATGGGTGTGTTCCTTAACTTATCCTTGTGTCTAAACTCTTCTCCATGGCTGGACCCCCAAATAATATTCCTTTACGTGCTAAGGGGTATCTAGAGAGTGGGATAGGTTTAATAACAACCCTAACCCTAATGCGTACCCTAACCCTAACCCCTACCCTAACCCTAACATGTAACCGAATCCTAACCCGCACCCTAAACGGAGCCCTAACCCTAACACTAACCCTAACCCATAGCTTACGCCGTACCCGAACCCCTCCCCGAACCCGTACCCTAAGCCATACCCTAAGCCTAACCCCAAGCCTAACCCTAACCCTAGGCTACCCTTGACTGCTTCTGCCTCCAATAGATTTCCTAAGCACTAGTGTTTTAAGGAACAGCTTAAAAAGAGAATCCTAATGTGATTTCTTTATAATGGGTGTGTTCCTTATCTTATCCTAGTGTCTAAACTCTTCTCCATGGCTGGACCTCCAAATAATATTCCTTTACGTGCTAAGGGGTATCTAGAGAGTGGGATAGGTTTAATAACTACCCTAACCCTAACGCGTACCCTAACCCTAACCCCTACCCTAACCCTAACACGTACCCTAATCCTAACCCGTACCCTAAACCGAGCCCTAACCCTAACACTAACCCTAACCCTAACCCTAACCCATACCCTACGCCGTACCCGAAGCCCTCACCGAACCCGTACCCTAAGCCGTACCCTATGCCTAACCCTAACCCTAGGCTACCCTTGACTGCTTCTGCCTCCAATAGATTTCCTAAGCACTAGTGTTTTAAGGAACAGCTTAAAAAGAGAATCCTAATGTGATTTCTTTATAATGGGTGTGTTCCTTATCTTATCCTAGTGTCTAAATTCTTCTCCATGGCTGGACCTCAAAATAATATTCCTTTACGTGCTAAGGGGTATCTAGAGAGTGGGATAGGTTTAATAACTACCCTAACACTAACGCGTACCCTAACCCTAACCCCTACCCTAACATTAACACGTACCCTAATCCTAACCAATACCCTAAAACGAGCCCTAACACTAACACTAACCCTAACCCTAACCCTAACCCATACTCTACGCTGCACCCGAAGCCCTCCCCAAATCCGTACCCTAAGCCGTACCCTAAGCCGTACCCTAAGCCTAACCCTAACCCTAGGCTACCCTTGACTGCTTCTGCCTCCAATAGATTTCCTAAGCACTAGTGTTTTAAGGAACAGCTTAAAAAGAGAATCGTAATGTGATTTCTTTATAATGGGTGTGTTCCTTATCTTATCCTAGTGTCTAAACTCTTCTCCATGGCTGGACCCCCAAATAATATTGCTTTACGTGCTAAGGGGTATCTAGAGAGTGGGATAGGTTTAATAACTACCCTAACACTAACGCGTACCCTAACCCTAACCCCTACCCTAACACTAACACGTACCCTAATCCTAACCAATACCCTAAACCGAGCCCTAACCCTAACACTAACCCTAACCCTAACCCTAACCCATACCCTACGCCGTACCCGAAGCCCTCCCCGAACCCGTACCCTAAGCCGTACCCTAAGCCTAACCCCAAGCCTAACCCTAACCCTTGGTTACCCTTGACTGCTTCTGCCTCCAATAGATTTCCTAAGCACTAGTATTTTAAGGAACAGCTTAAAAAGAGAATCCTAATGTGATTTCTTTATAATGGGTGTGTTCCTTATCTTATCCTAGTGTCTAAACTCTTCTCCATGGCTGGACCTCCAAATAATATTCCTTTATGTGCTAAGGGGTATCTAGAGAGTGGGATAGGTTTAATAACTACCCTAACACTAAAGCGTACCCTAACCCTAACCCCCACCCTAACCATAACACGTACCCTAATCCTAACCAATACCCTAAACCGAGCCCTAACCCTAACACTAACCCTAACCCTAACCATAACCCATACCCTACGCCGTACCCGAAGCCCTCCACGAACCCGTACCCTAAGCCGTACCCTAAGCCGTACCCTAAGCCTAACCCTAACCCTAGGCTACCCTTGACTGCTTCTGGTCCAATAGATTTCCTAAGCACTAGTGTTTTAAGGAACAGCTTAAAAAGAGAATCCTAATGTGATTTCTTTATAATGGGTGTGTTCCTAATCTTATCCTAGTGTCTAAACTCTTCTCCATGGCTGGACCTCCAAATAATATTCCTTTACGTGCTAAGGGGTATCTAGAGAGTGGGATAGCTTTAATAACTACCCTAACATTAACGCGTACCCTAACCCTAACCCCTACCCTAACCCTAACACGTACCCTAATCCTAACCAATACCGAAAACCGAGCCCTAACCCTAACACTAACACTAACCCTAACCCATACCCTACGCCGTACCCGAAACCCTCCCCGAACCCGTACCGTAAGCCGTACCCTAAGCGGTACCCTAAGCCTAACCCTAACCCTAGGCTACCCTTGACTGCTTCTGCCTCCAATAGATTTCCTAAGCACTAGTGTTTTAAGGAACAGCTTAAAAAGAGAATCCTAATGTGATTTCTTTATAATGGGTGTGTTCCTTATCTTATCCTAGTGTCTAAACTCTTCTTGATGGCTGGACCCCCAAATAATATTCCTTTACGTGCTAAGGTGTATCTAGAGAGTGGGATAGGTTTAATAACTACCCTAACCCTAACGCGTACCCTAACCCTAACCCCTACCCTAACCCTAACATGTACCCTAATCCTAACCCGTACCCTAAACCGAGCCCTAACCCTAACACTAACCCTAACCCTAACCCTAACCCAAACCCTACGCTGTTCCCGAACCCCTCCCCAAACCCGTACCCTAAGCCGTACCCTAAGCCTAACCCTAAGCCTAACCCTAACCCTAGGCTACCCTTGACTGCTTCTGCCTCCAATAGATTTCCTAAGCACTAGTGTTTTAAGGAACAGCTTAAAAAGAGAATCCTAATGTGATTTCTTTATAATGGGTGTGTTCCTTATCTTATCCTAGTGTCTAAACTCTTCTCCATGGCTGGACCCCCAAATAATATTCCTTTACGTGCTAAGGGGTATCTAGAGAGTGGGATAGGTTTAATAACTACCCTAACCCTAACGCGTACCCTAACCCTAACCCCTACCCTAACCCTAACACGTACCCTAATCCTAACCCGTACCCTAAACCGAGCCCTAACCCTAACACTAACCCTAACCCTAACCCTAACCCATACCCTACGCCGTACCCGAAGCCCTCCCCGAACCCGTACCCTAAGCCGTACTCTAAGCCTAACCCCAAGCCTAACCCTAACCCTAGGCTACCCTTGACTGCTTCTGCCTCCAATAGATTTCCTAAGCACTAGTGTTTTAAGGAACAGCTTAAAAAGAGAATCCTAATGTGATTTCTTTATAATGGGTGTGTTCCTTATCTTATCCTAGTGTCTAAACTCTTCTCCATGGCTGGACCTCCAAATAATATTCCTTTACGTGCTAAGGGGTATCTAGAGAGTGGGATAGCTTTAATAACTACCCTAACACTAACGCGTACCCTAACCCTAACCCCTACCCTAACCCTAACACGTACCGTAATCCTAACCAATACCCTAAACCGAGCCCTAACGCTAACACAAACCCTAACCCTAACCCTAACCCATACCCTACGCCGTACCCGAAGCCCTTCCCGAACCCGTACCCTAAGCCGTACCCTAAGCCGTACCCTAAGCCTAACCCTAACTTTAGGCTACCCTTGACTGCTTCTGCCTCCAATAGATTTCCTAAGCACTAGTGTTTTAAGGAACAGCTTAAAAAGAGAATCCTAATGTGATTTCTTTATAATGGGTGTGTTCCTTAACTTATCCTTGTGTCTAAACTCTTCTCCATGGCTGGACCCCCAAATAATATTCCTTTACGTGCTAAGGGGTATCTAGAGAGTGGGATAGGTTTAATAACAACCCTAACCCTAATGCGTACCCTAACCCTAACCCCTACCCTAACCCTAACATGTAACCGAATCCTAACCCGCACCCTAAACGGAGCCCTAACCCTAACACTAACCCTAACCCATAGCTTACGCCGTACCCGAACCCCTCCCCGAACCCGTACCCTAAGCCGTACCCTAAGCCTAACCCCAAGCCTAACCCTAACCCTAGGCTACCCTTGACTGCTTCTGCCTCCAATAGATTTCCTAAGCACTAGTGTTTTAAGGAACAGCTTAAAAAGAGAATCCTAATGTGATTTCTTTATAATGGGTGTGTTCCTTATCTTATCCTAGTGTCTAAACTCTTCTCCATGGCTGGACCTCCAAATAATATTCCTTTACGTGCTAAGGGGTATCTAGAGAGTGGGATAGGTTTAATAACTACCCTAACCCTAACGCGTACCCTAACCCTAACCCCTACCCTAACCCTAACACGTACCCTAATCCTAACCCGTACCCTAAACCGAGCCCTAACCCTAACACTAACCCTAACCCTAACCCTAACCCATACCCTACGCCGTACCCGAAGCCCTCACCGAACCCGTACCCTAAGCCGTACCCTATGCCTAACCCTAACCCTAGGCTACCCTTGACTGCTTCTGCCTCCAATAGATTTCCTAAGCACTAGTGTTTTAAGGAACAGCTTAAAAAGAGAATCCTAATGTGATTTCTTTATAATGGGTGTGTTCCTTATCTTATCCTAGTGTCTAAATTCTTCTCCATGGCTGGACCTCAAAATAATATTCCTTTACGTGCTAAGGGGTATCTAGAGAGTGGGATAGGTTTAATAACTACCCTAACACTAACGCGTACCCTAACCCTAACCCCTACCCTAACATTAACACGTACCCTAATCCTAACCAATACCCTAAAACGAGCCCTAACACTAACACTAACCCTAACCCTAACCCTAACCCATACTCTACGCTGTACCCGAAGCCCTCCCCAAATCCGTACCCTAAGCCGTACCCTAAGCCGTACCCTAAGCCTAACCCTAACCCTAGGCTACCCTTGACTGCTTCTGCCTCCAATAGATTTCCTAAGCACTAGTGTTTTAAGGAACAGCTTAAAAAGAGAATCGTAATGTGATTTCTTTATAATGGGTGTGTTCCTTATCTTATCCTAGTGTCTAAACTCTTCTCCATGGCTGGACCCCCAAATAATATTGCTTTACGTGCTAAGGGGTATCTAGAGAGTGGGATAGGTTTAATAACTACCCTAACACTAACGCGTACCCTAACCCTAACCCCTACCCTAACACTAACACGTACCCTAATCCTAACCAATACCCTAAACCGAGCCCTAACCCTAACACTAACCCTAACCCTAACCCTAACCCATACCCTACGCCGTACCCGAAGCCCTCCCCGAACCCGTACCCTAAGCCGTACCCTAAGCCTAACCCCAAGCCTAACCCTAACCCTTGGTTACCCTTGACTGCTTCTGCCTCCAATAGATTTCCTAAGCACTAGTATTTTAAGGAACAGCTTAAAAAGAGAATCCTAATGTGATTTCTTTATAATGGGTGTGTTCCTTATCTTATCCTAGTGTCTAAACTCTTCTCCATGGCTGGACCTCCAAATAATATTCCTTTATGTGCTAAGGGGTATCTAGAGAGTGGGATAGGTTTAATAACTACCCTAACACTAAAGCGTACCCTAACCCTAACCCCCACCCTAACCATAACACGTACCCTAATCCTAACCAATACCCTAAACCGAGCCCTAACCCTAACACTAACCCTAACCCTAACCATAACCCATACCCTACGCCGTACCCGAAGCCCTCCACGAACCCGTACCCTAAGCCGTACCCTAAGCCGTACCCTAAGCCTAACCCTAACCCTAGGCTACCCTTGACTGCTTCTGGTCCAATAGATTTCCTAAGCACTAGTGTTTTAAGGAACAGCTTAAAAAGAGAATCCTAATGTGATTTCTTTATAATGGGTGTGTTCCTAATCTTATCCTAGTGTCTAAACTCTTCTCCATGGCTGGACCTCCAAATAATATTCCTTTACGTGCTAAGGGGTATCTAGAGAGTGGGATAGCTTTAATAACTACCCTAACATTAACGCGTACCCTAACCCTAACCCCTACCCTAACCCTAACACGTACCCTAATCCTAACCAATACCGAAAACCGAGCCCTAACCCTAACACTAACACTAACCCTAACCCATACCCTACGCCGTACCCGAAACCCTCCCCGAACCCGTACCGTAAGCCGTACCCTAAGCGGTACCCTAAGCCTAACCCTAACCCTAGGCTACCCTTGACTGCTTCTGCCTCCAATAGATTTCCTAAGCACTAGTGTTTTAAGGAACAGCTTAAAAAGAGAATCCTAATGTGATTTCTTTATAATGGGTGTGTTCCTTATCTTATCCTAGTGTCTAAACTCTTCTTGATGGCTGGACCCCCAAATAATATTCCTTTACGTGCTAAGGTGTATCTAGAGAGTGGGATAGGTTTAATAACTACCCTAACCCTAACGCGTACCCTAACCCTAACCCCTACCCTAACCCTAACATGTACCCTAATCCTAACCCGTACCCTAAACCGAGCCCTAACCCTAACACTAACCCTAACCCTAACCCTAACCCAAACCCTACGCTGTTCCCGAACCCCTCCCCAAACCCGTACCCTAAGCCGTACCCTAAGCCTAACCCTAAGCCTAACCCTAACCCTAGGCTACCCTTGACTGCTTCTGCCTCCAATAGATTTCCTAAGCACTAGTGTTTTAAGGAACAGCTTAAAAAGAGAATCCTAATGTGATTTCTTTATAATGGGTGTGTTCCTTATCTTATCCTAGTGTCTAAACTCTTCTCCATGGCTGGACCCCCAAATAATATTCCTTTACGTGCTAAGGGGTATCTAGAGAGTGGGATAGGTTTAATAACTACCCTAACCCTAACGCGTACCCTAACCCTAACCCCTACCCTAACCCTAACACGTACCCTAATCCTAACCCGTACCCTAAACCGAGCCCTAACCCTAACACTAACCCTAACCCTAACCCTAACCCATACCCTACGCCGTACCCGAAGCCCTCCCCGAACCCGTACCCTAAGCCGTACTCTAAGCCTAACCCCAAGCCTAACCCTAACCCTAGGCTACCCTTGACTGCTTCTGCCTCCAATAGATTTCCTAAGCACTAGTGTTTTAAGGAACAGCTTAAAAAGAGAATCCTAATGTGATTTCTTTATAATGGGTGTGTTCCTTATCTTATCCTAGTGTCTAAACTCTTCTCCATGGCTGGACCTCCAAATAATATTCCTTGATGTGCTAAGGGGTATCTAGAGAGTGGGATAGGTTTAATAACTACCCTAACACTAAAGCGTACCCTAACCCTAACCCCTACCCTAACCCTAACATGTACCCTAATCCTAACCCGTACCCTAAACCGAGCCCTAACCCTAACACTAACCCTAACCCTAACCCTAACCCAAACCCTACGCCGTTCCCGAACCCCTCCCCAAACCCGTACCCTAAGCCGTACCCTAAGCCTAACCCTAAGCCTAACCCTAACCCTTGGCTACCCTTGACTGCTTCTGCCTCCAATAGATTTCCTAAGCACTAGTGTTTTAAGGAACAGCTTAAAAAGAGAATCCTAATGTGATTTCTTTATAATGGGTGTGTTCCTTATCTTATCCTAGTGTCTAAACTCTTCTCCATGGCTGGACCCCCAAATAATATTCCTTTACGTGCTAAGGGGTATCTAGAGAGTGGGATAGGTTTAATAACTACCCTAACCCTAACGCGTACCCTAACCCTAACCCCTACCCTAACCCTAACACGTACCCTAATCCTAACCCGTACCCTAAACCGAGCCCTAACCCTAACACTAACCCTAACCCTAACCCTAACCCATACCCTACGCCGTACCCGAAGCCCTCCCCGAACCCGTACCCTAAGCCGTACTCTAAGCCTAACCCCAAGCCTAACCCTAACCCTAGGCTACCCTTGACTGCTTCTGCCTCCAATAGATTTCCTAAGCACTAGTGTTTTAAGGAACAGCTTAAAAAGAGAATCCTAATGTGATTTCTTTATAATGGGTGTGTTCCTTATCTTATCCTAGTGTCTAAACTCTTCTCCATGGCTGGACCTCCAAATAATATTCCTTTACGTGCTAAGGGGTATCTAGAGAGTGGGATAGCTTTAATAACTACCCTAACCCTAACGCGTACCCTAACCCTAACCCCTACCCTAACCCTAACACGTACCGTAATCCTAACCAATACCCTAAACCGAGCCCTAACGCTAACACAAACCCTAACCCTAACCCTAACCCATACCCTACGCCGTACCCGAAGCCCTTCCCGAACCCGTACCCTAAGCCGTACCCTAAGCCGTACCCTAAGCCTAACCCTAACTTTAGGCTACCCTTGACTGCTTCTGCCTCCAATAGATTTCCTAAGCACTAGTGTTTTAAGGAACAGCTTAAAAAGAGAATCCTAATGTGATTTCTTTATAATGGGTGTGTTCCTTAACTTATCCTTGTGTCTAAACTCTTCTCCATGGCTGGACCCCCAAATAATATTCCTTTACGTGCTAAGGGGTATCTAGAGAGTGGGATAGGTTTAATAACAACCCTAACCCTAATGCGTACCCTAACCCTAACCCCTACCCTAACCCTAACATGTAACCGAATCCTAACCCGCACCCTAAACGGAGCCCTAACCCTAACACTAACCCTAACCCATAGCTTACGCCGTACCCGAACCCCTCCCCGAACCCGTACCCTAAGCCGTACCCTAAGCCTAACCCCAAGCCTAACCCTAACCCTAGGCTACCCTTGACTGCTTCTGCCTCCAATAGATTTCCTAAGCACTAGTGTTTTAAGGAACAGCTTAAAAAGAGAATCCTAATGTGATTTCTTTATAATGGGTGTGTTCCTTATCTTATCCTAGTGTCTAAACTCTTCTCTATGGCTGGACCTCCAAATAATATTCCTTTACGTGCTAAGGGGTATCTAGAGAGTGGGATAGGTTTAATAACTACCCTAACCCTAACGCGTACCCTAACCCTAACCCCTACCCTAACCCTAACACGTACCCTAATCCTAACCCGTACCCTAAACCGAGCCCTAACCCTAACACTAACCCTAACCCTAACCCTAACCCATACCCTACGCCGTACCCGAAGCCCTCACCGAACCCGTACCCTAAGCCGTACCCTATGCCTAACCCTAACCATAGGCTACCCTTGACTGCTTCTGCCTCCAATAGATTTCCTAAGCACTAGTGTTTTAAGGAACAGCTTAAAAAGAGAATCCTAATGTGATTTCTTTATAATGGGTGTGTTCCTTATCTTATCCTAGTGTCTAAACTCTTCTCCATGGCTGGACCTCAAAATAATATTCCTTTACGTGCTAAGGGGTATCTAGAGAGTGGGATAGGTTTAATAACTACCCTAACACTAACGCGTACCCTAACCCTAACCCCTACCCTAACATTAACACGTACCCTAATCCTAACCAATACCCTAAAACGAGCCCTAACACTAACACTAACCCTAACCCTAACCCTAACCCATACTCTACGCTGTACCCGAAGCCCTCCCCAAATCCGTACCCTAAGCCGTACCCTAAGCCGTACCCTAAGCCTAACCCTAACCCTAGGCTACCCTTGACTGCTTCTGCCTCCAATAGATTTCCTAAGCACTAGTGTTTTAAGGAACAGCTTAAAAAGAGAATCGTAATGTGATTTCTTTATAATGGGTGTGTTCCTTATCTTATCCTAGTGTCTAAACTCTTCTCCATGGCTGGACCCCCAAATAATATTCCTTTACGTGCTAAGGGGTATCTAGAGAGTGGGATAGGTTTAATAACTACCCTAACACTAACGCGTACCCTAACCCTAACCCCTACCCTAACACTAACACGTACCCTAATCCTAACCAATACCCTAAACCGAGCCCTAACCCTAACACTAACCCTAACCCTAACCCTAACCCATACCCTACGCCGTACCCGAAGCCCTCCCCGAACCCGTACCCTAAGCCGTACCCTAAGCCTAACCCCAAGCCTAACCCTAACCCTTGGTTACCCTTGACTGCTTCTGCCTCCAATAGATTTCCTAAGCACTAGTATTTTAAGGAACAGCTTAAAAAGAGAATCCTAATGTGATTTCTTTATAATGGGTGTGTTCCTTATCTTATCCTAGTGTCTAAACTCTTCTCCATGGCTGGACCTCCAAATAATATTCCTTTATGTGCTAAGGGGTATCTGGAGAGTGCGATAGGTTTAATAACTACCCTAACACTAAAGCGTACCCTAACCCTAACCCCCACCCTAACCATAACACGTACCCTAATCCTAACCAATACCCTAAACCGAGCCCTAACCCTAACACTAACCCTAACCCTAACCATAACCCATACCCTACGCCGTACCCGAAACCCTCCCCGAACCCGTACCGTAAGCCGTACCCTAAGCGGTACCCTAAGCCTAACCCTAACCCTAGGCTACCCTTGACTGCTTCTGCCTCCAATAGATTTCCTAAGCACTAGTGTTTTAAGGAACAGCTTAAAAAGAGAATCCTAATGTGATTTCTTTATAATGGGTGTGTTCCTTATCTTATCCTAGTGTCTAAACTCTTCTCCATGGCTGGACCTCCAAATAATATTCCTTTATGTGCTAAGGGGTATCTAGAGAGTGGGATAGCTTTAATAACTACCCTAACATTAACGCGTACCCTAACCCTAACCCCTACCCTAACCCTAACACGTACCCTAATCCTAACCAATACCGAAAACCGAGCCCTAACCCTAACACTAACACTAACCCTAACCCATACCCTACACCGTACCGGAAACCCTCCCCAAACCCGTACCGTAAGCCGTACCCTAAGCCGTACCCTAAGCCTAACCCTAACCCTAGGCTACCCTTGACTGCTTCTGCCTCCAATAGATTTCCTAAGCACTAGTGTTTTAAGGAACAGCTTAAAAAGAGAATCCTAATGTGATTTCTTTATAATGGGTGCGTTCCTTATCTTATCCTAGTGTCTATACTCTAGTCCATGGCTGGACCTCCAAATAATATTCCTTTACGTGCTAAGGGGTATCTAGAGAGTGGGATAGGTTTAATAACTACCCTAACACTAACGCGTACCCTAACCCTAACCCCTACCCTAACACTAACTCGTAACCTAATCCTAACCAATACCCTAAACCGAGCCCTAACCCTAACACTAACCCTAACCCTAACCCTAACCCATACCCTACGCCGTACCCGAAGCCCTCCCCGAACCCGTACCCTAAGCCGTACCCTAAGCCTAACCCCAAGCCTAACCCTAACCCTTGGTTACCCTTGACTGCTTCTGCCTCCAATAGATTTCCTAAGCACTAGTATTTTAAGGAACAGCTTAAAAAGAGAATCCTAATGTGATTTCTTTATAATGGGTGTGTTCCTTATCTTATCCTAGTGTCTAAACTCTTCTCCATGGCTGGACCTCCAAATAATATTCCTTGATGTGCTAAGGGGTATCTAGAGAGTGGGATAGGTTTAATAACTACCCTAACACTAAAGCGTACCCTAACCCTAACCCCTACCCTAACCATAACACGTACCCTAATCCTAACCAATACCCTAAACCGAGCCCTAACCCTAACACTAACCCTAACCCTAACCATAACCCATACCCTACGCCGTACACGAAGCCCTCCACGAACCCGTACCCTAAGCCGTACCCTAAGCCGTACCCTAAGCCTAACCCTAACCCTAGGCTACCCTTGACTGCTTCTGGTCCAATAGATTTCCTAAGCACTAGTGTTTTAAGGAACAGCTTAAAAAGAGAATCCTAATGTGATTTCTTTATAATGGGTGTGTTCCTAATCTTATCCTAGTGTCTAAACTCTTCTCCATGGCTGGACCTCCAAATAATATTCCTTTACGTGCTAAGGGGTATCTAGAGAGTGGGATAGCTTTAATAACTACCCTAACATTAACGCGTACCCTAACCCTAACCCCTACCCTAACCCTAACACGTACCCTAATCCTAACCAATACCGAAAACCGAGCCCTAACCCTAACACTAACACTAACCCTAACCCATACCCTACGCCGTACCCGAAACCCTCCCCGAACCCGTACCGTAAGCCGTACCCTAAGCGGTACCCTAAGCCTAACCCTAACCCTAGGCTACCCTTGACTGCTTCTGCCTCCAATAGATTTCCTAAGCACTAGTGTTTTAAGGAACAGCTTAAAAAGAGAATCCTAATGTGATTTCTTTATAATGGGTGTGTTCCTTATCTTATCCTAGTGTCTAAACTCTTCTCCATGGCTGGACCCCCAAATAATATTCCTTTACGTGCTAAGGTGTATCTAGAGAGTGGGATAGGTTTAATAACTACCCTAACCCTAACGCGTACCCTAACCCTAACCCCTACCCTAACCCTAACATGTACCCTAATCCTAACCCGTACCCTAAACCGAGCCCTAACCCTAACACTAACCCTAACCCTAACCCTAACCCAAACCCTACGCCGTTCCCGAACCCCTCCCCAAACCCGTACCCTAAGCCGTACCCTAAGCCTAACCCTAAGCCTAACCCTAACCCTAGGCTACCCTTGACTGCTTCTGCCTCCAATAGATTTCCTAAGCACTAGTGTTTTAAGGAACAGCTTAAAAAGAGAATCCTAATGTGATTTCTTTATAATGGGTGTGTTCCTTATCTTATCCTAGTGTCTAAACTCTTCTCCATGGCTGGACCCCCAAATAATATTCCTTTACGTGCTAAGGGGTATCTAGAGAGTGGGATAGGTTTAATAACTACCCTAACCCTAACGCGTACCCTAACCCTAACCCCTACCCTAACCCTAACACGTACCCTAATCCTAACCCGTACCCTAAACCGAGCCCTAACCCTAACACTAACCCTAACCCTAACCCTAACCCATACCCTACGCCGTACCCGAAGCCCTCCCCGAACCCGTACCCTAAGCCGTACTCTAAGCCTAACCCCAAGCCTAACCCTAACCCTAGGCTACCCTTGACTGCTTCTGCCTCCAATAGATTTCCTAAGCACTAGTGTTTTAAGGAACAGCTTAAAAAGAGAATCCTAATGTGATTTCTTTATAATGGGTGTGTTCCTTATCTTATCCTAGTGTCTAAACTCTTCTCCATGGCTGGACCTCCAAATAATATTCCTTTACGTGCTAAGGGGTATCTAGAGAGTGGGATAGCTTTAATAACTACCCTAACACTAACGCGTACCCTAACCCTAACGCCTACCCTAACCCTAACACGTACCGTAATCCTAACCAATACCCTAAACCGAGCCCTAACGCTAACACAAACCCTAACCCTAACCCTAACCCATACCCTACGCCGTACCCGAAGCCCTTCCCGAACCCGTACCCTAAGCCGTACCCTAAGCCGTACCCTAAGCCTAACCCTAACTTTAGGCTACCCTTGACTGCTTCTGCCTCCAATAGATTTCCTAAGCACTAGTGTTTTAAGGAACAGCTTAAAAAGAGAATCCTAATGTGATTTCTTTATAATGGGTGTGTTCCTTAACTTATCCTTGTGTCTAAACTCTTCTCCATGGCTGGACCCCCAAATAATATTCCTTTACGTGCTAAGGGGTATCTAGAGAGTGGGATAGGTTTAATAACAACCCTAACCCTAATGCGTACCCTAACCCTAACCCCTACCCTAACCCTAACATGTAACCGAATCCTAACCCGCACCCTAAACGGAGCCCTAACCCTAACACTAACCCTAACCCATAGCTTACGCCGTACCCGAACCCCTCCCCGAACCCGTACCCTAAGCCGTACCCTAAGCCTAACCCCAAGCCTAACCCTAACCCTAGGCTACCCTTGACTGCTTCTGCCTCCAATAGATTTCCTAAGCACTAGTGTTTTAAGGAACAGCTTAAAAAGAGAATCCTAATGTGATTTCTTTATAATGGGTGTGTTCCTTATCTTATCCTAGTGTCTAAACTCTTCTCCATGGCTGGACCTCCAAATAATATTCCTTTACGTGCTAAGGGGTATCTAGAGAGTGGGATAGGTTTAATAACTACCCTAACCCTAACGCGTACCCTAACCCTAACCCCTACCCTAACCCTAACACGTACCCTAATCCTAACCCGTACCCTAAACCGAGCCCTAACCCTAACACTAACCCTAACCCTAACCCTAACCCATACCCTACGCCGTACCCGAAGCCCTCACCGAACCCGTACCCTAAGCCGTACCCTATGCCTAACCCTAACCCTAGGCTACCCTTGACTGCTTCTGCCTCCAATAGATTTCCTAAGCACTAGTGTTTTAAGGAACAGCTTAAAAAGAGAATCCTAATGTGATTTCTTTATAATGGGTGTGTTCCTTATCTTATCCTAGTGTCTAAACTCTTCTCCATGGCTGGACCCCCAAATAATATTGCTTTACGTGCTAAGGGGTATCTAGAGAGTGGGATAGGTTTAATAACTACCCTAACACTAACGCGTACCCTAACCCTAACCCCTACCCTAACACTAACACGTACCCTAATCCTAACCAATACCCTAAACCGAGCCCTAACCCTAACACTAACCCTAACCCTAACCCTAACCCATACCCTACGCCGTACCCGAAGCCCTCCCCGAACCCGTACCCTAAGCCGTACCCTAAGCCTAACCCCAAGCCTAACCCTAACCCTTGGTTACCCTTGACTGCTTCTGCCTCCAATAGATTTCCTAAGCACTAGTATTTTAAGGAACAGCTTAAAAAGAGAATCCTAATGTGATTTCTTTATAATGGGTGTGTTCCTTATCTTATCCTAGTGTCTAAACTCTTCTCCATGGCTGGACCTCCAAATAATATTCCTTTATGTGCTAAGGGGTATCTAGAGAGTGGGATAGGTTTAATAACTACCCTAACACTAAAGCGTACCCTAACCCTAACCCCCACCCTAACCATAACACGTACCCTAATCCTAACCAATACCCTAAACCGAGCCCTAACCCTAACACTAACCCTAACCCTAACCATAACCCATACCCTACGCCGTACCCGAAGCCCTCCACGAACCCGTACCCTAAGCCGTACCCTAAGCCGTACCCTAAGCCTAACCCTAACCCTAGGCTACCCTTGACTGCTTCTGGTCCAATAGATTTCCTAAGCACTAGTGTTTTAAGGAACAGCTTAAAAAGAGAATCCTAATGTGATTTCTTTATAATGGGTGTGTTCCTAATCTTATCCTAGTGTCTAAACTCTTCTCCATGGCTGGACCTCCAAATAATATTCCTTTACGTGCTAAGGGGTATCTAGAGAGTGGGATAGCTTTAATAACTACCCTAACATTAACGCGTACCCTAACCCTAACCCCTACCCTAACCCTAACACGTACCCTAATCCTAACCAATACCGAAAACCGAGCCCTAACCCTAACACTAACACTAACCCTAACCCATACCCTACGCCGTACCCGAAACCCTCCCCGAACCCGTACCGTAAGCCGTACCCTAAGCGGTACCCTAAGCCTAACCCTAACCCTAGGCTACCCTTGACTGCTTCTGCCTCCAATAGATTTCCTAAGCACTAGTGTTTTAAGGAACAGCTTAAAAAGAGAATCCTAATGTGATTTCTTTATAATGGGTGTGTTCCTTATCTTATCCTAGTGTCTAAACTCTTCTTGATGGCTGGACCCCCAAATAATATTCCTTTACGTGCTAAGGTGTATCTAGAGAGTGGGATAGGTTTAATAACTACCCTAACCCTAACGCGTACCCTAACCCTAACCCCTACCCTAAACCTAACATGTACCCTAATCCTAACCCGTACCCTAAACCGAGCCCTAACCCTAACACTAACCCTAACCCTAACCCTAACCCAAACCCTACGCTGTTCCCGAACCCCTCCCCAAACCCGTACCCTAAGCCGTACCCTAAGCCTAACCCTAAGCCTAACCCTAACCCTAGGCTACCCTTGACTGCTTCTGCCTCCAATAGATTTCCTAAGCACTAGTGTTTTAAGGAACAGCTTAAAAAGAGAATCCTAATGTGATTTCTTTATAATGGGTGTGTTCCTTATCTTATCCTAGTGTCTAAACTCTTCTCCATGGCTGGACCCCCAAATGATATTCCTTTACGTGCTAAGGGGTATCTAGAGAGTGGGATAGGTTTAATAACTACCCTAACCCTAACGCGTACCCTAACCCTAACCCCTACCCTAACCCTAACACGTACCCTAATCCTAACCCGTACCCTAAACCGAGCCCTAACCCTAACACTAACCCTAACCCTAACCCTAACCCATACCCTACGCCGTACCCGAAGCCCTCCCCGAACCCGTACCCTAAGCCGTACTCTAAGCCTAACCCCAAGCCTAACCCTAACCCTAGGCTACCCTTGACTGCTTCTGCCTCCAATAGATTTCCTAAGCACTAGTGTTTTAAGGAACAGCTTAAAAAGAGAATCCTAATGTGATTTCTTTATAATGGGTGTGTTCCTTATCTTATCCTAGTGTCTAAACTCTTCTCCATGGCTGGACCTCCAAATAATATTCCTTGATGTGCTAAGGGGTATCTAGAGAGTGGGATAGGTTTAATAACTACCCTAACACTAAAGCGTACCCTAACCCTAACCCCTACCCTAACCCTAACATGTACCCTAATCCTAACCCGTACCCTAAACCGAGCCCTAACCCTAACACTAACCCTAACCCTAACCCTAACCCAAACCCTACGCCGTTCCCGAACCCCTCCCCAAACCCGTACCCTAAGCCGTACCCTAAGCCTAACCCTAAGCCTAACCCTAACCCTTGGCTACCCTTGACTGCTTCTGCCTCCAATAGATTTCCTAAGCACTAGTGTTTTAAGGAACAGCTTAAAAAGAGAATCCTAATGTGATTTCTTTATAATGGGTGTGTTCCTTATCTTATCCTAGTGTCTAAACTCTTCTCCATGGCTGGACCCCCAAATAATATTCCTTTACGTGCTAAGGGGTATCTAGAGAGTGGGATAGGTTTAATAACTACCCTAACCCTAACGCGTACCCTAACCCTAACCCCTACCCTAACCCTAACACGTACCCTAATCCTAACCCGTACCCTAAACCGAGCCCTAACCCTAACACTAACCCTAACCCTAACCCTAACCCATACCCTACGCCGTACCCGAAGCCCTCCCCGAACCCGTACCCTAAGCCGTACTCTAAGCCTAACCCCAAGCCTAACCCTAACCCTAGGCTACCCTTGACTGCTTCTGCCTCCAATAGATTTCCTAAGCACTAGTGTTTTAAGGAACAGCTTAAAAAGAGAATCCTAATGTGATTTCTTTATAATGGGTGTGTTCCTTATCTTATCCTAGTGTCTAAACTCTTCTCCATGGCTGGACCTCCAAATAATATTCCTTTACGTGCTAAGGGGTATCTAGAGAGTGGGATAGCTTTAATAACTACCCTAACCCTAACGCGTACCCTAACCCTAACCCCTACCCTAACCCTAACACGTACCGTAATCCTAACCAATACCCTAAACCGAGCCCTAACGCTAACACAAACCCTAACCCTAACCCTAACCCATACCCTACGCCGTACCCGAAGCCCTTCCCGAACCCGTACCCTAAGCCGTACCCTAAGCCGTACCCTAAGCCTAACCCTAACTTTAGGCTACCCTTGACTGCTTCTGCCTCCAATAGATTTCCTAAGCACTAGTGTTTTAAGGAACAGCTTAAAAAGAGAATCCTAATGTGATTTCTTTATAATGGGTGTGTTCCTTAACTTATCCTTGTGTCTAAACTCTTCTCCATGGCTGGACCCCCAAATAATATTCCTTTACGTGCTAAGGGGTATCTAGAGAGTGGGATAGGTTTAATAACAACCCTAACCCTAATGCGTACCCTAACCCTAACCCCTACCCTAACCCTAACATGTAACCGAATCCTAACCCGCACCCTAAACGGAGCCCTAACCCTAACACTAACCCTAACCCATAGCTTACGCCGTACCCGAACCCCTCCCCGAACCCGTACCCTAAGCCGTACCCTAAGCCTAACCCCAAGCCTAACCCTAACCCTAGGCTACCCTTGACTGCTTCTGCCTCCAATAGATTTCCTAAGCACTAGTGTTTTAAGGAACAGCTTAAAAAGAGAATCCTAATGTGATTTCTTTATAATGGGTGTGTTCCTTATCTTATCCTAGTGTCTAAACTCTTCTCTATGGCTGGACCTCCAAATAATATTCCTTTACGTGCTAAGGGGTATCTAGAGAGTGGGATAGGTTTAATAACTACCCTAACCCTAACGCGTACCCTAACCCTAACCCCTACCCTAACCCTAACACGTACCCTAATCCTAACCCGTACCCTAAACCGAGCCCTAACCCTAACACTAACCCTAACCCTAACCCTAACCCATACCCTACGCCGTACCCGAAGCCCTCACCGAACCCGTACCCTAAGCCGTACCCTATGCCTAACCCTAACCCTAGGCTACCCTTGACTGCTTCTGCCTCCAATAGATTTCCTAAGCACTAGTGTTTTAAGGAACAGCTTAAAAAGAGAATCCTAATGTGATTTCTTTATAATGGGTGTGTTCCTTATCTTATCCTAGTGTCTAAACTCTTCTCCATGGCTGGACCTCAAAATAATATTCCTTTACGTGCTAAGGGGTATCTAGAGAGTGGGATAGGTTTAATAACTACCCTAACACTAACGCGTACCCTAACCCTAACCCCTACCCTAACATTAACACGTACCCTAATCCTAACCAATACCCTAAAACGAGCCCTAACACTAACACTAACCCTAACCCTAACCCTAACCCATACTCTACGCTGTACCCGAAGCCCTCCCCAAATCCGTACCCTAAGCCGTACCCTAAGCCGTACCCTAAGCCTAACCCTAACCCTAGGCTACCCTTGACTGCTTCTGCCTCCAATAGATTTCCTAAGCACTAGTGTTTTAAGGAACAGCTTAAAAAGAGAATCGTAATGTGATTTCTTTATAATGGGTGTGTTCCTTATCTTATCCTAGTGTCTAAACTCTTCTCCATGGCTGGACCCCCAAATAATATTCCTTTACGTGCTAAGGGGTATCTAGAGAGTGGGATAGGTTTAATAACTACCCTAACACTAACGCGTACCCTAACCCTAACCCCTACCCTAACACTAACACGTACCCTAATCCTAACCAATACCCTAAACCGAGCCCTAACCCTAACACTAACCCTAACCCTAACCCTAACCCATACCCTACGCCGTACCCGAAGCCCTCCCCGAACCCGTACCCTAAGCCGTACCCTAAGCCTAACCCCAAGCCTAACCCTAACCCTTGGTTACCCTTGACTGCTTCTGCCTCCAATAGATTTCCTAAGCACTAGTATTTTAAGGAACAGCTTAAAAAGAGAATCCTAATGTGATTTCTTTATAATGGGTGTGTTCCTTATCTTATCCTAGTGTCTAAACTCTTCTCCATGGCTGGACCTCCAAATAATATTACTTTATGTGCTAAGGGGTATCTAGAGAGTGGGATAGGTTTAATAACTACCCTAACACTAAAGCGTACCCTAACCCTAACCCCCACCCTAACCATAACACGTACCCTAATCCTAACCAATACCCTAAACCGAGCCCTAACCCTAACACTAACCCTAACCCTAACCATAACCCATACCCTACGCCGTACCCGAAGCCCTCCACGAACCCGTACCCTAAGCCGTACCCTAAGCCGTACCCTAAGCCTAACCCTAACCCTAGGCTACCCTTGACTGCTTCTGGTCCAATAGATTTCCTAAGCACTAGTGTTTTAAGGAACAGCTTAAAAAGAGAATCCTAATGTGATTTCTTTATAATGGGTGTGTTCCTAATCTTATCCTAGTGTCTAAACTCTTCTCCATGGCTGGACCTCCAAATAATATTCCTTTACGTGCTAAGGGGTATCTAGAGAGTGGGATAGCTTTAATAACTACCCTAACATTAACGCCTACCCTAACCCTAACCCCTACCCTAACCCTAACACGTACCCTAATCCTAACCAATACCGAAAACCGAGCCCTAACCCTAACACTAACACTAACCCTAACCCATACCCTACGCCGTACCCGAAACCCTCCCCGAACCCGTACCGTAAGCCGTACCCTAAGCGGTACCCTAAGCCTAACCCTAACCCTAGGCTACCCTTGACTGCTTCTGCCTCCAATAGATTTCCTAAGCACTAGTGTTTTAAGGAACAGCTTAAAAAGAGAATCCTAATGTGATTTCTTTATAATGGGTGTGTTCCTTATCTTATCCTAGTGTCTAAACTCTTCTTGATGGCTGGACCCCCAAATAATATTCCTTTACGTGCTAAGGTGTATCTAGAGAGTGGGATAGGTTTAATAACTACCCTAACCCTAACGCGTACCCTAACCCTAACCCCTACCCTAACCCTAACATGTACCCTAATCCTAACCCGTACCCTAAACCGAGCCCTAACCCTAACACTAACCCTAACCCTAACCCTAACCCAAACCCTACGCTGTTCCCGAACCCCTCCCCAAACCCGTACCCTAAGCCGTACCCTAAGCCTAACCCTAAGCCTAACCCTAACCCTAGGCTACCCTTGACTGCTTCTGCCTCCAATAGATTTCCTAAGCACTAGTGTTTTAAGGAACAGCTTAAAAAGAGAATCCTAATGTGATTTCTTTATAATGGGTGTGTTCCTTATCTTATCCTAGTGTCTAAACTCTTCTCCATGGCTGGACCTCCAAATAATATTCCTTTACGTGCTAAGGGGTATCTAGAGAGTGGGATAGCTTTAATAACTACCCTAACACTAACGCGTACCCTAACCCTAACCCCTACCCTAACCCTAACACGTACCGTAATCCTAACCAATACCCTAAACCGAGCCCTAACGCTAACACAAACCCTAACCCTAACCCTAACCCATACCCTACGCCGTACCCGAAGCCCTTCCCGAACCCGTACCCTAAGCCGTACCCTAAGCCTAACCCTAAGGCTAACCCTAACTTTAGGCTACCCTTGACTGCTTCTGCCTCCAATAGATTTCCTAAGCACTAGTGTTTTAAGGAACAGCTTAAAAAGAGAATCCTAATGTGATTTCTTTATAATGGGTGTGTTCCTTAACTTATCCTTGTGTCTAAACTCTTCTCCATGGCTGGACCCCCAAATAATATTCCTTTACGTGCTAAGGGGTATCTAGAGAGTGGGATAGGTTTAATAACAACCCTAACCCTAATGCGTACCCTAACCCTAACCCCTACCCTAACCCTAACATGTAACCGAATCCTAACCCGCACCCTAAACGGAGCCCTAACCCTAACACTAACCCTAACCCATAGCTTACGCCGTACCCGAACCCCTCCCCGAACCCGTACCCTAAGCCGTACCCTAAGCCTAACCCCAAGCCTAACCCTAACCCTAGGCTACCCTTGACTGCTTCTGCCTCCAATAGATTTCCTAAGCACTAGTGTTTTAAGGAACAGCTTAAAAAGAGAATCCTAATGTGATTTCTTTATAATGGGTGTGTTCCTTATCTTATCCTAGTGTCTAAACTCTTCTCCATGGCTGGACCTCCAAATAATATTCCTTTACGTGCTAAGGGGTATCTAGAGAGTGGGATAGGTTTAATAACTACCCTAACCCTAACGCGTACCCTAACCCTAACCCCTACCCTAACCCTAACACGTACCCTAATGCTAACCCGTACCCTAAACCGAGCCCTAACCCTAACACTAACCCTAACCCTAACCCTAACCCATACCCTACGCTGTACCCGAAGCCCTCACCGAACCCGTACCCTAAGCCGTACCCTATGCCTAACCCTAACCCTAGGCTACCCTTGACTGCTTCTGCCTCCAATAGATTTCCTAAGCACTAGTGTTTTAAGGAACAGCTTAAAAAGAGAATCCTAATGTGATTTCTTTATAATGGGTGTGTTCCTTATCTTATCCTAGTGTCTAAACTCTTCTCCATGGCTGGACCTCAAAATAATATTCCTTTACGTGCTAAGGGGTATCTAGAGAGTGGGATAGGTTTAATAACTACCCTAACACTAACGCGTACCCTAACCCTAACCCCTACCCTAACATTAACACGTACCCTAATCCTAACCAATACCCTAAAACGAGCCCTAACACTAACACTAACCCTAACCCTAACCCTAACCCATACTCTACGCTGTACCCGAAGCCCTCCCCAAATCCGTACCCTACGCCGTACCCTAAGCCGTACCCTAAGCCTAACCCTAACCCTAGGCTACCCTTGACTGCTTCTGCCTCCAATAGATTTCCTAAGCACTAGTGTTTTAAGGAACAGCTTAAAAAGAGAATCGTAATGTGATTTCTTTATAATGGGTGTGTTCCTTATCTTATCCTAGTGTCTAAACTCTTCTCCATGGCTGGACCCACAAATAATATTCCTTTACGTGCTAAGGGGTATCTAGAGAGTGGGATAGGTTTAATAACTACCCTAACACTAACGCGTACCCTAACCCTAACCCCTACCCTAACACTAACACGTACCCTAATCCTAACCAATACCCTAAACCGAGCCCTAACCCTAACACTAACCCTAACCCTAACCCTAACCCATACCCTACGCCGTACCCGAAGCCCTCCCCGAACCCGTACCCTAAGCCGTACCCTAAGCCTAACCCCAAGCCTAACCCTAACCCTTGGTTACCCTTGACTGCTTCTGCCTCCAATAGATTTCCTAAGCACTAGTATTTTAAGGAACAGCTTAAAAAGAGAATCCTAATGTGATTTCTTTATAATGGGTGTGTTCCTTATCTTATCCTAGTGTCTAAACTCTTCTCCATGGCTGGACCTCCAAATAATATTCCTTTATGTGCTAAGGGGTATCTAGAGAGTGCGATAGGTTTAATAACTACCCTAACACTAAAGCGTACCCTAACCCTAACCCCCACCCTAACCATAACACGTACCCTAATCCTAACCAATACCCTAAACCGAGCCCTAACCCTAACACTAACCCTAACCCTAACCATAACCCATACCCTACGCCGTACCCGAAGCCCTCCACGAACCCGTACCCTAAGCCGTACCCTAAGCCGTACCCTAAGCCTAACCCTAACCCTAGGCTACCCTTGACTGCTTCTGGTCCAATAGATTTCCTAAGCACTAGTGTTTTAAGGAACAGCTTAAAAAGAGAATCCTAATGTGATTTCTTTATAATGGGTGTGTTCCTAATCTTATCCTAGTGTCTAAACTCTTCTCCATGGCTGGGCCTCCAAATAATATTCCTTTACGTGCTAAGGGGTATCTAGAGAGTGGGATAGCTTTAATAACTACCCTAACATTAACGCGTACCCTAACCCTAACCCCTACCCTAACCCTAACACGTACCCTAATCCTAACCAATACCGAAAACCGAGCCCTAACCCTAACACTAACACTAACCCTAACCCATACCCTACGCCGTACCCGAAACCCTCCCCGAACCCGTACCGTAAGCCGTACCCTAAGCGGTACCCTAAGCCTAACCCTAACCCTAGGCTACCCTTGACTGCTTCTGCCTCCAATAGATTTCCTAAGCACTAGTGTTTTAAGGAACAGCTTAAAAAGAGAATCCTAATGTGATTTCTTTATAATGGGTGTGTTCCTTATCTTATCCTAGTGTCTAAACTCTTCTTGATGGCTGGACCCCCAAATAATATTCCTTTACGTGCTAAGGTGTATCTAGAGAGTGGGATAGGTTTAATAACTACCCTAACCCTAACGCGTACCCTAACCCTAACCCCTACCCTAACCCTAACATGTACCCTAATCCTAACCCGTACCCTAAACCGAGCCCTAACCCTAACACTAACCCTAACCCTAACCCTAACCCAAACCCTACGCTGTTCCCGAACCCCTCCCCAAACCCGTACCCTAAGCCGTACCCTAAGCCTAACCCTAAGCCTAACCCTAACCCTAGGCTACCCTTGACTGCTTCTGCCTCCAATAGATTTCCTAAGCACTAGTGTTTTAAGGAACAGCTTAAAAAGAGAATCCTAATGTGATTTCTTTATAATGGGTGTGTTCCTTATCTTATCCTAGTGTCTAAACTCTTCTCCATGGCTGGACCCCCAAATAATATTCCTTGACGTGCTAAGGGGTATCTAGAGAGTGGGATAGGTTTAATAACTACCCTAACCCTAACGCGTACCCTAACCCTAACCCCTACCCTAACCCTAACACGTACCCTAATCCTAACCCGTACCCTAAACCGAGCCCTAACCCTAACACTAACCCTAACCCTAACCCTAACCCATACCCTACGCCGTACCCGAAGCCCTCCCTGAACCCGTACCCTAAGCCGTACTCTAAGCCTAACCCCAAGCCTAACCCTAACCCTAGGCTACCCTTGACTGCTTCTGCCTCCAATAGATTTCCTAAGCACTAGTGTTTTAAGGAACAGCTTAAAAAGAGAATCCTAATGTGATTTCTTTATAATGGGTGTGTTCCTTATCTTATCCTAGTGTCTAAACTCTTCTCCATGGCTGGACCTCCAAATAATATTCCTTTACGTGCTAAGGGGTATCTAGAGAGTGGGATAGCTTTAATAACTACCCTAACACTAACGCGTACCCTAACCCTAACCCCTACCCTAACCCTAACACGTACCGTAATCCTAACCAATACCCTAAACCGAGCCCTAACGCTAACACAAACCCTAACCCTAACCCTAACCCATGCCCTACGCCGTACCCGAAGCCCTTCCCGAACCCGTACCCTAAGCCGTACCCTAAGCCGTACCCTAAGCCTAACCCTAACTTTAGGCTACCCTTGACTGCTTCTGCCTCCAATAGATTTCCTAAGCACTAGTGTTTTAAGGAACAGCTTAAAAAGAGAATCCTAATGTGATTTCTTTATAATGGGTGTGTTCCTTAACTTATCCTTGTGTCTAAACTCTTCTCCATGGCTGGACCCCCAAATAATATTCCTTTACGTGCTAAGGGGTATCTAGAGAGTGGGATAGGTTTAATAACAACCCTAACCCTAATGCGTACCCTAACCCTAACCCCTACCCTAACCCTAACATGTAACCGAATCCTAACCCGCACCCTAAACGGAGCCCTAACCCTAACACTAACCCTAACCCATAGCTTATGCCGTACCCGAACCCCTCCCCGAACCCGTACCCTAAGCCGTACCCTAAGCCTAACCCCAAGCCTAACCCTAACCCTAGGCTACCCTTGACTGCTTCTGCCTCCAATAGATTTCCTAAGCACTAGTGTTTTAAGGAACAGCTTAAAAAGAGAATCCTAATGTGATTTCTTTATAATGGGTGTGTTCCTTATCTTATCCTAGTGTCTAAACTCTTCTCCATGGCTGGACCTCCAAATAATATTCCTTTACGTGCTAAGGGGTATCTAGAGAGTGGGATAGGTTTAATAACTACCCTAACCCTAACGTGTACCCTAACCCTAACCCCTACCCTAACCCTAACACGTACCCTAATGCTAACCCGTACCCTAAACCGAGCCCTAACCCTAACACTAACCCTAACCCTAACCCTAACCCATACCCTACGCTGTACCCGAAGCCCTCACCGAACCCGTACCCTAAGCCGTACCCTATGCCTAACCCTAACCCTAGGCTACCCTTGACTGCTTCTGCCTCCAATAGATTTCCTAAGCACTAGTGTTTTAAGGAACAGCTTAAAAAGAGAATCCTAATGTGATTTCTTTATAATGGGTGTGTTCCTTATCTTATCCTAGTGTCTAAACTCTTCTCCATGGCTGGACCTCAAAATAATATTCCTTTACGTGCTAAGGGGTATCTAGAGAGTGGGATAGGTTTAATAACTACCCTAACACTAACGCGTACCCTAACCCTAACCCCTACCCTAACATTAACACGTACCCTAATCCTAACCAATACCCTAAAACGAGCCCTAACACTAACACTAACCCTAACCCTAACCCTAACCCATACTCTACGCTGTACCCGAAGCCCTCCCCAAATCCGTACCCTAAGCCGTACCCTAAGCCGTACCCTAAGCCTAACCCTAACCCTATGCTACCCTTGACTGCTTCTGCCTCCAATAGATTTCCTAAGCACTAGTGTTTTAAGGAACAGCTTAAAAAGAGAATCGTAATGTGATTTCTTTATAATGGGTGTGTTCCTTAACTTATCCTAGTGTCTAAACTCTTCTCCATGGCTGGACCCCCAAATAATATTCCTTTACGTGCTAAGGGGTATCTAGAGAGTGGGATAGGTTTAATAACTACCCTAACCCTAATGCGTACCCTAACCCTAACCCCTACCCTAACCCTAACACGTAACCGAATCCTAACCCGTACCCTAAACGGAGCCCTAACCCTAACACTAACCCTAACCCTAACCCTAACACATACCCTACGCCGTACCCGAACCCCTCCCCGAACCCGTACCCTAAGCCGTACCCTAAGCCTAACCCCAAGCCTAACCCTAACCCTAGGCTACCCTTGACTGCTTCTGCCTCCAATAGATTTCCTAAGCACTAGTGTTTTAAGGAACAGCTTAAAAAGAGAATCCTAATGTGATTTCTTTATAATGGGTGTGTTCCTTATCTTATCCTAGTGTCTAAACTCTTCTCCATGGCTGGACCTCCAAATAATATTCCTTTACGTGCTAAGGGGTATCTAGAGAGTGGGATAGGTTTAATAACTACCCGAACACTAACGGTACCCTAACCCTAACCCCTACCCTAACACTAACACGTACCCTAATCCTAACCAATACCCTAAAACGAGCCCTAACACTAACACTAACCCTAACCCTAACCCTAACCCATACCCTACGCCGTACCCGAAGTCCTCCCCGAACCCGTACGCTAAGCCGTACCCAAAGCCGTACCCTAAGCCTAAGCCTAACCCTAGGCTACCCTTGACTGCTTCTGCCTCCAATAGATTTCCTAAGCACTAGTGTTTTAAGGAACAGCTTAAAAAGAGAATCCTAATGTGATTTCTTTATAATGGGTGTGTTCCTTATCTTATCCTAGTGCCTAAACTCTTCTCGATGGCTGGACCCCCAAATAATATTCCTTTACGTGCTAAGGTGTATCTAGAGAGTGGGATAGGTTTAATAACTACCCTAACCCTAACGCGTACCCTAACCCTAACCCCTACCCTAACCCTAACATGTACCCTAATCCTAACCCGTACCCTAAACCGAGCCCTAACCCTAACACTAACCCTAAACCTAACCCTAACCCATACCCTACGCCGTACCCGAAGCCCTCCCCGAACCCGTACCCTAAGCCGTAACCTAAGCCGTACCCTAAGCCTAACCCTAACCCTAGGCTACCCTTGACTGCTTCTGCCTCCAATAGATTTCCTAAGCACTAGTGTTTTAAGGAACAGCTTAAAAAGAGAATCCTAATGTGATTTCTTTATAATGGGTGTGTTCCTTATCTTATCCTAGTGTCTAAACTCTTCTCCATGGCTGGACCGCCAAATAATATTCCTTGACGTGCTAAGGTGTATCTAGAGAGTGGGATAGGTTTAATAACTACCCTAACCCTAACGCGTACCCTAACCCTAACCCCTACCCTAACCCTAACACGTACCCTAATCCTAACCCGTACCCTAAACCGAGCCCTAACCCTAACACTAACCCTAACCCTAACCCTAACCCATACCCTACGCCGTACCCGAAGCCCTCACCGAACCCGTACCCTAAGCCGTACCCTAAGCCTAACCCTAAGCCTAACCCTAACCCTAGGCTACCCTTGACTGCTTCTGCCTCCAATAGATTTCCTAAGCACTAGTGTTTTAAGGAACAACTTAAAAAGAGAATCCTAATGTGATTTCTTTATAATGGGTGTGTTCCTTATCTTATCCTAGTGTCTAAACGCTTCTCCATGGCTGCACCTCCAAATAATATTCCTTTACGTGCTAAGGGGTATCTAGAGAGTGGGATAGGTTTAATAACTACCCTAACACTAACGCGTACCCTAACCCTAACCCCTACCCTAACCGTAACACGTACCCTAATCCTAACCAATACCCTAAACCGAGCCCTAACCCTAACACTAACCCTAACCCTAACCCTAACCCATACCCTACGCCGTACCCGAAGCCCTCCCCGAACCCGTACCCTAAGCCGTACCCTAAGCCGTACGCTAAGCCTAACCCTAACCCTAGGCTACCCTTGACTGCTTCTGCCTCCAATAGATTTCCTAAGCACTAGTGTTTTAAGGAACAGCTTAAAAAGAGAATCCTAATGTGATTTCTTTATAATGGGTGTGTTCCTTATCTTATCCTAGTGTCTAAACTCTTCTCCATGGCTGGACCCCGAAATAATATTCCTTTACGTGCTAAGGTGTATCTAGAGAGTGGGATAGGTTTACTAACTACCCTAACCCTAACGCGTACCCTAACCCTAACCCCTACCCTAACCCTAACACGTACCCTAATCCTAACCCGTACCCTAAACCGAACCCTAACCCTAACACTAACCCTAACACTAACCCTAAGCCATACCCTACGCCGTACCCGAATCCCTCCCCGAACCCGTACCCTAAGCCGTACCCTAAGCCTAACCCTAAGCCTAACCCTAACCCTAGGCTACCCTTGACTGCTTCTGCCTCCAATAGATTTCCTAAGCACTAGTGTTTTAAGGAACAACTTAAAAAGAGAATCCTAATGTGATTTCTTTATAATGGGTGTGTTCCTTATCTTATCCTAGTGTCTAAATTCTTCTCCATGGCTGGACCTCCAAATAATATTCCTTTACGTGCTAAGGGGTATCTAGAGAGTGGGATAGCTTTAATAACTACCCTAACACTAACGCGTACCCTAACCCTAACCCCTACCCTAACCCTAACACGTACCCTAATCCTAACCAAAACCTTAAACCGAGCCCTAACCCTAACACTAAACCTAACCCTAACCCTAACCCATACCCTACGCCGTACCCGAAGCCATCCCCGAACCCGTACCCTAAGCCGTACCCTAAGCCGTAACCTAAGCCTAACCCTAACCCTAGGCTACCCTTGACTGCTTCTGCCTCCAATAGATTTCCTAAGCACTAGTGTTTTAAGGAACAGCTTAAAAAGAGAATCCTAATGTGATTTCTTTACAATGGGTGTGTTCCTTATCTTATCCTAGTGTCTAAACTCTTCTCCATGGCTGGACCTCCAAATAATATTCCTTTACGTGCTAAGGGGTATCTAGAGACTGGGATAGGTTTAATAACTACCCTAACACTAACGCGTACCCTAACCCTAACCCCTACCCTAACCCTAACACGTACCCTAATCCTAACCAATACCCTAAACCGAGCCCTAACCCTAACACTAACCCTAACCGTAACCCTAACCCATACCCTACGCCGTACCCGAAGCCCTCCCCGAACCGGTACCCTAAGCCGTACCCTAAGCCGTACCCTAAGCCTAACCCTAACCCTAGGCTACCCTTGACTGCTTCTGCCTCCAATAGATTTTCTAAGCACTAGTGTTTTAAGGAACAGCTTAAAAAGAGAATCCTAATGTGATTTCTTTATAATGGGTGTGTTCCTTATCTTATCCTAGTGTCTAAACTCTTCTCCATGGCTGAACCTCCAAATAATATTCCTTTACGTGCTAAGGGGTATCTAGAGAGTGGGTTAGGTTTAATAACTACCCTAACACTAACGCGTACCCTAACCCTAAACCCTACCCTAACCCTAACAGGTACCCTAATCCTAACCAATACCCTATACCGAGCCCTAACCCTAACACTAACCCTAACCCTAACACTAACCCTAAACCTAACCCTAACCCATACCCTACGCCGTACCCGAAGCCCTCCCCGAACCCGTACCCTAAGCCGTACCCTAAGCCGTACCCTAAGCCTAACCCTAACCCTAGGCTACCCTTGACTGCTTCTGCCTCCAATAGATTTCCTAAGCACTAGTGTTTTAAGGAACAGCTTAAAAAGAGAATCCTAATGTGATTTCTTTATAATGGGTGTGTTCCTTATCTTATCCTAGTGTCTAAACTCTTCTCCATGGCTGGACCTCAAAATAATATTCCTTTACGTGCTAAGGGGTATCTAGAGAGTGGGATAGGTTTAATAACTACCCTAACACTAACGCGTACCCTAACCCTAACCCCTACCCTAACATTAACACGTACCCTAATCCTAACCAATACCCTAAAACGAGCCCTAACACTAACACTAACCCTAACCCTAACCCTAACCCATACTCTACGCTGTACCCGAAGCCCTCCCCAAATCCGTACCCTAAGCCGTACCCTAAGCCGTACCCTAAGCCTAACCCTAACCCTAGGCTACCCTTGACTGCTTCTGCCTCCAATAGATTTCCTAAGCACTAGTGTTTTAAGGAACAGCTTAAAAAGAGAATCGTAATGTGATTTCTTTATAATGGGTGTGTTCCTTATCTTATCCTAGTGTCTAAACTCTTCTCCATGGCTGGACCCCCAAATAATATTCCTTTACGTGCTAAGGGGTATCTAGAGAGTGGGATAGGTTTAATAACTACCCTAACACTAACGCGTACCCTAACCCTAACCCCTACCCTAACACTAACACGTACCCTAATCCTAACCAATACCCTAAACCGAGCCCTAACCCTAACACTAACCCTAACCCTAACCCTAACCCATACCCTACGCCGTACCCGAAGCCCTCCCCGAACCCGTACCCTAAGCCGTACCCTAAGCCTAACCCCAAGCCTAACCCTAACCCTTGGTTACCCTTGACTGCTTCTGCCTCCAATAGATTTCCTAAGCACTAGTATTTTAAGGAACAGCTTAAAAAGAGAATCCTAATGTGATTTCTTTATAATGGGTGTGTTCCTTATCTTATCCTAGTGTCTAAACTCTTCTCCATGGCTGGACCTCCAAATAATATTCCTTTATGTGCTAAGGGGTATCTAGAGAGTGGGATAGGTTTAATAACTACCCTAACACTAAAGCGTACCCTAACCCTAACCCCCACCCTAACCATAACACGTACCCTAATCCTAACCAATACCCTAAACCGAGCCCTAACCCTAACACTAACCCTAACCCTAACCATAACCCATACCCTACGCCGTACCCGAAGCCCTCCACGAACCCGTACCCTAAGCCGTACCCTAAGCCGTACCCTAAGCCTAACCCTAACCCTAGGCTACCCTTGACTGCTTCTGGTCCAATAGATTTCCTAAGAACTAGTGTTTTAAGGAACAGCTTAAAAAGAGAATCCTAATGTGATTTCTTTATAATGGGTGTGTTCCTAATCTTATCCTAGTGTCTAAACTCTTCTCCATGGCTGGACCTCCAAATAATATTCCTTTACGTGCTAAGGGGTATCTAGAGAGTGGGATAGCTTTAATAACTACCCTAACATTAACGCGTACCCTAACCCTAACCCCTACCCTAACCCTAACACGTACCCTAATCCTAACCAATACCGAAAACCGAGCCCTAACCCTAACACTAACACTAACCCTAACCCATACCCTACGCCGTACCCGAAACCCTCCCCGAACCCGTACCGTAAGCCGTACCCTAAGCGGTACCCTAAGCCTAACCCTAACCCTAGGCTACCCTTGACTGCTTCTGCCTCCAATAGATTTCCTAAGCACTAGTGTTTTAAGGAACAGCTTAAAAAGAGAATCCTAATGTGATTTCTTTATAATGGGTGTGTTCCTTATCTTATCCTAGTGTCTAAACTCTTCTTGATGGCTGGACCCCCAAATAATATTCCTTTACGTGCTAAGGTGTATCTAGAGAGTGGGATAGGTTTAATAACTACCCTAACCCTAACGCGTACCCTAACCCTAACCCCTACCCTAACCCTAACATGTACCCTAATCCTAACCCGTACCCTAAACCGAGCCCTAACCCTAACACTAACCCTAACCCTAACCCTAACCCAAACCCTACGCTGTTCCCGAACCCCTCCCCAAACCCGTACCCTAAGCCGTACCCTAAGCCTAACCCTAAGCCTAACCCTAACCCTAGGCTACCCTTGACTGCTTCTGCCTCCAATAGATTTCCTAAGCACTAGTGTTTTAAGGAACAGCTTAAAAAGAGAATCCTAATGTGATTTCTTTATAATGGGTGTGTTCCTTATCTTATCCTAGTGTCTAAACTCTTCTCCATGGCTGGACCTCCAAATAATATTCCTTTACGTGCTAAGGGGTATCTAGAGAGTGGGATAGGTTTAATAACTACCCTAACACTAACGCGTACCCTAACCCTAACCCCTACCCTAACCCTAACACGTACCGTAATCCTAACCAATACCCTAAACCGAGCCCTAACGCTAACACAAACCCTAACCCTAACCCTAACCCATACCCTACGCCGTACCCGAAGCCCTTCCCGAACCCGTACCCTAAGCCGTACCCTAAGCCTAACCCTAAGGCTAACCCTAACTTTAGGCTACCCTTGACTGCTTCTGCCTCCAATAGATTTCCTAAGCACTAGTGTTTTAAGGAACAGCTTAAAAAGAGAATCCTAATGTGATTTCTTTATAATGGGTGTGTTCCTTAACTTATCCTTGTGTCTAAACTCTTCTCCATGGCTGGACCCCCAAATAATATTCCTTTACGTGCTAAGGGGTATCTAGAGAGTGGGATAGGTTTAATAACAACCCTAACCCTAATGCGTACCCTAACCCTAACCCCTACCCTAACCCTAACATGTAACCGAATCCTAACCCGCACCCTAAACGGAGCCCTAACCCTAACACTAACCCTAACCCATAGCTTACGCCGTACCCGAACCCCTCCCCGAACCCGTACCCTAAGCCGTACCCTAAGCCTAACCCCAAGCCTAACCCTAACCCTAGGCTACCCTTGACTGCTTCTGCCTCCAATAGATTTCCTAAGCACTAGTGTTTTAAGGAACAGCTTAAAAAGAGAATCCTAATGTGATTTCTTTATAATGGGTGTGTTCCTTATCTTATCCTAGTGTCTAAACTCTTCTCCATGGCTGGACCTCCAAATAATATTCCTTTACGTGCTAAGGGGTATCTAGAGAGTGGGATAGGTTTAATAACTACCCTAACCCTAACGCGTACCCTAACCCTAACCCCTACCCTAACCCTAACACGTACCCTAATGCTAACCCGTACCCTAAACCGAGCCCTAACCCTAACACTAACCCTAACCCTAACCCTAACCCATACCCTACGCTGTACCCGAAGCCCTCACCGAACCCGTACCCTAAGCCGTACCCTATGCCTAACCCTAACCCTAGGCTACCCTTGACTGCTTCTGCCTCCAATAGATTTCCTAAGCACTAGTGTTTTAAGGAACAGCTTAAAAAGAGAATCCTAATGTGATTTCTTTATAATGGGTGTGTTCCTTATCTTATCCTAGTGTCTAAACTCTTCTCCATGGCTGGACCTCAAAATAATATTCCTTTACGTGCTAAGGGGTATCTAGAGAGTGGGATAGGTTTAATAACTACCCTAACACTAACGCGTACCCTAACCCTAACCCCTACCCTAACATTAACACGTACCCTAATCCTAACCAATACCCTAAAACGAGCCCTAACACTAACACTAACCCTAACCCTAACCCTAACCCATACTCTACGCTGTACCCGAAGCCCTCCCCAAATCCGTACCCTAAGCCGTACCCTAAGCCGTACCCTAAGCCTAACCCTAACCCTAGGCTACCCTTGACTGCTTCTGCCTCCAATAGATTTCCTAAGCACTAGTGTTTTAAGGAACAGCTTAAAAAGAGAATCGTAATGTGATTTCTTTATAATGGGTGTGTTCCTTAACTTATCCTAGTGTCTAAACTCTTCTCCATGGCTGGACCCCCAAATAATATTCCTTTACGTGCTAAGGGGTATCTAGAGAGTGGGATAGGTTTAATAACTACCCTAACCCTAATGCGTACCCTAACCCTAACCCCTACCCTAACCCTAACACGTAACCGAATCCTAACCCGTACACTAAACGGAGCCCTAACCCTAACACTAACCCTAACCCTAACCCTAACACATACCCTACGCCGTACCCGAACCCCTCCCCGAACCCGTACCCTAAGCCGTACCCTAAGCCTAACCCCAAGCCTAACCCTAACCCTAGGCTACCCTTGACTGCTTCTGCCTCCAATAGATTTCCTAAGCACTAGTGTTTTAAGGAACAGCTTAAAAAGAGAATCCTAATGTGATTTCTTTATAATGGGTGTGTTCCTTATCTTATCCTAGTGTCTAAACTCTTCTCCATGGCTGGACCTCCAAATAATATTCCTTTACGTGCTAAGGGGTATCTAGAGAGTGGGATAGGTTTAATAACTACCCGAACACTAACGGTACCCTAACCCTAACCCCTACCCTAACACTAACACGTACCCTAATCCTAACCAATACCCTAAAACGAGCCCTAACACTAACACTAACCCTAACCCTAACCCTAACCCATACCCTACGCCGTACCCGAAGTCCTCCCCGAACCCGTACGCTAAGCCGTACCCAAAGCCGTACCCTAAGCCTAAGCCTAACCCTAGGCTACCCTTGACTGCTTCTGCCTCCAATAGATTTCCTAAGCACTAGTGTTTTAAGGAACAGCTTAAAAAGAGAATCCTAATGTGATTTCTTTATAATGGGTGTGTTCCTTATCTTATCCTAGTGCCTAAACTCTTCTCGATGGCTGGACCCCCAAATAATATTCCTTTACGTGCTAAGGTGTATCTAGAGAGTGGGATAGGTTTAATAACTACCCTAACCCTAACGCGTACCCTAACCCTAACCCCTACCCTAACCCTAACATGTACCCTAATCCTAACCCGTACCCTAAACCGAGCCCTAACCCTAACACTAACCCTAAACCTAACCCTAACCCATACCCTACGCCGTACCCGAAGCCCTCCCCGAACCCGTACCCTAAGCCGTACCCTAAGCCGTACCCTAAGCCTAACCCTAACCCTAGGCTACCCTTGACTGCTTCTGCCTCCAATAGATTTCCTAAGCACTAGTGTTTTAAGGAACAGCTTAAAAAGAGAATCCTAATGTGATTTCTTTATAATGGGTGTGTTCCTTATCTTATCCTAGTGTCTAAACTCTTCTCCATGGCTGGACCGCCAAATAATATTCCTTGACGTGCTAAGGTGTATCTAGAGAGTGGGATAGGTTTAATAACTACCCTAACCCTAACGCGTACCCTAACCCTAACCCCTACCCTAACCCTAACACGTACCCTAATCCTAACCCGTACCCTAAACCGAGCCCTAACCCTAACACTAACCCTAACCCTAACCCTAACCCATACCCTACGCCGTACCCGAAGCCCTCACCGAACCCGTACCCTAAGCCATACCCTAAGCCTAACCCGAAGCCTAACCCTAACCCTAGGCTACCCTTGACTGCTTCTGCCTCCAATAGATTTCCTAAGCACTAGTGTTTTAAGGAACAGCTTAAAAAGAGAATCCTAATGTGATTTCTTTATAATGGGTGTGTTCCTTATCTTATCCTAGTGTCTAAACTCTTCTCCATGGCTGAACCGCCAAATAATATTCCTTGACGTGCTAAGGTGTATCTAGAGAGTGGGATAGGTTTAATAACTACCCTAACCCTAACGCGTACCCTAACCCTAACCCCTACCCTAACCCTAACACGTACCCTAATCCTAACCCGTACCCTAAACCGAGCCCTAACCCTAACACTAACCATAACCCTAACCCTAACCCATACCCTACGCCGTACCCGAAGCCCTCACCGAACCCGTACCCTAAGCCGTACCCTAAGCCTAACCCTAAGCCTAACCCTAACCCTAGGCTACCCTTGACTGCTTCTGCCTCCAATAGATTTCCTAAGCACTAGTGTTTTAAGGAACAACTTAAAAAGAGAATCCTAATGTGATTTCTTTATAATGGGTGTGTTCCTTATCTTATCCTAGTGTCTAAACGCTTCTCCATGGCTGCACCTCCAAATAATATTCCTTTACGTGCTAAGGGGTATCTAGAGAGTGGGATAGGTTTAATAACTACCCTAACACTAACGCGTACCCTAACCCTAACCCCTACCCTAACCGTAACACGTACCCTAATCCTAACCAATACCCTAAACCGAGCCCTAACCCTAACACTAACCCTAACCCTAACCCTAACCCATACCCTACGCCGTACCCGAAGCCCTCCCCGAACCCGTACCCTAAGCCGTACCCTAAGCCGTACGCTAAGCCTAACCCTAACCCTAGGCTACCCTTGACTGCTTCTGCCTCCAATAGATTTCCTAAGCACTAGTGTTTTAAGGAACAGCTTAAAAAGAGAATCCTAATGTGATTTCTTTATAATGGGTGTGTTCCTTATCTTATCCTAGTGTCTAAACTCTTCTCCATGGCTGGACCCCGAAATAATATTCCTTTACGTGCTAAGGTGTATCTAGAGAGTGGGATAGGTTTACTAACTACCCTAACCCTAACGCGTACCCTAACCCTAACCCCTACCCTAACCCTAACACGTACCCTAATCCTAACCCGTACCCTAAACCGAACCCTAACCCTAACACTAACCCTAACACTAACCCTAAGCCATACCCTACGCCGTACCCGAATCCCTCCCCGAACCCGTACCCTAAGCCGTACCCTAAGCCTAACCCTAAGCCTAACCCTAACCCTAGGCTACCCTTGACTGCTTCTGCCTCCAATAGATTTCCTAAGCACTAGTGTTTTAAGGAACAACTTAAAAAGAGAATCCTAATGTGATTTCTTTATAATGGGTGTGTTCCTTATCTTATCCTAGTGTCTAAATTCTTCTCCATGGCTGGACCTCCAAATAATATTCCTTTACGTGCTAAGGGGTATCTAGAGAGTGGGATAGCTTTAATAACTACCCTAACACTAACGCGTACCCTAACCCTAACCCCTACCCTAACCCTAACACGTACCCTAATCCTAACCAAAACCTTAAACCGAGCCCTAACCCTAACACTAAACCTAACCCTAACCCTAACCCATACCCTACGCCGTACCCGAAGCCATCCCCGAACCCGTACCCTAAGCCGTACCCTAAGCCGTAACCTAAGCCTAACCCTAACCCTAGGCTACCCTTGACTGCTTCTGCCTCCAATAGATTTCCTAAGCACTAGTGTTTTAAGGAACAGCTTAAAAAGAGAATCCTAATGTGATTTCTTTACAATGGGTGTGTTCCTTATCTTATCCTAGTGTCTAAACTCTTCTCCATGGCTGGACCTCCAAATAATATTCCTTTACGTGCTAAGGGGTATCTAGAGACTGGGATAGGTTTAATAACTACCCTAACACTAACGCGTACCCTAACCCTAACCCCTACCCTAACCCTAACACGTACCCTAATCCTAACCAATACCCTAAACCGAGCCCTAACCCTAACACTAACCCTAACCGTAACCCTAACCCATACCCTACGCCGTACCCGAAGCCCTCCCCGAACCGGTACCCTAAGCCGTACCCTAAGCCGTACCCTAAGCCTAACCCTAACCCTAGGCTACCCTTGACTGCTTCTGCCTCCAATAGATTTTCTAAGCACTAGTGTTTTAAGGAACAGCTTAAAAAGAGAATCCTAATGTGATTTCTTTATAATGGGTGTGTTCCTTATCTTATCCTAGTGTCTAAACTCTTCTCCATGGCTGAACCTCCAAATAATATTCCTTTACGTGCTAAGGGGTATCTAGAGAGTGGGTTAGGTTTAATAACTACCCTAACACTAACGCGTACCCTAACCCTAAACCCTACCCTAACCCTAACAGGTACCCTAATCCTAACCAATACCCTATACCGAGCCCTAACCCTAACACTAACCCTAACCCTAACACTAACCCTAAACCTAACCCTAACCCATACCCTACGCCGTACCCGAAGCCCTCCCCGAACCCGTACCCTAAGCCGTACCCTAAGCCGTACCCTAAGCCTAACCCTAACCCTAGGCTACCCTTGACTGCTTCTGCCTCCAATAGATTTCCTAAGCACTAGTGTTTTAAGGAACAGCTTAAAAAGAGAATCCTAATGTGATTTCTTTATAATGGGTGTGTTCCTTATCTTATCCTAGTGTCTAAACTCTTCTCCATGGCTGGACCTCAAAATAATATTCCTTTACGTGCTAAGGGGTATCTAGAGAGTGGGATAGGTTTAATAACTACTCTAACACTAACGCGTACCCTAACCCTAACCCCTACCCTAACATTAACACGTACCCTAATCCTAACCAATACCCTAAAACGAGCCCTAACACTAACACTAACCCTAACCCTAACCCTAACCCATACTCTACGCTGTACCCGAAGCCCTCCCCAAATCCGTACCCTAAGCCGTACCCTAAGCCGTACCCTAAGCCTAACCCTAACCCTAGGCTACCCTTGACTGCTTCTGCCTCCAATAGATTTCCTAAGCACTAGTGTTTTAAGGAACAGCTTAAAAAGAGAATCGTAATGTGATT
The DNA here is from genome assembly GCF_965194825.1 of Balaenoptera physalus. NCBI lineage: Eukaryota > Metazoa > Chordata > Mammalia > Artiodactyla > Balaenopteridae > Balaenoptera > Balaenoptera physalus. The sequence goes on along the minus strand of NW_028126410.1, from coordinate 469,815 downwards.
TCTTTATAATGGGTGTGTTCCTTATCTTATCCTAGTGTCTAAACTCTTCTCCATGGCTGGACCCCCAAATAATATTCCTTTACGTGCTAAGGGGTATCTAGAGAGTGGGATAGGTTTAATAACTACCCTAACCCTAACGCGTACCCTAACCCTAACCCCTACCCTAACCCTAACACGTACCCTAATCCTAACCCGTACCCTAAACCGAGCCCTAACCCTAACACTAACCCTAACCCTAACCCTAACCCATACCCTACGCCGTACCCGAAGCCCTCCCTGAACCCGTACCCTAAGCCGTACTCTAAGCCTAACCCCAAGCCTAACCCTAACCCTAGGCTACCCTTGACTGCTTCTGCCTCCAATAGATTTCCTAAGCACTAGTGTTTTAAGGAACAGCTTAAAAAGAGAATCCTAATGTGATTTCTTTATAATGGGTGTGTTCCTTATCTTATCCTAGTGTCTAAACTCTTCTCCATGGCTGGACCTCCAAATAATATTCCTTTACGTGCTAAGGGGTATCTAGAGAGTGGGATAGCTTTAATAACTACCCTAACACTAACGCGTACCCTAACCCTAACCCCTACCCTAACCCTAACACGTACCGTAATCCTAACCAATACCCTAAACCGAGCCCTAACGCTAACACAAACCCTAACCCTAACCCTAACCCATACCCTACGCCGTACCCGAAGCCCTTCCCGAACCCGTACCCTAAGCCGTACCCTAAGCCGTACCCTAAGCCTAACCCTAACTTTAGGCTACCCTTGACTGCTTCTGCCTCCAATAGATTTCCTAAGCACTAGTGTTTTAAGGAACAGCTTAAAAAGAGAATCCTAATGTGATTTCTTTATAATGGGTGTGTTCCTTAACTTATCCTTGTGTCTAAACTCTTCTCCATGGCTGGACCCCCAAATAATATTCCTTTACGTGCTAAGGGGTATCTAGAGAGTGGGATAGGTTTAATAACAACCCTAACCCTAATGCGTACCCTAACCCTAACCCCTACCCTAACCCTAACATGTAACCGAATCCTAACCCGCACCCTAAACGGAGCCCTAACCCTAACACTAACCCTAACCCATAGCTTACGCCATACCCGAACCCCTCCCCGAACCCGTACCCTAAGCCGTACCCTAAGCCTAACCCCAAGCCTAACCCTAACCCTAGGCTACCCTTGACTGCTTCTGCCTCCAATAGATTTCCTAAGCACTAGTGTTTTAAGGAACAGCTTAAAAAGAGAATCCTAATGTGATTTCTTTATAATGGGTGTGTTCCTTATCTTATCCTAGTGTCTAAACTCTTCTCCATGGCTGGACCTCCAAATAATATTCCTTTACGTGCTAAGGGGTATCTAGAGAGTGGGATAGGTTTAATAACTACCCTAACCCTAACGCGTACCCTAACCCTAACCCCTACCCTAACCCTAACACGTACCCTAATGCTAACCCGTACCCTAAACCGAGCCCTAACCCTAACACTAACCCTAACCCTAACCCTAACCCATACCCTACGCTGTACCCGAAGCCCTCACCGAACCCGTACCCTAAGCCGTACCCTATGCCTAACCCTAACCCTAGGCTACCCTTGACTGCTTCTGCCTCCAATAGATTTCCTAAGCACTAGTGTTTTAAGGAACAGCTTAAAAAGAGAATCCTAATGTGATTTCTTTATAATGGGTGTGTTCCTTATCTTATCCTAGTGTCTAAACTCTTCTCCATGGCTGGACCTCAAAATAATATTCCTTTACGTGCTAAGGGGTATCTAGAGAGTGGGATAGGTTTAATAACTACCCTAACACTAACGCGTACCCTAACCCTAACCCCTACCCTAACATTAACACGTACGCTAATCCTAACCAATACCCTAAAACGAGCCCTAACACTAACACTAACCCTAACCCTAACCCTAACCCATACTCTACGCTGTACCCGAAGCCCTCCCCAAATCCGTACCCTAAGCCGTACCCTAAGCCGTACCCTAAGCCTAACCCTAACCCTAGGCTACCCTTGACTGCTTCTGCCTCCAATAGATTTCCTAAGCACTAGTGTTTTAAGGAACAGCTTAAAAAGAGAATCGTAATGTGATTTCTTTATAATGGGTGTGTTCCTTATCTTATCCTAGTGTCTAAACTCTTCTCCATGGCTGGACCCCCAAATAATATTCCTTTACGTGCTAAGGGGTATCTAGAGAGTGGGATAGGTTTAATAACTACCCTAACACTAACGCGTACCCTAACCCTAACCCCTACCCTAACACTAACACGTACCCTAATCCTAACCAATACCCTAAACCGAGCCCTAACCCTAACACTAACCCTAACCCTAACCCTAACCCATACCCTACGCCGTACCCGAAGCCCTCCCCGAACCCGTACCCTAAGCCGTACCCTAAGCCTAACCCCAAGCCTAACCCTAACCCTTGGTTACCCTTGACTGCTTCTGCCTCCAATAGATTTCCTAAGCACTAGTATTTTAAGGAACAGCTTAAAAAGAGAATCCTAATGTGATTTCTTTATAATGGGTGTGTTCCTTATCTTATCCTAGTGTCTAAACTCTTCTCCATGGCTGGACCTCCAAATAATATTCCTTTATGTGCTAAGGGGTATCTAGAGAGTGGGATAGGTTTAATAACTACCCTAACACTAAAGCGTACCCTAACCCTAACCCCCACCCTAACCATAACACGTACCCTAATCCTAACCAATACCCTAAACCGAGCCCTAACCCTAACACTAACCCTAACCCTAACCATAACCCATACCCTACGCCGTACCCGAAGCCCTCCACGAACCCGTACCCTAAGCCGTACCCTAAGCCGTACCCTAAGCCTAACCCTAACCCTAGGCTACCCTTGACTGCTTCTGGTCCAATAGATTTCCTAAGCACTAGTGTTTTAAGGAACAGCTTAAAAAGAGAATCCTAATGTGATTTCTTTACAATGGGTGTGTTCCTTATCTTATCCTAGTGTCTAAACTCTTCTCCATGGCTGGACCTCCAAATAATATTCCTTTACGTGCTAAGGGGTATCTAGAGACTGGGATAGGTTTAATAACTACCCTAACACTAACGCGTACCCTAACCCTAACCCCTACCCTAACCCTAACACGTACCCTAATCCTAACCAATACCCTAAACCGAGCCCTAACCCTAACACTAACCCTAACCGTAACCCTAACCCATACCCTACGCCGTACCCGAAGCCCTCCCCGAACCGGTACCCTAAGCCGTACCCTAAGCCGTACCCTAAGCCTAACCCTAACCCTAGGCTACCCTTGACTGCTTCTGCCTCCAATAGATTTTCTAAGCACTAGTGTTTTAAGGAACAGCTTAAAAAGGGAATCCTAATGTGATTTCTTTATAATGGGTGTGTTCCTTATCTTATCCTAGTGTCTAAACTCTTCTCCATGGCTGGACCCCCAAATAATATTCCTTTACGTGCTAAGGGGTATCTAGAGAGTGGGATAGGTTTAATAACTACCCTAACACTAACGCGTACCCTAACCCTAACCCCTACCCTAACACTAACACGTACCCTAATCCTAACCAATACCCTAAACCGAGCCCTAACCCTAACACTAACCCTAACCCTAACCCTAACCCATACCCTACGCCGTACCCGAAGCCCTCCCCGAACCCGTACCCTAAGCCGTACCCTAAGCCTAACCCCAAGCCTAACCCTAACCCTTGGTTACCCTTGACTGCTTCTGCCTCCAATAGATTTCCTAAGCACTAGTATTTTAAGGAACAGCTTAAAAAGAGAATCCTAATGTGATTTCTTTATAATGGGTGTGTTCCTTATCTTATCCTAGTGTCTAAACTCTTCTCCATGGCTGGACCTCCAAATAATATTCCTTTATGTGCTAAGGGGTATCTAGAGAGTGGGATAGGTTTAATAACTACCCTAACACTAAAGCGTACCCTAACCCTAACCCCCACCCTAACCATAACACGTACCCTAATCCTAACCAATACCCTAAACCGAGCCCTAACCCTAACACTAACCCTAACCCTAACCATAACCCATACCCTACGCCGTACCCGAAGCCCTCCACGAACCCGTACCCTAAGCCGTACCCTAAGCCGTACCCTAAGCCTAACCCTAACCCTAGGCTACCCTTGACTGCTTCTGGTCCAATAGATTTCCTAAGCACTAGTGTTTTAAGGAACAGCTTAAAAAGAGAATCCTAATGTGATTTCTTTATAATGGGTGTGTTCCTAATCTTATCCTAGTGTCTAAACTCTTCTCCATGGCTGGACCTCCAAATAATATTCCTTTACGTGCTAAGGGGTATCTAGAGAGTGGGATAGCTTTAATAACTACCCTAACATTAACGCGTACCCTAACCCTAACCCCTACCCTAACCCTAACACGTACCCTAATCCTAACCAATACCGAAAACCGAGCCCTAACCCTAACACTAACACTAACCCTAACCCATACCCTACGCCGTACCCGAAACCCTCCCCGAACCCGTACCGTAAGCCGTACCCTAAGCGGTACCCTAAGCCTAACCCTAACCCTAGGCTACCCTTGACTGCTTCTGCCTCCAATAGATTTCCTAAGCACTAGTGTTTTAAGGAACAGCTTAAAAAGAGAATCCTAATGTGATTTCTTTATAATGGGTGTGTTCCTTATCTTATCCTAGTGTCTAAACTCTTCTTGATGGCTGGACCCCCAAATAATATTCCTTTACGTGCTAAGGTGTATCTAGAGAGTGGGATAGGTTTAATAACTACCCTAACCCTAACGCGTACCCTAACCCTAACCCCTACCCTAACCCTAACATGTACCCTAATCCTAACCCGTACCCTAAACCGAGCCCTAACCCTAACACTAACCCTAACCCTAACCCTAACCCAAACCCTACGCTGTTCCCGAACCCCTCCCCAAACCCGTATCCTAAGCCGTACCCTAAGCCTAACCCTAAGCCTAACCCTAACCCTAGGCTACCCTTGACTGCTTCTGCCTCCAATAGATTTCCTAAGCACTAGTGTTTTAAGGAACAGCTTAAAAAGAGAATCCTAATGTGATTTCTTTATAATGGGTGTGTTCCTTATCTTATCCTAGTGTCTAAACTCTTCTCCATGGCTGGACCCCCAAATAATATTCCTTTACGTGCTAAGGGGTATCTAGAGAGTGGGATAGGTTTAATAACTACCCTAACCCTAACGCGTACCCTAACCCTAACCCCTACCCTAACCCTAACACGTACCCTAATCCTAACCCGTACCCTAAACCGAGCCCTAACCCTAACACTAACCCTAACCCTAACCCTAACCCATACCCTACGCCGTACCCGAAGCCCTCCCCGAACCCGTACCCTAAGCCGTACTCTAAGCCTCACCCCAAGCCTAACCCTAACCCTAGGCTACCCTTGACTGCTTCTGCCTCCAATAGATTTCCTAAGCACTAGTGTTTTAAGGAACAGCTTAAAAAGAGAATCCTAATGTGATTTCTTTATAATGGGTGTGTTCCTTATCTTATCCTAGTGTCTAAACTCTTCTCCATGGCTGGACCTCCAAATAATATTCCTTTACGTGCTAAGGGGTATCTAGAGAGTGGGATAGCTTTAATAACTACCCTAACACTAACGCGTACCCTAACCCTAACCCCTACCCTAACCCTAACACGTACCGTAATCCTAACCAATACCCTAAACCGAGCCCTAACGCTAACACAAACCCTAACCCTAACCCTAACCCATACCCTACGCCGTACCCGAAGCCCTTCCCGAACCCGTACCCTAAGCCGTACCCTAAGCCGTACCCTAAGCCTAACCCTAACTTTAGGCTACCCTTGACTGCTTCTGCCTCCAATAGATTTCCTAAGCACTAGTGTTTTAAGGAACAGCTTAAAAAGAGAATCCTAATGTGATTTCTTTATAATGGGTGTGTTCCTTAACTTATCCTTGTGTCTAAACTCTTCTCCATGGCTGGACCCCCAAATAATATTCCTTTACGTGCTAAGGGGTATCTAGAGAGTGGGATAGGTTTAATAACAACCCTAACCCTAATGCGTACCCTAACCCTAACCCCTACCCTAACCCTAACATGTAACCGAATCCTAACCCGCACCCTAAACGGAGCCCTAACCCTAACACTAACCCTAACCCATAGCTTACGCCATACCCGAACCCCTCCCCGAACCCGTACCCTAAGCCGTACCCTAAGCCTAACCCCAAGCCTAACCCTAACCCTAGGCTACCCTTGACTGCTTCTGCCTCCAATAGATTTCCTAAGCACTAGTGTTTTAAGGAACAGCTTAAAAAGAGAATCCTAATGTGATTTCTTTATAATGGGTGTGTTCCTTATCTTATCCTAGTGTCTAAACTCTTCTCCATGGCTGGACCTCCAAATAATATTCCTTTACGTGCTAAGGGGTATCTAGAGAGTGGGATAGGTTTAATAACTACCCTAACCCTAACGCGTACCCTAACCCTAACCCCTACCCTAACCCTAACACGTACCCTAATGCTAACCCGTACCCTAAACCGAGCCCTAACCCTAACACTAACCCTAACCCTAACCCTAACCCATACCCTACGCTGTACCCGAAGCCCTCACCGAACCCGTACCCTAAGCCGTACCCTATGCCTAACCCTAACCCTAGGCTACCCTTGACTGCTTCTGCCTCCAATAGATTTCCTAAGCACTAGTGTTTTAAGGAACAGCTTAAAAAGAGAATCCTAATGTGATTTCTTTATAATGGGTGTGTTCCTTATCTTATCCTAGTGTCTAAACTCTTCTCCATGGCTGGACCTCAAAATAATATTCCTTTACGTGCTAAGGGGTATCTAGAGAGTGGGATAGGTTTAATAACTACCCTAACACTAACGCGTACCCTAACCCTAACCCCTACCCTAACATTAACACGTACGCTAATCCTAACCAATACCCTAAAACGAGCCCTAACACTAACACTAACCCTAACCCTAACCCTAACCCATACTCTACGCTGTACCCGAAGCCCTCCCCAAATCCGTACCCTAAGCCGTACCCTAAGCCGTACCCTAAGCCTAACCCTAACCCTAGGCTACCCTTGACTGCTTCTGCCTCCAATAGATTTCCTAAGCACTAGTGTTTTAAGGAACAGCTTAAAAAGAGAATCGTAATGTGATTTCTTTATAATGGGTGTGTTCCTTATCTTATCCTAGTGTCTAAACTCTTCTCCATGGCTGGACCCCCAAATAATATTCCTTTACGTGCTAAGGGGTATCTAGAGAGTGGGATAGGTTTAATAACTACCCTAACACTAACGCGTACCCTAACCCTAACCCCTACCCTAACACTAACACGTACCCTAATCCTAACCAATACCCTAAACCGAGCCCTAACCCTAACACTAACCCTAACCCTAACCCTAACCCATACCCTACGCCGTACCCGAAGCCCTCCCCGAACCCGTACCCTAAGCCGTACCCTAAGCCTAACCCCAAGCCTAACCCTAACCCTTGGTTACCCTTGACTGCTTCTGCCTCCAATAGATTTCCTAAGCACTAGTATTTTAAGGAACAGCTTAAAAAGAGAATCCTAATGTGATTTCTTTATAATGGGTGTGTTCCTTATCTTATCCTAGTGTCTAAACTCTTCTCCATGGCTGGACCTCCAAATAATATTCCTTTATGTGCTAAGGGGTATCTAGAGAGTGGGATAGGTTTAATAACTACCCTAACACTAAAGCGTACCCTAACCCTAACCCCCACCCTAACCATAACACGTACCCTAATCCTAACCAATACCCTAAACCGAGCCCTAACCCTAACACTAACCCTAACCCTAACCATAACCCATACCCTACGCCGTACCCGAAGCCCTCCACGAACCCGTACCCTAAGCCGTACCCTAAGCCGTACCCTAAGCCTAACCCTAACCCTAGGCTACCCTTGACTGCTTCTGGTCCAATAGATTTCCTAAGCACTAGTGTTTTAAGGAACAGCTTAAAAAGAGAATCCTAATGTGATTTCTTTACAATGGGTGTGTTCCTTATCTTATCCTAGTGTCTAAACTCTTCTCCATGGCTGGACCTCCAAATAATATTCCTTTACGTGCTAAGGGGTATCTAGAGACTGGGATAGGTTTAATAACTACCCTAACACTAACGCGTACCCTAACCCTAACCCCTACCCTAACCCTAACACGTACCCTAATCCTAACCAATACCCTAAACCGAGCCCTAACCCTAACACTAACCCTAACCGTAACCCTAACCCATACCCTACGCCGTACCCGAAGCCCTCCCCGAACCGGTACCCTAAGCCGTACCCTAAGCCGTACCCTAAGCCTAACCCTAACCCTAGGCTACCCTTGACTGCTTCTGCCTCCAATAGATTTTCTAAGCACTAGTGTTTTAAGGAACAGCTTAAAAAGAGAATCCTAATGTGATTTCTTTATAATGGGTGTGTTCCTTATCTTATCCTAGTGTCTAAACTCTTCTCCATGGCTGAACCTCCAAATAATATTCCTTTACGTGCTAAGGGGTATCTAGAGAGTGGGTTAGGTTTAATAACTACCCTAACACTAACGCGTACCCTAACCCTAAACCCTACCCTAACCCTAACAGGTACCCTAATCCTAACCAATACCCTATACCGAGCCCTAACCCTAACACTAACCCTAACCCTAACACTAACCCTAAACCTAACCCTAACCCATACCCTACGCCGTACCCGAAGCCCTCCCCGAACCCGTACCCTAAGCCGTACCCTAAGCCGTACCCTAAGCCTAACCCTAACCCTAGGCTACCCTTGACTGCTTCTGCCTCCAATAGATTTCCTAAGCACTAGTGTTTTAAGGAACAGCTTAAAAAGAGAATCCTAATGTGATTTCTTTATAATGGGTGTGTTCCTTATCTTATCCTAGTGTCTAAACTCTTCTCCATGGCTGGACCTCAAAATAATATTCCTTTACGTGCTAAGGGGTATCTAGAGAGTGGGATAGGTTTAATAACTACCCTAACACTAACGCGTACCCTAACCCTAACCCCTACCCTAACATTAACACGTACCCTAATCCTAACCAATACCCTAAAACGAGCCCTAACACTAACACTAACCCTAACCCTAACCCTAACCCATACTCTACGCTGTACCCGAAGCCCTCCCCAAATCCGTACCCTAAGCCGTACCCTAAGCCGTACCCTAAGCCTAACCCTAACCCTAGGCTACCCTTGACTGCTTCTGCCTCCAATAGATTTCCTAAGCACTAGTGTTTTAAGGAACAGCTTAAAAAGAGAATCGTAATGTGATTTCTTTATAATGGGTGTGTTCCTTATCTTATCCTAGTGTCTAAACTCTTCTCCATGGCTGGACCCCCAAATAATATTCCTTTACGTGCTAAGGGGTATCTAGAGAGTGGGATAGGTTTAATAACTACCCTAACACTAACGCGTACCCTAACCCTAACCCCTACCCTAACACTAACACGTACCCTAATCCTAACCAATACCCTAATCCGAGCCCTAACCCTAACACTAACCCTAACCCTAACCCTAACCCATACCCTACGCCGTACCCGAAGCCCTCCCCGAACCCGTACCCTAAGCCGTACCCTAAGCCTAACCCCAAGCCTAACCCTAACCCTTGGTTACCCTTGACTGCTTCTGCCTCCAATAGATTTCCTAAGCACTAGTATTTTAAGGAACAGCTTAAAAAGAGAATCCTAATGTGATTTCTTTATAATGGGTGTGTTCCTTATCTTATCCTAGTGTCTAAACTCTTCTCCATGGCTGGACCTCCAAATAATATTCCTTTATGTGCTAAGGGGTATCTAGAGAGTGGGATAGGTTTAATAACTACCCTAACACTAAAGCGTACCCTAACCCTAACCCCCACCCTAACCATAACACGTACCCTAATCCTAACCAATACCCTAAACCGAGCCCTAACCCTAACACTAACCCTAACCCTAACCATAACCCATACCCTACGCCGTACCCGAAGCCCTCCACGAACCCGTACCCTAAGCCGTACCCTAAGCCGTACCCTAAGCCTAACCCTAACCCTAGGCTACCCTTGACTGCTTCTGGTCCAATAGATTTCCTAAGCACTAGTGTTTTAAGGAACAGCTTAAAAAGAGAATCCTAATGTGATTTCTTTATAATGGGTGTGTTCCTAATCTTATCCTAGTGTCTAAACTCTTCTCCATGGCTGGACCTCCAAATAATATTCCTTTACGTGCTAAGGGGTATCTAGAGAGTGGGATAGCTTTAATAACTACCCTAACATTAACGCGTACCCTAACCCTAACCCCTACCCTAACCCTAACACGTACCCTAATCCTAACCAATACCGAAAACCGAGCCCTAACCCTAACACTAACACTAACCCTAACCCATACCCTACGCCGTACCCGAAACCCTCCCCGAACCCGTACCGTAAGCCGTACCCTAAGCGGTACCCTAAGCCTAACCCTAACCCTAGGCTACCCTTGACTGCTTCTGCCTCCAATAGATTTCCTAAGCACTAGTGTTTTAAGGAACAGCTTAAAAAGAGAATCCTAATGTGATTTCTTTATAATGGGTGTGTTCCTTATCTTATCCTAGTGTCTAAACTCTTCTTGATGGCTGGACCCCCAAATAATATTCCTTTACGTGCTAAGGTGTATCTAGAGAGTGGGATAGGTTTAATAACTACCCTAACCCTAACGCGTACCCTAACCCTAACCCCTACCCTAACCCTAACATGTACCCTAATCCTAACCCGTACCCTAAACCGAGCCCTAACCCTAACACTAACCCTAACCCTAACCCTAACCCAAACCCTACGCTGTTCCCGAACCCCTCCCCAAACCCGTACCCTAAGCCGTACCCTAAGCCTAACCCTAAGCCTAACCCTAACCCTAGGCTACCCTTGACTGCTTCTGCCTCCAATAGATTTCCTAAGCACTAGTGTTTTAAGGAACAGCTTAAAAAGAGAATCCTAATGTGATTTCTTTATAATGGGTGTGTTCCTTATCTTATCCTAGTGTCTAAACTCTTCTCCATGGCTGGACCCCCAAATAATATTCCTTGACGTGCTAAGGGGTATCTAGAGAGTGGGATAGGTTTAATAACTACCCTAACCCTAACGCGTACCCTAACCCTAACCCCTACCCTAACCCTAACACGTACCCTAATCCTAACCCGTACCCTAAACCGAGCCCTAACCCTAACACTAACCCTAACCCTAACCCTAACCCATACCCTACGCCGTACCCGAAGCCCTCCCTGAACCCGTACCCTAAGCCGTACTCTAAGCCTAACCCCAAGCCTAACCCTAACCCTAGGCTACCCTTGACTGCTTCTGCCTCCAATAGATTTCCTAAGCACTAGTGTTTTAAGGAACAGCTTAAAAAGAGAATCCTAATGTGATTTCTTTATAATGGGTGTGTTCCTTATCTTATCCTAGTGTCTAAACTCTTCTCCATGGCTGGACCTCCAAATAATATTCCTTTACGTGCTAAGGGGTATCTAGAGAGTGGGATAGCTTTAATAACTACCCTAACACTAACGCGTACCCTAACCCTAACCCCTACCCTAACCCTAACACGTACCGTAATCCTAACCAATACCCTAAACCGAGCCCTAACGCTAACACAAACCCTAACCCTAACCCTAACCCATACCCTACGCCGTACCCGAAGCCCTTCCCGAACCCGTACCCTAAGCCGTACCCTAAGCCGTACCCTAAGCCTAACCCTAACTTTAGGCTACCCTTGACTGCTTCTGCCTCCAATAGATTTCCTAAGCACTAGTGTTTTAAGGAACAGCTTAAAAAGAGAATCCTAATGTGATTTCTTTATAATGGGTGTGTTCCTTAACTTATCCTTGTGTCTAAACTCTTCTCCATGGCTGGACCCCCAAATAATATTCCTTTACGTGCTAAGGGGTATCTAGAGAGTGGGATAGGTTTAATAACAACCCTAACCCTAATGCGTACCCTAACCCTAACCCCTACCCTAACCCTAACATGTAACCGAATCCTAACCCGCACCCTAAACGGAGCCCTAACCCTAACACTAACCCTAACCCATAGCTTACGCCGTACCCGAACCCCTCCCCGAACCCGTACCCTAAGCCGTACCCTAAGCCTAACCCCAAGCCTAACCCTAACCCTAGGCTACCCTTGACTGCTTCTGCCTCCAATAGATTTCCTAAGCACTAGTGTTTTAAGGAACAGCTTAAAAAGAGAATCCTAATGTGATTTCTTTATAATGGGTGTGTTCCTTATCTTATCCTAGTGTCTAAACTCTTCTCCATGGCTGGACCTCCAAATAATATTCCTTTACGTGCTAAGGGGTATCTAGAGAGTGGGATAGGTTTAATAACTACCCTAACCCTAACGCGTACCCTAACCCTAACCCCTACCCTAACCCTAACACGTACCCTAATGCTAACCCGTACCCTAAACCGAGCCCTAACCCTAACACTAACCCTAACCCTAACCCTAACCCATACCCTACGCTGTACCCGAAGCCCTCACCGAACCCGTACCCTAAGCCGTACCCTATGCCTAACCCTAACCCTAGGCTACCCTTGACTGCTTCTGCCTCCAATAGATTTCCTAAGCACTAGTGTTTTAAGGAACAGCTTAAAAAGAGAATCCTAATGTGATTTCTTTATAATGGGTGTGTTCCTTATCTTATCCTAGTGTCTAAACTCTTCTCCATGGCTGGACCTCAAAATAATATTCCTTTACGTGCTAAGGGGTATCTAGAGAGTGGGATAGGTTTAATAACTACCCTAACACTAACGCGTACCCTAACCCTAACCCCTACCCTAACATTAACACGTACGCTAATCCTAACCAATACCCTAAAACGAGCCCTAACACTAACACTAACCCTAACCCTAACCCTAACCCATACTCTACGCTGTACCCGAAGCCCTCCCCAAATCCGTACCCTAAGCCGTACCCTAAGCCGTACCCTAAGCCTAACCCTAACCCTAGGCTACCCTTGACTGCTTCTGCCTCCAATAGATTTCCTAAGCACTAGTGTTTTAAGGAACAGCTTAAAAAGAGAATCGTAATGTGATTTCTTTATAATGGGTGTGTTCCTTATCTTATCCTAGTGTCTAAACTCTTCTCCATGGCTGGACCCCCAAATAATATTCCTTTACGTGCTAAGGGGTATCTAGAGAGTGGGATAGGTTTAATAACTACCCTAACACTAAAGCGTACCCTAACCCTAACCCCCACCCTAACCATAACACGTACCCTAATCCTAACCAATACCCTAAACCGAGCCCTAACCCTAACACTAACCCTAACCCTAACCATAACCCATACCCTACGCCGTACCCGAAGCCCTCCACGAACCCGTACCCTAAGCCGTACCCTAAGCCGTACCCTAAGCCTAACCCTAACCCTAGGCTACCCTTGACTGCTTCTGGTCCAATAGATTTCCTAAGCACTAGTGTTTTAAGGAACAGCTTAAAAAGAGAATCCTAATGTGATTTCTTTATAATGGGTGTGTTCCTAATCTTATCCTAGTGTCTAAACTCTTCTCCATGGCTGGACCTCCAAATAATATTCCTTTACGTGCTAAGGGGTATCTAGAGAGTGGGATAGCTTTAATAACTACCCTAACATTAACGCGTACCCTAACCCTAACCCCTACCCTAACCCTAACACGTACCCTAATCCTAACCAATACCGAAAACCGAGCCCTAACCCTAACACTAACACTAACCCTAACCCATACCCTACGCCGTACCCGAAACCCTCCCCGAACCCGTACCGTAAGCCGTACCCTAAGCGGTACCCTAAGCCTAACCCTAACCCTAGGCTACCCTTGACTGCTTCTGCCTCCAATAGATTTCCTAAGCACTAGTGTTTTAAGGAACAGCTTAAAAAGAGAATCCTAATGTGATTTCTTTATAATGGGTGTGTTCCTTATCTTATCCTAGTGTCTAAACTCTTCTTGATGGCTGGACCCCCAAATAATATTCCTTTACGTGCTAAGGTGTATCTAGAGAGTGGGATAGGTTTAATAACTACCCTAACCCTAACGCGTACCCTAACCCTAACCCCTACCCTAACCCTAACATGTACCCTAATCCTAACCCGTACCCTAAACCGAGCCCTAACCCTAACACTAACCCTAACCCTAACCCTAACCCAAACCCTACGCTGTTCCCGAACCCCTCCCCAAACCCGTACCCTAAGCCGTACCCTAAGCCTAACCCTAAGCCTAACCCTAACCCTAGGCTACCCTTGACTGCTTCTGCCTCCAATAGATTTCCTAAGCACTAGTGTTTTAAGGAACAGCTTAAAAAGAGAATCCTAATGTGATTTCTTTATAATGGGTGTGTTCCTTATCTTATCCTAGTGTCTAAACTCTTCTCCATGGCTGGACCCCCAAATAATATTCCTTGACGTGCTAAGGGGTATCTAGAGAGTGGGATAGGTTTAATAACTACCCTAACCCTAACGCGTACCCTAACCCTAACCCCTACCCTAACCCTAACACGTACCCTAATCCTAACCCGTACCCTAAACCGAGCCCTAACCCTAACACTAACCCTAACCCTAACCCTAACCCATACCCTACGCCGTACCCGAAGCCCTCCCTGAACCCGTACCCTAAGCCGTACTCTAAGCCTAACCCCAAGCCTAACCCTAACCCTAGGCTACCCTTGACTGCTTCTGCCTCCAATAGATTTCCTAAGCACTAGTGTTTTAAGGAACAGCTTAAAAAGAGAATCCTAATGTGATTTCTTTATAATGGGTGTGTTCCTTATCTTATCCTAGTGTCTAAACTCTTCTCCATGGCTGGACCTCCAAATAATATTCCTTTACGTGCTAAGGGGTATCTAGAGAGTGGGATAGCTTTAATAACTACCCTAACACTAACGCGTACCCTAACCCTAACCCCTACCCTAACCCTAACACGTACCGTAATCCTAACCAATACCCTAAACCGAGCCCTAACGCTAACACAAACCCTAACCCTAACCCTAACCCATACCCTACGCCGTACCCGAAGCCCTTCCCGAACCCGTACCCTAAGCCGTACCCTAAGCCGTACCCTAAGCCTAACCCTAACTTTAGGCTACCCTTGACTGCTTCTGCCTCCAATAGATTTCCTAAGCACTAGTGTTTTAAGGAACAGCTTAAAAAGAGAATCCTAATGTGATTTCTTTATAATGGGTGTGTTCCTTAACTTATCCTTGTGTCTAAACTCTTCTCCATGGCTGGACCCCCAAATAATATTCCTTTACGTGCTAAGGGGTATCTAGAGAGTGGGATAGGTTTAATAACAACCCTAACCCTAATGCGTACCCTAACCCTAACCCCTACCCTAACCCTAACATGTAACCGAATCCTAACCCGCACCCTAAACGGAGCCCTAACCCTAACACTAACCCTAACCCATAGCTTACGCCGTACCCGAACCCCTCCCCGAACCCGTACCCTAAGCCGTACCCTAAGCCTAACCCCAAGCCTAACCCTAACCCTAGGCTACCCTTGACTGCTTCTGCCTCCAATAGATTTCCTAAGCACTAGTGTTTTAAGGAACAGCTTAAAAAGAGAATCCTAATGTGATTTCTTTATAATGGGTGTGTTCCTTATCTTATCCTAGTGTCTAAACTCTTCTCCATGGCTGGACCTCCAAATAATATTCCTTTACGTGCTAAGGGGTATCTAGAGAGTGGGATAGGTTTAATAACTACCCTAACCCTAACGCGTACCCTAACCCTAACCCCTACCCTAACCCTAACACGTACCCTAATGCTAACCCGTACCCTAAACCGAGCCCTAACCCTAACACTAACCCTAACCCTAACCCTAACCCATACCCTACGCTGTACCCGAAGCCCTCACCGAACCCGTACCCTAAGCCGTACCCTATGCCTAACCCTAACCCTAGGCTACCCTTGACTGCTTCTGCCTCCAATAGATTTCCTAAGCACTAGTGTTTTAAGGAACAGCTTAAAAAGAGAATCCTAATGTGATTTCTTTATAATGGGTGTGTTCCTTATCTTATCCTAGTGTCTAAACTCTTCTCCATGGCTGGACCTCAAAATAATATTCCTTTACGTGCTAAGGGGTATCTAGAGAGTGGGATAGGTTTAATAACTACCCTAACACTAACGCGTACCCTAACCCTAACCCCTACCCTAACATTAACACGTACGCTAATCCTAACCAATACCCTAAAACGAGCCCTAACACTAACACTAACCCTAACCCTAACCCTAACCCATACTCTACGCTGTACCCGAAGCCCTCCCCAAATCCGTACCCTAAGCCGTACCCTAAGCCGTACCCTAAGCCTAACCCTAACCCTAGGCTACCCTTGACTGCTTCTGCCTCCAATAGATTTCCTAAGCACTAGTGTTTTAAGGAACAGCTTAAAAAGAGAATCGTAATGTGATTTCTTTATAATGGGTGTGTTCCTTATCTTATCCTAGTGTCTAAACTCTTCTCCATGGCTGGACCCCCAAATAATATTCCTTTACGTGCTAAGGGGTATCTAGAGAGTGGGATAGGTTTAATAACTACCCTAACACTAACGCGTACCCTAACCCTAACCCCTACCCTAACACTAACACGTACCCTAATCCTAACCAATACCCTAAACCGAGCCCTAACCCTAACACTAACCCTAACCCTAACCCTAACCCATACCCTACGCCGTACCCGAAGCCCTCCCCGAACCCGTACCCTAAGCCGTACCCTAAGCCTAACCCCAAGCCTAACCCTAACCCTTGGTTACCCTTGACTGCTTCTGCCTCCAATAGATTTCCTAAGCACTAGTATTTTAAGGAACAGCTTAAAAAGAGAATCCTAATGTGATTTCTTTATAATGGGTGTGTTCCTTATCTTATCCTAGTGTCTAAACTCTTCTCCATGGCTGGACCTCCAAATAATATTCCTTTATGTGCTAAGGGGTATCTAGAGAGTGGGATAGGTTTAATAACTACCCTAACACTAAAGCGTACCCTAACCCTAACCCCCACCCTAACCATAACACGTACCCTAATCCTAACCAATACCCTAAACCGAGCCCTAACCCTAACACTAACCCTAACCCTAACCATAACCCATACCCTACGCCGTACCCGAAGCCCTCCACGAACCCGTACCCTAAGCCGTACCCTAAGCCGTACCCTAAGCCTAACCCTAACCCTAGGCTACCCTTGACTGCTTCTGGTCCAATAGATTTCCTAAGCACTAGTGTTTTAAGGAACAGCTTAAAAAGAGAATCCTAATGTGATTTCTTTATAATGGGTGTGTTCCTAATCTTATCCTAGTGTCTAAACTCTTCTCCATGGCTGGACCTCCAAATAATATTCCTTTACGTGCTAAGGGGTATCTAGAGAGTGGGATAGCTTTAATAACTACCCTAACATTAACGCGTACCCTAACCCTAACCCCTACCCTAACCCTAACACGTACCCTAATCCTAACCAATACCGAAAACCGAGCCCTAACCCTAACACTAACACTAACCCTAACCCATACCCTACGCCGTACCCGAAACCCTCCCCGAACCCGTACCGTAAGCCGTACCCTAAGCGGTACCCTAAGCCTAACCCTAACCCTAGGCTACCCTTGACTGCTTCTGCCTCCAATAGATTTCCTAAGCACTAGTGTTTTAAGGAACAGCTTAAAAAGAGAATCCTAATGTGATTTCTTTATAATGGGTGTGTTCCTTATCTTATCCTAGTGTCTAAACTCTTCTTGTTGGCTGGACCCCCAAATAATATTCCTTTACGTGCTAAGGTGTATCTAGAGAGTGGGATAGGTTTAATAACTACCCTAACCCTAACGCGTACCCTAACCCTAACCCCTACCCTAACCCTAACATGTACCCTAATCCTAACCCGTACCCTAAACCGAGCCCTAACCCTAACACTAACCCTAACCCTAACCCTAACCCAAACCCTACGCTGTTCCCGAACCCCTCCCCAAACCCGTACCCTAAGCCGTACCCTAAGCCTAACCCTAAGCCTAACCCTAACCCTAGGCTACCCTTGACTGCTTCTGCCTCCAATAGATTTCCTAAGCACTAGTGTTTTAAGGAACAGCTTAAAAAGAGAATCCTAATGTGATTTCTTTATAATGGGTGTGTTCCTTATCTTATCCTAGTGTCTAAACTCTTCTCCATGGCTGGACCCCCAAATAATATTCCTTGACGTGCTAAGGGGTATCTAGAGAGTGGGATAGGTTTAATAACTACCCTAACCCTAACGCGTACCCTAACCCTAACCCCTACCCTAACCCTAACACGTACCCTAATCCTAACCCGTACCCTAAACCGAGCCCTAACCCTAACACTAACCCTAACCCTAACCCTAACCCATACCCTACGCCGTACCCGAAGCCCTCCCTGAACCCGTACCCTAAGCCGTACTCTAAGCCTAACCCCAAGCCTAACCCTAACCCTAGGCTACCCTTGACTGCTTCTGCCTCCAATAGATTTCCTAAGCACTAGTGTTTTAAGGAACAGCTTAAAAAGAGAATCCTAATGTGATTTCTTTATAATGGGTGTGTTCCTTATCTTATCCTAGTGTCTAAACTCTTCTCCATGGCTGGACCTCCAAATAATATTCCTTTACGTGCTAAGGGGTATCTAGAGAGTGGGATAGCTTTAATAACTACCCTAACACTAACGCGTACCCTAACCCTAACCCCTACCCTAACCCTAACACGTACCGTAATCCTAACCAATACCCTAAACCGAGCCCTAACGCTAACACAAACCCTAACCCTAACCCTAACCCATACCCTACGCCGTACCCGAAGCCCTTCCCGAACCCGTACCCTAAGCCGTACCCTAAGCCGTACCCTAAGCCTAACCCTAACTTTAGGCTACCCTTGACTGCTTCTGCCTCCAATAGATTTCCTAAGCACTAGTGTTTTAAGGAACAGCTTAAAAAGAGAATCCTAATATGATTTCTTTATAATGGGTGTGTTCCTTAACTTATCCTTGTGTCTAAACTCTTCTCCATGGCTGGACCCCCAAATAATATTCCTTTACGTGCTAAGGGGTATCTAGAGAGTGGGATAGGTTTAATAACAACCCTAACCCTAATGCGTACCCTAACCCTAACCCCTACCCTAACCCTAACATGTAACCGAATCCTAACCCGCACCCTAAACGGAGCCCTAACCCTAACACTAACCCTAACCCATAGCTTACGCCGTACCCGAACCCCTCCCCGAACCCGTACCCTAAGCCGTACCCTAAGCCTAACCCCAAGCCTAACCCTAACCCTAGGCTACCCTTGACTGCTTCTGCCTCCAATAGATTTCCTAAGCACTAGTGTTTTAAGGAACAGCTTAAAAAGAGAATCCTAATGTGATTTCTTTATAATGGGTGTGTTCCTTTTCTTATCCTAGTGTCTAAACTCTTCTCCATGGCTGGACCTCCAAATAATATTCCTTTACGTGCTAAGGGGTATCTAGAGAGTGGGATAGGTTTAATAACTACCCTAACCCTAACGCGTACCCTAACCCTAACCCCTACCCTAACCCTAACACGTACCCTAATGCTAACCCGTACCCTAAACCGAGCCCTAACCCTAACACTAACCCTAACCCTAACCCTAACCCATACCCTACGCTGTACCCGAAGCCCTCACCGAACCCGTACCCTAAGCCGTACCCTATGCCTAACCCTAACCCTAGGCTACCCTTGACTGCTTCTGCCTCCAATAGATTTCCTAAGCACTAGTGTTTTAAGGAACAGCTTAAAAAGAGAATCCTAATGTGATTTCTTTATAATGGGTGTGTTCCTTATCTTATCCTAGTGTCTAAACTCTTCTCCATGGCTGGACCTCAAAATAATATTCCTTTACGTGCTAAGGGGTATCTAGAGAGTGGGATAGGTTTAATAACTACCCTAACACTAACGCGTACCCTAACCCTAACCCCTACCCTAACATTAACACGTACGCTAATCCTAACCAATACCCTAAAACGAGCCCTAACACTAACACTAACCCTAACCCTAACCCTAACCCATACTCTACGCTGTACCCGAAGCCCTCCCCAAATCCGTACCCTAAGCCGTACCCTAAGCCGTACCCTAAGCCTAACCCTAACCCTAGGCTACCCTTGACTGCTTCTGCCTCCAATAGATTTCCTAAGCACTAGTGTTTTAAGGAACAGCTTAAAAAGAGAATCGTAATGTGATTTCTTTATAATGGGTGTGTTCCTTATCTTATCCTAGTGTCTAAACTCTTCTCCATGGCTGGACCCCCAAATAATATTCCTTTACGTGCTAAGGGGTATCTAGAGAGTGGGATAGGTTTAATAACTACCCTAACACTAACGCGTACCCTAACCCTAACCCCTACCCTAACACTAACACGTACCCTAATCCTAACCAATACCCTAAACCGAGCCCTAACCCTAACACTAACCCTAACCCTAACCCTAACCCATACCCTACGCCGTACCCGAAGCCCTCCCCGAACCCGTACCCTAAGCCGTACCCTAAGCCTAACCCCAAGCCTAACCCTAACCCTTGGTTACCCTTGACTGCTTCTGCCTCCAATAGATTTCCTAAGCACTAGTATTTTAAGGAACAGCTTAAAAAGAGAATCCTAATGTGATTTCTTTATAATGGGTGTGTTCCTTATCTTATCCTAGTGTCTAAACTCTTCTCCATGGCTGGACCTCCAAATAATATTCCTTTATGTGCTAAGGGGTATCTAGAGAGTGGGATAGGTTTAATAACTACCCTAACACTAAAGCGTACCCTAACCCTAACCCCCACCCTAACCATAACACGTACCCTAATCCTAACCAATACCCTAAACCGAGCCCTAACCCTAACACTAACCCTAACCCTAACCATAACCCATACCCTACGCCGTACCCGAAGCCCTCCACGAACCCGTACCCTAAGCCGTACCCTAAGCCGTACCCTAAGCCTAACCCTAACCCTAGGCTACCCTTGACTGCTTCTGGTCCAATAGATTTCCTAAGCACTAGTGTTTTAAGGAACAGCTTAAAAAGAGAATCCTAATGTGATTTCTTTATAATGGGTGTGTTCCTAATCTTATCCTAGTGTCTAAACTCTTCTCCATGGCTGGACCTCCAAATAATATTCCTTTACGTGCTAAGGGGTATCTAGAGAGTGGGATAGCTTTAATAACTACCCTAACATTAACGCGTACCCTAACCCTAACCCCTACCCTAACCCTAACACGTACCCTAATCCTAACCAATACCGAAAACCGAGCCCTAACCCTAACACTAACACTAACCCTAACCCATACCCTACGCCGTACCCGAAACCCTCCCCGAACCCGTACCGTAAGCCGTACCCTAAGCGGTACCCTAAGCCTAACCCTAACCCTAGGCTACCCTTGACTGCTTCTGCCTCCAATAGATTTCCTAAGCACTAGTGTTTTAAGGAACAGCTTAAAAAGAGAATCCTAATGTGATTTCTTTATAATGGGTGTGTTCCTTATCTTATCCTAGTGTCTAAACTCTTCTTGTTGGCTGGACCCCCAAATAATATTCCTTTACGTGCTAAGGTGTATCTAGAGAGTGGGATAGGTTTAATAACTACCCTAACCCTAACGCGTACCCTAACCCTAACCCCTACCCTAACCCTAACATGTACCCTAATCCTAACCCGTACCCTAAACCGAGCCCTAACCCTAACACTAACCCTAACCCTAACCCTAACCCAAACCCTACGCTGTTCCCGAACCCCTCCCCAAACCCGTACCCTAAGCCGTACCCTAAGCCTAACCCTAAGCCTAACCCTAACCCTAGGCTACCCTTGACTGCTTCTGCCTCCAATAGATTTCCTAAGCACTAGTGTTTTAAGGAACAGCTTAAAAAGAGAATCCTAATGTGATTTCTTTATAATGGGTGTGTTCCTTATCTTATCCTAGTGTCTAAACTCTTCTCCATGGCTGGACCCCCAAATAATATTCCTTGACGTGCTAAGGGGTATCTAGAGAGTGGGATAGGTTTAATAACTACCCTAACCCTAACGCGTACCCTAACCCTAACCCCTACCCTAACCCTAACACGTACCCTAATCCTAACCCGTACCCTAAACCGAGCCCTAACCCTAACACTAACCCTAACCCTAACCCTAACCCATACCCTACGCCGTACCCGAAGCCCTCCCTGAACCCGTACCCTAAGCCGTACTCTAAGCCTAACCCCAAGCCTAACCCTAACCCTAGGCTACCCTTGACTGCTTCTGCCTCCAATAGATTTCCTAAGCACTAGTGTTTTAAGGAACAGCTTAAAAAGAGAATCCTAATGTGATTTCTTTATAATGGGTGTGTTCCTTATCTTATCCTAGTGTCTAAACTCTTCTCCATGGCTGGACCTCCAAATAATATTCCTTTACGTGCTAAGGGGTATCTAGAGAGTGGGATAGCTTTAATAACTACCCTAACACTAACGCGTACCCTAACCCTAACCCCTACCCTAACCCTAAAACGTACCGTAATCCTAACCAATACCCTAAACCGAGCCCTAACGCTAACACAAACCCTAACCCTAACCCTAACCCATACCCTACGCCGTACCCGAAGCCCTTCCCGAACCCGTACCCTAAGCCGTACCCTAAGCCGTACCCTAAGCCTAACCCTAACTTTAGGCTACCCTTGACTGCTTCTGCCTCCAATAGATTTCCTAAGCACTAGTGTTTTAAGGAACAGCTTAAAAAGAGAATCCTAATATGATTTCTTTATAATGGGTGTGTTCCTTAACTTATCCTTGTGTCTAAACTCTTCTCCATGGCTGGACCCCCAAATAATATTCCTTTACGTGCTAAGGGGTATCTAGAGAGTGGGATAGGTTTAATAACAACCCTAACCCTAATGCGTACCCTAACCCTAACCCCTACCCTAACCCTAACATGTAACCGAATCCTAACCCGCACCCTAAACGGAGCCCTAACCCTAACACTAACCCTAACCCATAGCTTACGCCGTACCCGAACCCCTCCCCGAACCCGTACCCTAAGCCGTACCCTAAGCCTAACCCCAAGCCTAACCCTAACCCTAGGCTACCCTTGACTGCTTCTGCCTCCAATAGATTTCCTAAGCACTAGTGTTTTAAGGAACAGCTTAAAAAGAGAATCCTAATGTGATTTCTTTATAATGGGTGTGTTCCTTATCTTATCCTAGTGTCTAAACTCTTCTCCATGGCTGGACCTCCAAATAATATTCCTTTACGTGCTAAGGGGTATCTAGAGAGTGGGATAGGTTTAATAACTACCCTAACCCTAACGCGTACCCTAACCCTAACCCCTACCCTAACCCTAACACGTACCCTAATGCTAACCCGTACCCTAAACCGAGCCCTAACCCTAACACTAACCCTAACCCTAACCCTAACCCATACCCTACGCTGTACCCGAAGCCCTCACCGAACCCGTACCCTAAGCCGTACCCTATGCCTAACCCTAACCCTAGGCTACCCTTGACTGCTTCTGCCTCCAATAGATTTCCTAAGCACTAGTGTTTTAAGGAACAGCTTAAAAAGAGAATCCTAATGTGATTTCTTTATAATGGGTGTGTTCCTTATCTTATCCTAGTGTCTAAACTCTTCTCCATGGCTGGACCTCAAAATAATATTCCTTTACGTGCTAAGGGGTATCTAGAGAGTGGGATAGGTTTAATAACTACCCTAACACTAACGCGTACCCTAACCCTAACCCCTACCCTAACATTAACACGTACCCTAATCCTAACCAATACCCTAAAACGAGCCCTAACACTAACACTAACCCTAACCCTAACCCTAACCCATACTCTACGCTGTACCCAAAGCCCTCCCCAAATCCGTACCCTAAGCCGTACCCTAAGCCGTACCCTAAGCCTAACCCTAACCCTAGGCTACCCTTGACTGCTTCTGCCTCCAATAGATTTCCTAAGCACTAGTGTTTTAAGGAACAGCTTAAAAAGAGAATCGTAATGTGATTTCTTTATAATGGGTGTGTTCCTTAACTTATCCTAGTGTCTAAACTCTTCTCCATGGCTGGACCCCCAAATAATATTCCTTTACGTGCTAAGGGGTATCTAGAGAGTGGGATAGGTTTAATAACTACCCTAACCCTAATGCGTACCCTAACCCTAACCCCTACCCTAACCCTAACACGTAACCGAATCCTAACCCGTACCCTAAACGGAGCCCTAACCCTAACACTAACCCTAACCCTAACCCTAACACATACCCTACGCCGTACCCGAACCCCTCCCCGAACCCGTACCCTAAGCCGTACCCTAAGCCTAACCCCAAGCCTAACCCTAACCCTAGGCTACCCTTGACTGCTTCTGCCTCCAATAGATTTCCTAAGCACTAGTGTTTTAAGGAACAGCTTAAAAAGAGAATCCTAATGTGATTTCTTTATAATGGGTGTGTTCCTTATCTTATCCTAGTGTCTAAACTCTTCTCCATGGCTGGACCTCCAAATAATATTCCTTTACGTGCTAAGGGGTATCTAGAGAGTGGGATAGGTTTAATAACTACCCGAACACTAACGGTACCCTAACCCTAACCCCTACCCTAACACTAACACGTACCCTAATCCTAACCAATACCCTAAAACGAGCCCTAACACTAACACTAACCCTAACCCTAACCCTAACCCATACCCTACGCCGTACCCGAAGCCCTCACCGAACCCGTACCCTAAGCCATACCCTAAGCCTAACCCGAAGCCTAACCCTAACCCTAGGCTACCCTTGACTGCTTCTGCCTCCAATAGATTTCCTAAGCACTAGTGTTTTAAGGAACAGCTTAAAAAGAGAATCCTAATGTGATTTCTTTATAATGGGTGTGTTCCTTATCTTATCCTAGTGTCTAAACTCTTCTCCATGGCTGAACCGCCAAATAATATTCCTTGACGTGCTAAGGTGTATCTAGAGAGTGGGATAGGTTTAATAACTACCCTAACCCTAACGCGTACCCTAACCCTAACCCCTACCCTAACCCTAACACGTACCCTAATCCTAACCCGTACCCTAAACCGAGCCCTAACCCTAACACTAACCCTAACCCTAACCCTAACCCATACCCTACGCCGTACCCGAAGCCCTCACCGAACCCGTACCCTAAGCCGTACCCTAAGCCTAACCCTAAGCCTAACCCTAACCCTAGGCTACCCTTGACTGCTTCTGCCTCCAATAGATTTCCTAAGCACTAGTGTTTTAAGGAACAACTTAAAAAGAGAATCCTAATGTGATTTCTTTATAATGGGTGTGTTCCTTATCTTATCCTAGTGTCTAAACGCTTCTCCATGGCTGCACCTCCAAATAATATTCCTTTACGTGCTAAGGGGTATCTAGAGAGTGGGATAGGTTTAATAACTACCCTAACACTAACGCGTACCCTAACCCTAACCCCTACCCTAACCCTAACACGTACCCTAATCCTAACCAATACCCTAAACCGAGCCCTAACCCTAACACTAACCCTAACCCTAACCCTAACCCATACCCTACGCCGTACCCGAAGCCCTCCCCGAACCCGTACCCTAAGCCGTACCCTAAGCCGTACGCTAAGCCTAACCCTAACCCTAGGCTACCCTTGACTGCTTCTGCCTCCAATAGATTTCCTAAGCACTAGTGTTTTAAGGAACAGCTTAAAAAGAGAATCCTAATGTGATTTCTTTATAATGTGTGTGTTCCTTATCTTATCCTAGTGTCTAAACTCTTCTCCATGGCTGGACCCCGAAATAATATTCCTTTACGTGCTAAGGTGTATCTAGAGAGTGGGATAGGTTTACTAACTACCCTAACCCTAACGCGTACCCTAACCCTAACCCCTACCCTAACCCTAACACGTACCCTAATCCTAACCCGTACCCTAAACCGAACCCTAACCCTAACACTAACCCTAACACTAACCCTAAGCCATACCCTACGCCGTACCCGAATCCCTCCCCGAACCCGTACCCTAAGCCGTACCCTAAGCCTAACCCTAAGCCTAACCCTAATCCTAGGCTACCCTTGACTGCTTCTGCCTCCAATAGATTTCCTAAGCACTAGTGTTTTAAGGAACAACTTAAAAAGAGAATCCTAATGTGATTTCTTTATAATGGGTGTGTTCCTTATCTTATCCTAGTGTCTAAATTCTTCTCCATGGCTGGACCTCCAAATAATATTCCTTTACGTGCTAAGGGGTATCTAGAGAGTGGGATAGCTTTAATAACTACCCTAACACTAACGCGTACCCTAACCCTAACCCCTACCCTAACCCTAACACGTACCCTAATCCTAACCAAAACCCTAAACCGAGCCCTAACCCTAACACTAAACCTAACCCTAACCCTAACCCATACCCTACGCCGTACCCGAAGCCATCCCCGAACCCGTACCCTAAGCCGTACCCTAAGCCGTAACCTAAGCCTAACCCTAACCCTAGGCTACCCTTGACTGCTTCTGCCTCCAATAGATTTCCTAAGCACTAGTGTTTTAAGGAACAGCTTAAAAAGAGAATCCTAATGTGATTTCTTTACAATGGGTGTGTTCCTTATCTTATCCTAGTGTCTAAACTCTTCTCCATGGCTGGACCTCCAAATAATATTCCTTTACGTGCTAAGGGGTAACTAGAGACTGGGATAGGTTTAATAACTACCCTAACACTAACGCGTACCCTAACCCTAACCCCTACCCTAACCCTAACACGTACCCTAATCCTAACCAATACCCTAAACCGAGCCCTAACCCTAACACTAACCCTAACCGTAACCCTAACCCATACCCTACGCCGTACCCGAAGCCCTCCCCGAACCGGTACCCTAAGCCGTACCCTAAGCCGTACCCTAAGCCTAACCCTAACCCTAGGCTACCCTTGACTGCTTCTGCCTCCAATAGATTTTCTAAGCACTAGTGTTTTAAGGAACAGCTTAAAAAGAGAATCCTAATGTGATTTCTTTATAATGGGTGTGTTCCTTATCTTATCCTAGTGTCTAAACTCTTCTCCATGGCTGAACCTCCAAATAATATTCCTTTACGTGCTAAGGGGTATCTAGAGAGTGGGTTAGGTTTAATAACTACCCTAACACTAACGCGTACCCTAACCCTAAACCCTACCCTAACCCTAACAGGTACCCTAATCCTAACCAATACCCTATACCGAGCCCTAACCCTAACACTAACCCTAACCCTAACACTAACCCTAAACCTAACCCTAACCCATACCCTACGCCGTACCCGAAGCCCTCCCCGAACCCGTACCCTAAGCCGTACCCTAAGCCGTACCCTAAGCCTAACCCTAACCCTAGGCTACCCTTGACTGCTTCTGCCTCCAATAGATTTCCTAAGCACTAGTGTTTTAAGGAACAGCTTAAAAAGAGAATCCTAATGTGATTTCTTTATAATGGGTGTGTTCCTTATCTTATCCTAGTGTCTAAACTCTTCTCCATGGCTGGACCGCCAAATAATATTCCTTGACGTGCTAAGGTGTATCTAGAGAGTGGGATAGGTTTAATAACTACCCTAACCCTAACGCGTACCCTAACCCTAACCCCTACCCTAACCCTAACACGTACCCTAATCCTAACCCGTACCCTAAACCGAGCCCTAACCCTAACACTAACCCTAACCCTAACCCTAACCCATACCCTACGCCGTACCCGAAGCCCTCACCGAACCCGTACCCTAAGCCATACCCTAAGCCTAACCCGAAGCCTAACCCTAACCCTAGGCTACCCTTGACTGCTTCTGCCTCCAATAGATTTCCTAAGCACTAGTGTTTTAAGGAACAGCTTAAAAAGAGAATCCTAATGTGATTTCTTTATAATGGGTGTGTTCCTTATCGTATCCTAGTGTCTAAACTCTTCTCCATGGCTGGACCTCCAAATAATATTCCTTTACGTGCTAAGGGGTGTCTAGAGAGTGGGATAGGTTTAATAACTACCCTAACACTAAAGCGTACCCTAACCCTAACCCCCACCCTAACCATAACACGTACCCTAATCCTAACCAATACCCTAAACCGAGCCCTAACCCTAACACTAACCCTAACCCTAACCATAACCCATACCCTACGCCGTACCCGAAGCCCTCCACGAACCCGTACCCTAAGCCGTACCCTAAGCCGTACCCTAAGCCTAACCCTAACCCTAGGCTACCCTTGACTGCTTCTGGTCCAATAGATTTCCTAAGCACTAGTGTTTTAAGGAACAGCTTAAAAAGAGAATCCTAATGTGATTTCTTTATAATGGGTGTGTTCCTAATCTTATCCTAGTGTCTAAACTCTTCTCCATGGCTGGACCTCCAAATAATATTCCTTTACGTGCTAAGGGGTATCTAGAGAGTGGGATAGCTTTAATAACTACCCTAACATTAACGCGTACCCTAACCCTAACCCCTACCCTAACCCTAACACGTACCCTAATCCTAACCAATACCGAAAACCGAGCCCTAACCCTAACACTAACACTAACCCTAACCCATACCCTACGCCGTACCCGAAACCCTCCCCGAACCCGTACCGTAAGCCGTACCCTAAGCGGTACCCTAAGCCTAACCCTAACCCTAGGCTACCCTTGACTGCTTCTGCCTCCAATAGATTTCCTAAGCACTAGTGTTTTAAGGAACAGCTTAAAAAGAGAATCCTAATGTGATTTCTTTATAATGGGTGTGTTCCTTATCTTATCCTAGTGTCTAAACTCTTCTTGTTGGCTGGACCCCCAAATAATATTCCTTTACGTGCTAAGGTGTATCTAGAGAGTGGGATAGGTTTAATAACTACCCTAACCCTAACGCGTACCCTAACCCTAACCCCTACCCTAACCCTAACATGTACCCTAATCCTAACCCGTACCCTAAACCGAGCCCTAACCCTAACACTAACCCTAACCCTAACCCTAACCCAAACCCTACGCTGTTCCCGAACCCCTCCCCAAACCCGTACCCTAAGCCGTACCCTAAGCCTAACCCTAAGCCTAACCCTAACCCTAGGCTACCCTTGACTGCTTCTGCCTCCAATAGATTTCCTAAGCACTAGTGTTTTAAGGAACAGCTTAAAAAGAGAATCCTAATGTGATTTCTTTATAATGGGTGTGTTCCTTATCTTATCCTAGTGTCTAAACTCTTCTCCATGGCTGGACCCCCAAATAATATTCCTTGACGTGCTAAGGGGTATCTAGAGAGTGGGATAGGTTTAATAACTACCCTAACCCTAACGCGTACCCTAACCCTAACCCCTACCCTAACCCTAACACGTACCCTAATCCTAACCCGTACCCTAAACCGAGCCCTAACCCTAACACTAACCCTAACCCTAACCCTAACCCATACCCTACGCCGTACCCGAAGCCCTCCCTGAACCCGTACCCTAAGCCGTACTCTAAGCCTAACCCCAAGCCTAACCCTAACCCTAGGCTACCCTTGACTGCTTCTGCCTCCAATAGATTTCCTAAGCACTAGTGTTTTAAGGAACAGCTTAAAAAGAGAATCCTAATGTGATTTCTTTATAATGGGTGTGTTCCTTATCTTATCCTAGTGTCTAAACTCTTCTCCATGGCTGGACCTCCAAATAATATTCCTTTACGTGCTAAGGGGTATCTAGAGAGTGGGATAGCTTTAATAACTACCCTAACACTAACGCGTACCCTAACCCTAACCCCTACCCTAACCCTAACACGTACCGTAATCCTAACCAATACCCTAAACCGAGCCCTAACGCTAACACAAACCCTAACCCTAACCCTAACCCATACCCTACGCCGTACCCGAAGCCCTTCCCGAACCCGTACCCTAAGCCGTACCCTAAGCCGTACCCTAAGCCTAACCCTAACTTTAGGCTACCCTTGACTGCTTCTGCCTCCAATAGATTTCCTAAGCACTAGTGTTTTAAGGAACAGCTTAAAAAGAGAATCCTAATATGATTTCTTTATAATGGGTGTGTTCCTTAACTTATCCTTGTGTCTAAACTCTTCTCCATGGCTGGACCCCCAAATAATATTCCTTTACGTGCTAAGGGGTATCTAGAGAGTGGGATAGGTTTAATAACAACCCTAACCCTAATGCGTACCCTAACCCTAACCCCTACCCTAACCCTAACATGTAACCGAATCCTAACCCGCACCCTAAACGGAGCCCTAACCCTAACACTAACCCTAACCCATAGCTTACGCCGTACCCGAACCCCTCCCCGAACCCGTACCCTAAGCCGTACCCTAAGCCTAACCCCAAGCCTAACCCTAACCCTAGGCTACCCTTGACTGCTTCTGCCTCCAATAGATTTCCTAAGCACTAGTGTTTTAAGGAACAGCTTAAAAAGAGAATCCTAATGTGATTTCTTTATAATGGGTGTGTTCCTTTTCTTATCCTAGTGTCTAAACTCTTCTCCATGGCTGGACCTCCAAATAATATTCCTTTACGTGCTAAGGGGTATCTAGAGAGTGGGATAGGTTTAATAACTACCCTAACCCTAACGCGTACCCTAACCCTAACCCCTACCCTAACCCTAACACGTACCCTAATGCTAACCCGTACCCTAAACCGAGCCCTAACCCTAACACTAACCCTAACCCTAACCCTAACCCATACCCTACGCTGTACCCGAAGCCCTCACCGAACCCGTACCCTAAGCCGTACCCTATGCCTAACCCTAACCCTAGGCTACCCTTGACTGCTTCTGCCTCCAATAGATTTCCTAAGCACTAGTGTTTTAAGGAACAGCTTAAAAAGAGAATCCTAATGTGATTTCTTTATAATGGGTGTGTTCCTTATCTTATCCTAGTGTCTAAACTCTTCTCCATGGCTGGACCTCAAAATAATATTCCTTTACGTGCTAAGGGGTATCTAGAGAGTGGGATAGGTTTAATAACTACCCTAACACTAACGCGTACCCTAACCCTAACCCCTACCCTAACATTAACACGTACGCTAATCCTAACCAATACCCTAAAACGAGCCCTAACACTAACACTAACCCTAACCCTAACCCTAACCCATACTCTACGCTGTACCCGAAGCCCTCCCCAAATCCGTACCCTAAGCCGTACCCTAAGCCGTACCCTAAGCCTAACCCTAACCCTAGGCTACCCTTGACTGCTTCTGCCTCCAATAGATTTCCTAAGCACTAGTGTTTTAAGGAACAGCTTAAAAAGAGAATCGTAATGTGATTTCTTTATAATGGGTGTGTTCCTTATCTTATCCTAGTGTCTAAACTCTTCTCCATGGCTGGACCCCCAAATAATATTCCTTTACGTGCTAAGGGGTATCTAGAGAGTGGGATAGGTTTAATAACTACCCTAACACTAACGCGTACCCTAACCCTAACCCCTACCCTAACACTAACACGTACCCTAATCCTAACCAATACCCTAAACCGAGCCCTAACCCTAACACTAACCCTAACCCTAACCCTAACCCATACCCTACGCCGTACCCGAAGCCCTCCCCGAACCCGTACCCTAAGCCGTACCCTAAGCCTAACCCCAAGCCTAACCCTAACCCTTGGTTACCCTTGACTGCTTCTGCCTCCAATAGATTTCCTAAGCACTAGTATTTTAAGGAACAGCTTAAAAAGAGAATCCTAATGTGATTTCTTTATAATGGGTGTGTTCCTTATCTTATCCTAGTGTCTAAACTCTTCTCCATGGCTGGACCTCCAAATAATATTCCTTTATGTGCTAAGGGGTATCTAGAGAGTGGGATAGGTTTAATAACTACCCTAACACTAAAGCGTACCCTAACCCTAACCCCCACCCTAACCATAACACGTACCCTAATCCTAACCAATACCCTAAACCGAGCCCTAACCCTAACACTAACCCTAACCCTAACCATAACCCATACCCTACGCCGTACCCGAAGCCCTCCACGAACCCGTACCCTAAGCCGTACCCTAAGCCGTACCCTAAGCCTAACCCTAACCCTAGGCTACCCTTGACTGCTTCTGGTCCAATAGATTTCCTAAGCACTAGTGTTTTAAGGAACAGCTTAAAAAGAGAATCCTAATGTGATTTCTTTATAATGGGTGTGTTCCTAATCTTATCCTAGTGTCTAAACTCTTCTCCATGGCTGGACCTCCAAATAATATTCCTTTACGTGCTAAGGGGTATCTAGAGAGTGGGATAGCTTTAATAACTACCCTAACATTAACGCGTACCCTAACCCTAACCCCTACCCTAACCCTAACACGTACCCTAATCCTAACCAATACCGAAAACCGAGCCCTAACCCTAACACTAACACTAACCCTAACCCATACCCTACGCCGTACCCGAAACCCTCCCCGAACCCGTACCGTAAGCCGTACCCTAAGCGGTACCCTAAGCCTAACCCTAACCCTAGGCTACCCTTGACTGCTTCTGCCTCCAATAGATTTCCTAAGCACTAGTGTTTTAAGGAACAGCTTAAAAAGAGAATCCTAATGTGATTTCTTTATAATGGGTGTGTTCCTTATCTTATCCTAGTGTCTAAACTCTTCTTGTTGGCTGGACCCCCAAATAATATTCCTTTACGTGCTAAGGTGTATCTAGAGAGTGGGATAGGTTTAATAACTACCCTAACCCTAACGCGTACCCTAACCCTAACCCCTACCCTAACCCTAACATGTACCCTAATCCTAACCCGTACCCTAAACCGAGCCCTAACCCTAACACTAACCCTAACCCTAACCCTAACCCAAACCCTACGCTGTTCCCGAACCCCTCCCCAAACCCGTACCCTAAGCCGTACCCTAAGCCTAACCCTAAGCCTAACCCTAACCCTAGGCTACCCTTGACTGCTTCTGCCTCCAATAGATTTCCTAAGCACTAGTGTTTTAAGGAACAGCTTAAAAAGAGAATCCTAATGTGATTTCTTTATAATGGGTGTGTTCCTTATCTTATCCTAGTGTCTAAACTCTTCTCCATGGCTGGACCCCCAAATAATATTCCTTGACGTGCTAAGGGGTATCTAGAGAGTGGGATAGGTTTAATAACTACCCTAACCCTAACGCGTACCCTAACCCTAACCCCTACCCTAACCCTAACACGTACCCTAATCCTAACCCGTACCCTAAACCGAGCCCTAACCCTAACACTAACCCTAACCCTAACCCTAACCCATACCCTACGCCGTACCCGAAGCCCTCCCTGAACCCGTACCCTAAGCCGTACTCTAAGCCTAACCCCAAGCCTAACCCTAACCCTAGGCTACCCTTGACTGCTTCTGCCTCCAATAGATTTCCTAAGCACTAGTGTTTTAAGGAACAGCTTAAAAAGAGAATCCTAATGTGATTTCTTTATAATGGGTGTGTTCCTTATCTTATCCTAGTGTCTAAACTCTTCTCCATGGCTGGACCTCCAAATAATATTCCTTTACGTGCTAAGGGGTATCTAGAGAGTGGGATAGCTTTAATAACTACCCTAACACTAACGCGTACCCTAACCCTAACCCCTACCCTAACCCTAAAACGTACCGTAATCCTAACCAATACCCTAAACCGAGCCCTAACGCTAACACAAACCCTAACCCTAACCCTAACCCATACCCTACGCCGTACCCGAAGCCCTTCCCGAACCCGTACCCTAAGCCGTACCCTAAGCCGTACCCTAAGCCTAACCCTAACTTTAGGCTACCCTTGACTGCTTCTGCCTCCAATAGATTTCCTAAGCACTAGTGTTTTAAGGAACAGCTTAAAAAGAGAATCCTAATATGATTTCTTTATAATGGGTGTGTTCCTTAACTTATCCTTGTGTCTAAACTCTTCTCCATGGCTGGACCCCCAAATAATATTCCTTTACGTGCTAAGGGGTATCTAGAGAGTGGGATAGGTTTAATAACAACCCTAACCCTAATGCGTACCCTAACCCTAACCCCTACCCTAACCCTAACATGTAACCGAATCCTAACCCGCACCCTAAACGGAGCCCTAACCCTAACACTAACCCTAACCCATAGCTTACGCCGTACCCGAACCCCTCCCCGAACCCGTACCCTAAGCCGTACCCTAAGCCTAACCCCAAGCCTAACCCTAACCCTAGGCTACCCTTGACTGCTTCTGCCTCCAATAGATTTCCTAAGCACTAGTGTTTTAAGGAACAGCTTAAAAAGAGAATCCTAATGTGATTTCTTTATAATGGGTGTGTTCCTTATCTTATCCTAGTGTCTAAACTCTTCTCCATGGCTGGACCTCCAAATAATATTCCTTTACGTGCTAAGGGGTATCTAGAGAGTGGGATAGGTTTAATAACTACCCTAACCCTAACGCGTACCCTAACCCTAACCCCTACCCTAACCCTAACACGTACCCTAATGCTAACCCGTACCCTAAACCGAGCCCTAACCCTAACACTAACCCTAACCCTAACCCTAACCCATACCCTACGCTGTACCCGAAGCCCTCACCGAACCCGTACCCTAAGCCGTACCCTATGCCTAACCCTAACCCTAGGCTACCCTTGACTGCTTCTGCCTCCAATAGATTTCCTAAGCACTAGTGTTTTAAGGAACAGCTTAAAAAGAGAATCCTAATGTGATTTCTTTATAATGGGTGTGTTCCTTATCTTATCCTAGTGTCTAAACTCTTCTCCATGGCTGGACCTCAAAATAATATTCCTTTACGTGCTAAGGGGTATCTAGAGAGTGGGATAGGTTTAATAACTACCCTAACACTAACGCGTACCCTAACCCTAACCCCTACCCTAACATTAACACGTACCCTAATCCTAACCAATACCCTAAAACGAGCCCTAACACTAACACTAACCCTAACCCTAACCCTAACCCATACTCTACGCTGTACCCAAAGCCCTCCCCAAATCCGTACCCTAAGCCGTACCCTAAGCCGTACCCTAAGCCTAACCCTAACCCTAGGCTACCCTTGACTGCTTCTGCCTCCAATAGATTTCCTAAGCACTAGTGTTTTAAGGAACAGCTTAAAAAGAGAATCGTAATGTGATTTCTTTATAATGGGTGTGTTCCTTAACTTATCCTAGTGTCTAAACTCTTCTCCATGGCTGGACCCCCAAATAATATTCCTTTACGTGCTAAGGGGTATCTAGAGAGTGGGATAGGTTTAATAACTACCCTAACCCTAATGCGTACCCTAACCCTAACCCCTACCCTAACCCTAACACGTAACCGAATCCTAACCCGTACCCTAAACGGAGCCCTAACCCTAACACTAACCCTAACCCTAACCCTAACACATACCCTACGCCGTACCCGAACCCCTCCCCGAACCCGTACCCTAAGCCGTACCCTAAGCCTAACCCCAAGCCTAACCCTAACCCTAGGCTACCCTTGACTGCTTCTGCCTCCAATAGATTTCCTAAGCACTAGTGTTTTAAGGAACAGCTTAAAAAGAGAATCCTAATGTGATTTCTTTATAATGGGTGTGTTCCTTATCTTATCCTAGTGTCTAAACTCTTCTCCATGGCTGGACCTCCAAATAATATTCCTTTACGTGCTAAGGGGTATCTAGAGAGTGGGATAGGTTTAATAACTACCCGAACACTAACGGTACCCTAACCCTAACCCCTACCCTAACACTAACACGTACCCTAATCCTAACCAATACCCTAAAACGAGCCCTAACACTAACACTAACCCTAACCCTAACCCTAACCCATACCCTACGCCGTACCCGAAGCCCTCACCGAACCCGTACCCTAAGCCATACCCTAAGCCTAACCCGAAGCCTAACCCTAACCCTAGGCTACCCTTGACTGCTTCTGCCTCCAATAGATTTCCTAAGCACTAGTGTTTTAAGGAACAGCTTAAAAAGAGAATCCTAATGTGATTTCTTTATAATGGGTGTGTTCCTTATCTTATCCTAGTGTCTAAACTCTTCTCCATGGCTGAACCGCCAAATAATATTCCTTGACGTGCTAAGGTGTATCTAGAGAGTGGGATAGGTTTAATAACTACCCTAACCCTAACGCGTACCCTAACCCTAACCCCTACCCTAACCCTAACACGTACCCTAATCCTAACCCGTACCCTAAACCGAGCCCTAACCCTAACACTAACCCTAACCCTAACCCTAACCCATACCCTACGCCGTACCCGAAGCCCTCACCGAACCCGTACCCTAAGCCGTACCCTAAGCCTAACCCTAAGCCTAACCCTAACCCTAGGCTACCCTTGACTGCTTCTGCCTCCAATAGATTTCCTAAGCACTAGTGTTTTAAGGAACAACTTAAAAAGAGAATCCTAATGTGATTTCTTTATAATGGGTGTGTTCCTTATCTTATCCTAGTGTCTAAACGCTTCTCCATGGCTGCACCTCCAAATAATATTCCTTTACGTGCTAAGGGGTATCTAGAGAGTGGGATAGGTTTAATAACTACCCTAACACTAACGCGTACCCTAACCCTAACCCCTACCCTAACCCTAACACGTACCCTAATCCTAACCAATACCCTAAACCGAGCCCTAACCCTAACACTAACCCTAACCCTAACCCTAACCCATACCCTACGCCGTACCCGAAGCCCTCCCCGAACCCGTACCCTAAGCCGTACCCTAAGCCGTACGCTAAGCCTAACCCTAACCCTAGGCTACCCTTGACTGCTTCTGCCTCCAATAGATTTCCTAAGCACTAGTGTTTTAAGGAACAGCTTAAAAAGAGAATCCTAATGTGATTTCTTTATAATGTGTGTGTTCCTTATCTTATCCTAGTGTCTAAACTCTTCTCCATGGCTGGACCCCGAAATAATATTCCTTTACGTGCTAAGGTGTATCTAGAGAGTGGGATAGGTTTACTAACTACCCTAACCCTAACGCGTACCCTAACCCTAACCCCTACCCTAACCCTAACACGTACCCTAATCCTAACCCGTACCCTAAACCGAACCCTAACCCTAACACTAACCCTAACACTAACCCTAAGCCATACCCTACGCCGTACCCGAATCCCTCCCCGAACCCGTACCCTAAGCCGTACCCTAAGCCTAACCCTAAGCCTAACCCTAATCCTAGGCTACCCTTGACTGCTTCTGCCTCCAATAGATTTCCTAAGCACTAGTGTTTTAAGGAACAACTTAAAAAGAGAATCCTAATGTGATTTCTTTATAATGGGTGTGTTCCTTATCTTATCCTAGTGTCTAAATTCTTCTCCATGGCTGGACCTCCAAATAATATTCCTTTACGTGCTAAGGGGTATCTAGAGAGTGGGATAGCTTTAATAACTACCCTAACACTAACGCGTACCCTAACCCTAACCCCTACCCTAACCCTAACACGTACCCTAATCCTAACCAAAACCCTAAACCGAGCCCTAACCCTAACACTAAACCTAACCCTAACCCTAACCCATACCCTACGCCGTACCCGAAGCCATCCCCGAACCCGTACCCTAAGCCGTACCCTAAGCCGTAACCTAAGCCTAACCCTAACCCTAGGCTACCCTTGACTGCTTCTGCCTCCAATAGATTTCCTAAGCACTAGTGTTTTAAGGAACAGCTTAAAAAGAGAATCCTAATGTGATTTCTTTACAATGGGTGTGTTCCTTATCTTATCCTAGTGTCTAAACTCTTCTCCATGGCTGGACCTCCAAATAATATTCCTTTACGTGCTAAGGGGTAACTAGAGACTGGGATAGGTTTAATAACTACCCTAACACTAACGCGTACCCTAACCCTAACCCCTACCCTAACCCTAACACGTACCCTAATCCTAACCAATACCCTAAACCGAGCCCTAACCCTAACACTAACCCTAACCGTAACCCTAACCCATACCCTACGCCGTACCCGAAGCCCTCCCCGAACCGGTACCCTAAGCCGTACCCTAAGCCGTACCCTAAGCCTAACCCTAACCCTAGGCTACCCTTGACTGCTTCTGCCTCCAATAGATTTTCTAAGCACTAGTGTTTTAAGGAACAGCTTAAAAAGAGAATCCTAATGTGATTTCTTTATAATGGGTGTGTTCCTTATCTTATCCTAGTGTCTAAACTCTTCTCCATGGCTGAACCTCCAAATAATATTCCTTTACGTGCTAAGGGGTATCTAGAGAGTGGGTTAGGTTTAATAACTACCCTAACACTAACGCGTACCCTAACCCTAAACCCTACCCTAACCCTAACAGGTACCCTAATCCTAACCAATACCCTATACCGAGCCCTAACCCTAACACTAACCCTAACCCTAACACTAACCCTAAACCTAACCCTAACCCATACCCTACGCCGTACCCGAAGCCCTCCCCGAACCCGTACCCTAAGCCGTACCCTAAGCCGTACCCTAAGCCTAACCCTAACCCTAGGCTACCCTTGACTGCTTCTGCCTCCAATAGATTTCCTAAGCACTAGTGTTTTAAGGAACAGCTTAAAAAGAGAATCCTAATGTGATTTCTTTATAATGGGTGTGTTCCTTATCTTATCCTAGTGTCTAAACTCTTCTCCATGGCTGGACCGCCAAATAATATTCCTTGACGTGCTAAGGTGTATCTAGAGAGTGGGATAGGTTTAATAACTACCCTAACCCTAACGCGTACCCTAACCCTAACCCCTACCCTAACCCTAACACGTACCCTAATCCTAACCCGTACCCTAAACCGAGCCCTAACCCTAACACTAACCCTAACCCTAACCCTAACCCATACCCTACGCCGTACCCGAAGCCCTCACCGAACCCGTACCCTAAGCCATACCCTAAGCCTAACCCGAAGCCTAACCCTAACCCTAGGCTACCCTTGACTGCTTCTGCCTCCAATAGATTTCCTAAGCACTAGTGTTTTAAGGAACAGCTTAAAAAGAGAATCCTAATGTGATTTCTTTATAATGGGTGTGTTCCTTATCGTATCCTAGTGTCTAAACTCTTCTCCATGGCTGGACCTCCAAATAATATTCCTTTACGTGCTAAGGGGTGTCTAGAGACTGGGATAGGTTTAATAACTACCCTAACACTAATGCGTACCCTAACCCTAACCCCTACCCTAACCCTAACACGTACCCTAATCCTAACCAATACCCTAAACCGAGCCCTAACCCTAACACTAACCCTAACCCTAACCCTAACCCATACCCTACGCCGTACCCGAAGCCCTCCCCGAACCCGTACCCTAAGCCGTACCCTAAGCCGTACCCTAAGCCTAACCCTAACCCTAGGCTACCCTTGACTGCTTCTGCCTCCAATAGATTTCCTAAGCACTAGTGTTTTAAGGAACAGCTTAAAAAGAGAATCCTAATGTGATTTCTTTATAATGGGTGTGTTCCTTATCTTATCCTAGTGTCTAAACTCTTCTCCATGGCTGAACCGCCAAATAATATTCCTTGACGTGCTAAGGTGTATCTAGAGAGTGGGATAGGTTTAATAACTACCCTAACCCTAACGCGTACCCTAACCCTAACCCCTACCCTAACCCTAACACGTACCCTAATCCTAACCCGTACCCTAAACCGAGCCCTAACCCTAACACTAACCCTAACCCTAACCCTAACCCATACCCTACGCCGTACCCGAAGCCCTCACCGAACCCGTACCCTAAGCCGTACCCTAAGCCTAACCCTAAGCCTAACCCTAACCCTAGGCTACCCTTGACTGCTTCTGCCTCCAATAGATTTCCTAAGCACTAGTGTTTTAAGGAACAACTTAAAAAGAGAATCCTAATGTGATTTCTTTATAATGGGTGTGTTCCTTATCTTATCCTAGTGTCTAAACGCTTCTCCATGGCTGCACCTCCAAATAATATTCCTTTACGTGCTAAGGGGTATCTAGAGTGTGGGATAGGTTTAATAACTACCCTAACACTAACGCGTACCCTAACCCTAACCCCTACCCTAACCCTAACACGTACCCTAATCCTAACCAATACCCTAAACCGAGCCCTAACCCTAACACTAACCCTAACCCTAACCCTAACCCATACCCTACGCCGTACCCGAAGCCCTCCCCGAACCCGTACCCTAAGCCGTACCCTAAGCCGTACGCTAAGCCTAACCCTAACCCTAGGCTACCCTTGACTGCTTCTGCCTCCAATAGATTTCCTAAGCACTAGTGTTTTAAGGAACAGCTTAAAAAGAGAATCCTAATGTGATTTCTTTATAATGGGTGTGTTCCTTATCTTATCCTAGTGTCTAAACTCTTCTCCATGGCTGGACCCCGAAATAATATTCCTTTACGTGCTAAGGTGTATCTAGAGAGTGGGATAGGTTTACTAACTACCCTAACCCTAACGCGTACCCTAACCCTAACCCCTACCCTAACCCTAACACGTACCCTAATCCTAACCCGTACCCTAAACCGAGCCCTAACCCTAACACTAACCCTAACCCTAACCCTAACCCATACCCTACGCCGTACCCGAAGCCCTCCCCGAACCCGTACCCTAAGCCGTACCCTAAGCCGTACCCTATGCCTAACCTTAACCCTAGGCTACCCTTGACTGCTTCTGCCTCCAATAGATTTCCTAAGCACTAGTGTTTTAAGGAACAGCTTAAAAAGAGAATCCTAATGTGATTTCTTTATAATGGGTGTGTTCCTTATCTTATCCTAGTGTCTAAACTCTTCTCCATGGCTGGACCTCCAAATAATATTCCTTTATGTGCTAAGGGGTATCTAGAGAGTGGGATAGCTTTAATAACTACCCTAACATTAACGCGTACCCTAACCCTAACCCCTACCCTAACCCTAACACGTACCCTAATCCTAACCAATACCGAAAACCGAGCCCTAACCCTAACACTAACACTAACCCTAACCCATACCCTACGCCGTAACCGAAACCCTCCCCAAACCCGTACCGTAATCCGTACCCTAAGCCGTACCCTAAGCCTAACCCTAACCCTAGGCTACCCTTGACTGCTTCTGCCTCCAATAGATTTCCTAAGCACTAGTGTTTTAAGGAACAGCTTAAAAAGAGAATCCTAATGTGATTTCTTTATATTGGGTGCGTTCCTTATCTTATCCTAGTGTCTATACTCTTCTCCATGGCTGGACCTCCAAATAATATTCCTTTACGTGCTAAGGGGTATCTAGAGAGTGGGATAGGTTTAATAACTACCCTAACACTAACGCGTACCCTAACCCTAACCCCTACCCTAACACTAACACGTACCCTAATCCTAACCAATACCCTAAACCGAGCCCTAACCCTAACACTAACCCTAACCCTAACCCTAACCCATACCCTACGCCGTACCCGAAGCCCTCCCCGAACCCGTACCCTAAGCCGTACCCTAAGCCTAACCCCAAGCCTAACCCTAACCCTTGGTTACCCTTGACTGCTTCTGCCTCCAATAGATTTCCTAAGCACTAGTATTTTAAGGAACAGCTTAAAAAGTGAATCCTAATGTGATTTCTTTATAATGGGTGTGTTCCTTATCTTATCCTAGTGTCTAAACTCTTCTCCATGGCTGGACCTCCAAATAATATTCCTTTATGTGCTAAGGGGTATCTAGAGAGTGGGATAGCTTTAATAACTACCCTAACATTAACGCGTACCCTAACCCTAACCCCTACCCTAACCCTAACACGTACCCTAATCCTAACCAATACCGAAAACCGAGCCCTAACCCTAACACTAACACTAACCCTAACCCATACCCTACGCCGTACCCGAAACCCTCCCCGAACCCGTACCGTAAGCCGTACCCTAAGCGGTACCCTAAGCCTAACCCTAACCCTAGGCTACCCTTGACTGCTTCTGCCTCCAATAGATTTCCTAAGCACTAGTGTTTTAAGGAACAGCTTAAAAAGAGAATCCTAATGTGATTTCTTTATAATGGGTG
Source organism: Balaenoptera physalus (assembly GCF_965194825.1). Taxonomy (NCBI): domain Eukaryota; kingdom Metazoa; phylum Chordata; class Mammalia; order Artiodactyla; family Balaenopteridae; genus Balaenoptera; species Balaenoptera physalus. Next base: position 428,225 of record NW_028126410.1, on the reverse strand, counting down.
TGTTCCTTATCTTATCCTAGTGTCTAAACTCTTCTTGATGGCTGGACCCCCAAATAATATTCCTTTACGTGCTAAGGTGTATCTAGAGAGTGGGATAGGTTTAATAACTACCCTAACCCTAACGCGTACCCTAACCCTAACCCCTACCCTAACCCTAACATGTACCCTAATCCTAACCCGTACCCTAAACCGAGCCCTAACCCTAACACTAACCCTAACCCTAACCCTAACCCAAACCCTACGCCGTTCCCGAACCCCTCCCCAAACCCGTACCCTAAGCCGTACCCTAAGCCTAACCCTAAGCCTAACACTAACCCTAGGCTACCCTTGACTGCTTCTGCCTCCAATAGATTTCCTAAGCACTAGTGTTTTAAGGAACAGCTTAAAAAGAGAATCCTAATGTGATTTCTTTATAATGGGTGTGTTCCTTATCTTATCCTAGTGTCTAAACTCTTCTCCATGGCTGGACCCCCAAATAATATTCCTTTACGTGCTAAGGGGTATCTAGAGAGTGGGATAGGTTTAATAACTACCCTAACCCTAACGCGTACCCTAACCCTAACCCCTACCCTAACCCTAACACGTACCCTAATCCTAACCCGTACCCTAAACCGAGCCCTAACCCTAACACTAACCCTAACCCTAACCCTAACCCATACCCTACGCCGTACCCGAAGCCCTCCCCGAACCCGTACCCTAAGCCGTACTCTAAGCCTAACCCCAAGCCTAACCCTAACCCTAGGCTACCCTTGACTGCTTCTGCCTCCAATAGATTTCCTAAGCACTAGTGTTTTAAGGAACAGCTTAAAAAGAGAATCCTAATGTGATTTCTTTATAATGGGTGTGTTCCTTATCTTATCCTAGTGTCTAAACTCTTCTCCATGGCTGGACCTCCAAATAATATTCCTTTACGTGCTAAGGGGTATCTAGAGAGTGGGATAGCTTTAATAACTACCCTAACACTAACGCGTACCCTAACCCTAACCCCTACCCTAACCCTAAAACGTACCGTAATCCTAACCAATACCCTAAACCGAGCCCTAACGCTAACACAAACCCTAACCCTAACCCTAACCCATACCCTACGCCGTACCCGAAGCCCTTCCCGAACCCGTACCCTAAGCCGTACCCTAAGCCGTACCCTAAGCCTAACCCTAACTTTAGGCTACCCTTGACTGCTTCTGCCTCCAATAGATTTCCTAAGCACTAGTGTTTTAAGGAACAGCTTAAAAAGAGAATCCTAATGTGATTTCTTTATAATGGGTGTGTTCCTTAACTTATACTTGTGTCTAAACTCTTCTCCATGGCTGGACGCCCAAATAATATTCCTTTACGTGCTAAGGGGTATCTAGAGAGTGGGATAGGTTTAATAACAACCCTAACCCTAATGCGTACCCTAACCCTAACCCCTACCCTAACCCTAACATGTAACCGAATCCTAACCCGCACCCTAAACGGAGACCTAACCCTAACACTAACCCGAACCCATAGCTTACGCCGTGCCCGAACCCCTCCCCGAACCCGTACCCTAAGCCGTACCCTAAGCCTAACCCCAAGCCTAACCCTAACCCTAGGCTACCCTTGACTGCTTCTGCCTCCAATAGATTTCCTAAGCACTAGTGTTTTAAGGAACAGCTTAAAAAGAGAATCCTAATGTGATTTCTTTATAATGGGTGTGTTCCTTATCTTATCCTAGTGTCTAAACTCTTCTCCATGGCTGGACCTCCAAATAATATTCCTTTATGTGCTAAGGGGTATCTAGAGAGTGGGATAGGTTTAATAACTACCCTAACCCTAACGCGTACCCTAACCCTAACCCCTACCCTAACCCTAACACGTACCCTAATCCTAACCCGTACCCTAAACCGAGCCCTAACCCTAACACTAACCCTAACCCTAACCCTAACCCATACCATACGCCGTACCCGAAGCCCTCACCGAACCTGTACCCTAAGCCGTACCCTAAGCCGTACCCTATGCCTAACCCTAACCCTAGGCTACCCTTGACTGCTTCTGCCTCCAATAGATTTCCTAAGCACTAGTGTTTTAAGGAACAGCTTAAAAAGAGAATCCTAATGTGATTTCTTTATAATGGGTGTGTTCCTTATCTTATCCTAGTGTCTAAACTCTTCTCCATGGCTGGACCTCCAAATAATATTCCTTTACGTGCTAAGGGGTATCTAGAGAGTGGGATAGGTTTAATAACTACCCTAACACTAACGCGTACCCTAACCCTAACCCCTACCCTAACCCTAACACGTACCCTAATCCTAACCAATACCCTAAACCGAGCCCTAACGCTAACACTAACCCTAACCCTAACCCTAACCCATACCCTACGCCGTACCCGAAGCCCTTCCCGAACCCGTACCCTAAGCCGTACCCTAAGCCGTACCCTAAGCCTAACCCTAACTTTAGGCTACCCTTGACTGCTTCTGCCTCCAATAGATTTCCTAAGCACTAGTGTTTTAAGGAACAGCTTAAAAAGAGAATCCTAATGTGATTTCTTTATAATGGGTGTGTTCCTTAACTTATCCTAGTGTCTAAACTCTTCTCCATGGCTGGACCCCCAAATAATATTCCTTTACGTGCTAAGGGGTATCTAGAGAGTGGGATAGGTTTAATAACTACCCTAACCCTAATGCGTACCCTAACCCTAACCCCTACCCTAACCCTAACACATAACCGAATCCTAACCCGTACCCTAAACGGAGCCCTAACCCTAACACTAACCCTAACCCTAACCCTAACACATACCCTACGCCGTACCCGAACCCCTCCCCGAACCCGTACCCTAAGCCATACTCTAAGCCTCACCCCAAGCCTAACCCTAACCCTAGGCTACCCTTGACTGCTTCTGCCTCCAATAGATTTCCTAAGCACTAGTGTTTTAAGGAACAGCTTAAAAAGAGAATCCTAATGTGATTTCTTTATAATGGGTGTGTTCCTTATCTTATCCTAGTGTCTAAACTCTTCTCCATGGCTGGACCTCCAAATAATATTCCTTTATGTGCTAAGGGGTATCTAGAGAATGGGATAGGTTTAATAACTACCCTAACACTAACGCATACCCTAACCCAAACCCCTACCCTAACCATAACACGTACCTTAATCCTAACCAATACCCTAAACCGAGCCCTAACCCTAACACTAACCCTAACCCTAACCCTAACCCATACCCTACGCCGTACCCGAAGCCCTCCCCAAACCCGTACCCTAAGCCGAACCCTAAGCCGTACCCTAAGCCTAACCCTAACCCTAGGCTACCCTTGACTGCTTCTGCCTCCAATAGATTTCCTAAGCACTAGTGTTTTAAGGAACAGCTTAAAAAGAGAATCCTAATGTGATTTCTTTATAATGGGTGTGTTCCTTATCTTATCCTAGTGTCTAAACTCTTCTCCATGGCTGGACCTCCAAATAATATTCCTTTACGTGCTAAGGGGTATCTAGAGACTGGGATAGGTTTAATAACTACCCTAACACTAACGCGTACCCTAACCCTAAACCCTACCCTAACCCTAACACGTACCCTAATCCTAACCAATACCCTATACCGAGCCCTAACCCTAACACTAACCCTAACCCTAACCCTAACCCATACCCTACGCCGTACCAGAAGCCCTCCACGAACCCGTACCCTAAGCCGTACCCTAAGCCTAACCCTAAGCCTAACCCTAACCCTAGGCTACCCTTGACTGCTTCTGCCTCCAATAGATTTCCTAAGCACTAGTGTTTTAAGGAACAGCTTAAAAAGAGAATCCTAATGTGATTTCTTTATAATGGGTGTGTTCCTTATCTTATCCTAGTGTCTAAACTCTTCTCCATGGCTGGACCTCCAAATAATATTCCTTTACGTGCTAAGGGGTATCTAGAGCGTGGGTTAGGTTTAATAACTACCCTAACACTAACGCGTACCCTAACCCTAAACCCTACCCTATCGCTAACTCGTACCCTAATCCTAACCAATACCCTAAACCGAGCCCTAACCCTAACACTAACCCTAACCCTAACCCTAACCCATACCCTACACCGTACCCGAAGCCCTCCCTGAACCCGTACCCTAAGCCGTACCCTAAGCCGTACGCTAAGCCTAACCCTAACCCTAGGCTACCCTTGACTGCTTCTGCCTCCAATAGATTTCCTAAGCACTAGTGTTTTAAGGAACAGCTTAAAAAGAGAATCCTAATGTGATTTCTTTATAATGGGTGTGTTCCTTATCTTATCCTAGTGTGTAAACTCTTCTCCATGGCTGGACCCCGAAATAATATTCCTTTACGTGCTAAGGTGTATCTAGAGAGTGGGATAGTTTTACTAACTACCCTAACCCTAACGCGTACCCTAACCCTAACCCCTACCCTAACCCTAACACGTACCCTAATCCTAACCCGTACCCTAAACCGAACCCTAACCCTAACACTAACCCTAACACTAACCCTAAGCCATACCCTACGCCGTACCCGAATCCCTCACCGAACCCGTACCCTAAGCCGTACCCTAAGCCTAACCCTAAGCCTAACCCTAACCCTAGGCTACCCTTGACTGCTTCTGCCTCCAATAGATTTCCTAAGCACTAGTGTTTTAAGGAACAGCTTAAAAAGAGAATCCTAATGTGATTTCTTTATAATGTGTGTGTTCCTTATCTTATCCTACTGTCTAAACTCTTCTCCATGGCTGGACCTCCAAATAATATTCCTTTACGTGCTGAGGGGTATCTAGAGAGTGGGATAGGTTTAATAACTACCCTAACACTAACGCGTACCCTAACCCTAACCCCTACCCTAACACTAACTCGTACCCTAATCCTAAACAATACCCTAAACCGAGCCCTAACCCTAACACTAACCCTAACCCTAACCCTAACCCATACCCTACGCCGTACCCGAAGCCCTCCCCCAACCCGTACCCTAAGCCGTACCCTAAGCCTAACACTAACCCTAGGCTACCCTTGACTGCTTCTGCCTCCAATAGATTTCCTAAGCACTAGTGTTTTAAGGAACAGCTTAAAAAGAGAATCCCAATGTGATTTCTTTATAATGGGTGTGTTCCTTATCTTATCCTAGTGTGTAAACTCTTCTCCATGGCTGGACCTCCAAATAATATTCCTTTACGTGCTAAGGGGTATCTAGAGAGTGGGTTAGGTTTAATAACTACCCTAACACTAATGCGTACCCTAACCCTAACCCCTACCCTATCGCTAACACGTACCCTAATCCTAACCAATACCCTAAACCTAGCCCTAACCCTAACACTAACCCTAACCCTAACCCATACCCTACGCCGTACCAGAAGCCCTCCCCGAACCCGTACCCTAAGCCGTACCCTAAGCCTAACCCTAAGCCTAACCCTAAACGTAGGCTACCCTTGACTGCTTCTGCCTCCAATAGATTTCCTAAGCACTAGTGTTTTAAGGAACAACTTAAAAAGAGAATCCTAATGTGATTTCTTTATAATGGGTGTGTTCCTTATCTTATCCTAGTGTCTAAACTCTTCTCCATGGCTGCACCTCCAAATAATATTCCTTTACGTGCTAAGGGGTATCTAGAGAGTGGGATAGGTTTAATAACTACCCTAACACTAACGCGTACCCTAACCCTAACCCCTACCCTAACCCTAACACGTACCCTAATCCTAACCAATACCCTAAACCGAGCCCTAACCCTAACACTAACCCTAACCCTAACCCTAACCCATACCCTACACCGTACCCGAAGCCCTCCCTGAACCCGTACCCTAAGCCGTACCCTAAGCCGTACGCTAAGCCTAACCCTAACCCTAGGCTACCCTTGACTGCTTCTGCCTCCAATAGATTTCCTAAGCACTAGTGTTTTAAGGAACAGCTTAAAAAGAGAATCCTAATGTGATTTCTTTATAATGGGTGTGTTCCTTATCTTATCCTAGTGTCTAAACTCTTCTCCATGGCTGGACCCCGAAATAATATTCCTTTACGTGCTAAGGTGTATCTAGAGAGTGGGATAGTTTTACTAACTACCCTAACCCTAACGCGTACCCTAACCCTAACCCCTACCCTAACCCTAACACGTACCCTAATCCTAACCCGTACCCTAAACCGAACCCTAACCCTAACACTAACCCTAACACTAACCCTAAGCCATACCCTACGCCGTACCCGAATCCCTCACCGAACCCGTACCCTAAGCCGTACCCTAAGCCTAACCCTAAGCCTAACCCTAACCCTAGGCTACCCTTGACTGCTTCTGCCTCCAATAGATTTCCTAAGCACTAGTGTTTTAAGGAACAGCTTAAAAAGAGAATCCTAATGTGATTTCTTTATAATGTGTGTGTTCCTTATCTTATCCTACTGTCTAAACTCTTCTCCATGGCTGGACCTCCAAATAATATTCCTTTACGTGCTGAGGGGTATCTAGAGAGTGGGATAGGTTTAATAACTACCCTAACACTAACGCGTACCCTAACCCTAACCCCTACCCTAACACTAACTCGTACCCTAATCCTAAACAATACCCTAAACCGAGCCCTAACCCTAACACTAACCCTAACCCTAACCCTAACCCATACCCTACGCCGTACCCGAAGCCCTCCCCGAACCCGTACCCTAAGCCGTACCCTAAGCCTAACACTAACCCTAGGCTACCCTTGACTGCTTCTGCCTCCAATAGATTTCCTAAGCACTAGTGTTTTAAGGAACAGCTTAAAAAGAGAATCCCAATGTGATTTCTTTATAATGGGTGTGTTCCTTATCTTATCCTAGTGTGTAAACTCTTCTCCATGGCTGGACCTCCAAATAATATTCCTTTACGTGCTAAGGGGTATCTAGAGAGTGGGTTAGGTTTAATAACTACCCTAACACTAATGCGTACCCTAACCCTAACCCCTACCCTATCGCTAACACGTACCCTAATCCTAACCAATACCCTAAACCTAGCCCTAACCCTAACACTAACCCTAACCCTAACCCATACCCTACGCCGTACCAGAAGCCCTCCCCGAACCCGTACCCTAAGCCGTACCCTAAGCCTAACCCTAAGCCTAACCCTAAACGTAGGCTACCCTTGAATCCTTCTGCCTCCAATAGATTTCCTAAGCAGTAGTGTTTTAAGGAACAGCTTAAAAAGAGAATCCTAATGTGATTTCTTTATAATGGGTGTGTTCCTTATCTTATCCTAGTGTCTAAACTCTTCTCCATGGCTGGACCTCCAAATAATATTCCTTTACGTGCTAAAGGGTATCTAGAGAGTGGGATAGGTTTAATAACTACCCTAACACTAACGCCTACCCTAACCCTAACCCCTACCCTAACCCTAACACGTACCCTAATCCTAACCAATACCCTAAACCGAGCCCTAACCCTAACACTATCCCTAACCCGAACCCTAACCCATACCCTATGCCGTACCCGAAGCCCTCCCCGAACCGGTACCCTAAGCCGTAACCTAAGCCGTACCCTAAGCCTAACCCTAACCCTAGGCTACCCTTGACTGCTTCTGCCTCCAATAGATTTCCTAAGCACTAGTGTTTTAAGGAACAGCTTAAAAAGAGAATCCTAATGTGATTTCTTCATAATGGGTGTGTTCCTTATCTTATCCTAGTGTCTAAACTCTTCTCCATGGCTGGACCTCAAAATAATATTCCTTTACGTGCTAAGGGGTATCTAGAGAGTGGGATAGGTTTAATAACTACCCTAACACTAACGCGTACCCTAACCCTAACCCCTACCCTAACATTAACACGTACCCTAATCCTAACCAATACCCTAAAACGAGCCCTAACACTAACACTAACCCTAACCCTAACCCTAACCCATACTCTACGCTGTACCCGAAGCCCTCCCCAAATCCGTACCCTAAGCCGTACCCTAAGCCGTACCCTAAGCCTAACCCTAACCCTAGGCTACCCTTGACTGCTTCTGCCTCCAATAGATTTCCTAAGCACTAGTGTTTTAAGGAACAGCTTAAAAAGAGAATCGTAATGTGATTTCTTTATAATGGGTGTGTTCCTTACCTTATCCTAGTGTCTAAACTCTTCTCCATGGCTGGACCCCCAAATAATATTCCTTTACATGCTAAGGTGTATCTAGAGAGTGGAATAGGTTTAATAACTACCCTAACCCTAACGCGTACCCTAACCCTAACCCCTACCCTAACCATAACACGTACCTTAATCCTAACCAATACCCTAAACCGAGCCCTAACCCTAACACTAACCCTAACCCTAACCCTAACCCATACCCTACGCCGTACCCGAAGCCCTCCCCAAACCCGTACCCTAAGCCGTACCCTAAGCCGTACCCTAAGCCTAACCCTAACCCTAGGCTACCCTTGACTGCTTCTGCCTCCAATAGATTTCCTAAGCACTAGTGTTTTAAGGAACAGCTTAAAAAGAGAATCCTAATGTGATTTCTTTATAATGGGTGTGTTCCTTATCTTATCCTAGTGTCTAAACTCTTCTCCATGGCTGGACCTCCAAATAATATTCCTTTACGTGCTAAGGGGTATCTAGAGACTGGGATAGGTTTAATAACTACCCTAACACTAACGCGTACCCTAACCCTAACCCCTACCCTAACCCTAACACGTACCCTAATCCTAACCAATACCCTAAACCGAGCCCTAACCCTAACACTAACCCTAACCCTAACCCTAACCCATACCCTACGCCGTACCCGAAGCCCTCCCCGAACCGGTACCCTAAGCCGTACCCTAAGCCGTACCCTAAGCCTAACCCTAACCCTAGGCTACCCTTGACTGCTTCTGCCTCCAATAGATTTTCTAAGCACTAGTGTTTTAAGGAACAACTTAAAAAGAGAATCCTAAAGTGATTTCTTTATAATGGGTGTGTTCCTTATCTTATCCTAGTGTCTAAACTCTTCTCCATGGCTGGACCTCCAAATAATATTCCTTTACGTGCTAAGGGGTATCTAGAGAGTGGGTTAGGTTTAATAACTACCCTAACACTAACGCGTACCCTAACCCTAAACCCTACCCTAACCCTAACACGTACCCTAATCCTAACCAATACCCTATACCGAGCCCTAACCCTAACACTCACCCTAACCCTAACCCTAACCCATACCCTACGCCATAACAGAAGCCCTCCACGAACCCGTACCCTAAGCCGTACCCTAAGCCTAACCCTAAGCCTAACCCTAACCCTAGGCTACCCTTGACTGCTTCTGCCTCCAATAGATTTCCTAAGCACTAGTGTTTTAAGGAACAGCTTAAAAAGAGAATCCTAATGTGATTTCTTTATAATGGGTGTGTTCCTTATCTTATCCTAGTGTCTAAACTCTTCTCCATGGCTGGACCTCCAAATAATATTCCTTTACGTGCTAAGGGGTATCTAGAGAGTGGGTTAGGTTTAATAACTACCCTAACACTAACGCGTACCCTAACCCTAAACCCTACCCTATCGCTAACTCGTACCCTAATCCTAACCCGTACCCTAAACCGAGCCCTAACCCTAACACTAACCCTAACCGTAACCCTAACCCATACCCTACGCCGTACCCGAAGCCCTCCCCGAACCCGTACCCTAAGCCGTACCCTAAGCCGTACCCTAAGCCTAACCCTAACCCTAGGCTTCCCTTGACTGCTTCTGCCTCCAATAGATTTCCTAAGCACTAGTGTTTTAAGGAACAGCTTAAAAAGAGAATCCTAATGTGATTTCTTTATAATGGGTGTGTTCCTTATCTTATCCTAGTGTCTAAACTCTTCTCCATGGCTGAACCGCCAAATAATATTCCTTGACGTGCTAAGGTGTATCTAGAGAGTGGGATAGGTTTAATAACTACCCTAACCCTAACGCGTACCCTAACCCTATCCCCTACCCTAACCCTAACACGTACCCTAATCCTAACCCGTACCCTAAACCGAGCCCTAACCCTAACACTAACCCTAACCCTAACCCTAACCCATACCCTACGCCGTACCCGAAGCCCTCACCGAACCCGTACCCTAAGCCGTACCCTAAGCCTAACCCCTACCCTAACCCTAACACGTACCCTAATCCTAACCAATACCGAAAACCGAGCCCTAACCCTAACACTAACACTAACCCTAACCCATACCCTACGCCGTACCCGAAACCCTCCCCGAACCCGTACCGTAAGCCGTACCCTAAGCGGTACCCTAAGCCTAACCCTAAACCTAGGCTACCCTTGACTGCTTCTGCCTCCAATAGATTTCCTAAGCACTAGTGTTTTAAGGAACAGCTTAAAAAGAGAATCCTAATGTGATTTCTTTATAATGGGTGTGTTCCTTATCTTATCCTAGTGTCTAAACTCTTCTTGATGGCTGGACCCCCAAATAATATTCCTTTACGTGCTAAGGTGTATCTAGAGAGTGGGATAGGTTTAATAACTACCCTAACCCTAACGCGTACCCTAACCCTAACCCCTACCCTAACCCTAACATGTACCCTAATCCTAACCCGTACCCTAAACCGAGCCCTAACCCTAACACTAACCCTAACCCTAACCCTAACCCAAACCCTACGCCGTTCCCGAACCCCTCCCCAAACCCGTACCCTCAGCCGTACCCTAAGCCTAACCCTAAGCCTAACCCTAACCCTAGGCTACCCTTGACTGCTTCTGCCTCCAATAGATTTCCTAAGCACTAGTGTTTTAAGGAACAGCTTAAAAAGAGAATCCTAATGTGATTTCTTTATAATGGGTGTGTTCCTTATCTTATCCTAGTGTCTAAACTCTTCTCCATGGCTGGACCCCCAAATAATATTCCTTTACGTGCTAAGGGGTATCTAGAGAGTGGGATAGGTTTAATAACTACCCTAACCCTAACGCGTACCCTAACCCTAACCCCTACCCTAACCCTAACACGTACCCTAATCCTAACCCGTACCCTAAACCGAGCCCTAACCCTAACACTAACCCTAACCCTAACCCTAACCCATACCCTATGCCGTACCCGAAGCCCTCCCCGAATCCGTACCCTAAGCCGTACTCTAAGCCTAACCCCAAGGCTAACCCTAACCCTAGGCTACCCTTGACTGCTTCTGCCTCCAATAGATTTCCTAAGCACTAGTGTTTTAAGGAACAGCTTAAAAAGAGAATCCTAATGTGATTTCTTTATAATGGGTGTGTTCCTTATCTTATCCTAGTGTCTAAACTCTTCTCCATGGCTGGACCTCCAAATAATATTCCTTTACGTGCTAAGGGGTATCTAGAGAGTGGGATAGCTTTAATAACTACCCTAACACTAACGCGTACCCTAACCCTAACCCCTACCCTAACCCTAAAACGTACCGTAATCCTAACCAATACCCTAAACCGAGCCCTAACGCTAACACAAACCCTAACCCTAACCCTAACCCATACCCTACGCCGTACCCGAAGCCCTTCCCGAACCCGTACCCTAAGCCGTACCCTAAGCCGTACCCTAAGCCTAACCCTAACTTTAGGCTACCCTTGACTGCTTCTGCCTCCAATAGATTTCCTAAGCACTAGTGTTTTAAGGAACAGCTTAAAAAGAGAATCCTAATGTGATTTCTTTATAATGGGTGTGTTCCTTAACTTATCCTTGTGTCTAAACTCTTCTCCATGGCTGGACGCCCAAATAATATTCCTTTACGTGCTAAGGGGTATCTAGAGAGTGGGATAGGTTTAATAACAACCCTAACCCTAATGCGTACCCTAACCCTAACCCCTACCCTAACCCTAACATGTAACCGAATCCTAACCCGCACCCTAAACGGAGCCCTAACCCTAACACTAACCCGAACCCATAGCTTACGCCGTGCCCGAACCCCTCCCCGAACCCGTACCCTAAGCCGTACCCTAAGCCTAACCCCAAGCCTAACCCTAACCCTAGGCTACCCTTGACTGCTTCTGCCTCCAATAGATTTCCTAAGCACTAGTGTTTTAAGGAACAGCTTAAAAAGAGAATCCTAATGTGATTTCTTTATAATGGGTGTGTTCCTTATCTTATCCTAGTGTCTAAACTCTTCTCCATGGCTGGACCTCCAAATAATATTCCTTTACGTGCTAAGGGGTATCTAGAGAGTGGGATAGGTTTAATAACTACCCTAACCCTAACGCGTACCCTAACCCTAACCCCTACCCTAACCCTAACACGTACCCTAATCCTAACCCGTACCCTAAACCGAGCCCTAACCCTAACACTAACCCTAACCCTAACCCTAACCCATACCCTACGCCGTACCCGAAGCCCTCACCGAACCTGTACCCTAAGCCGTACCCTAAGCCGTACCCTATGCCTAACCCTAACCCTAGGCTACCCTTGACTGCTTCTGCCTCCAATAGATTTCCTAAGCACTAGTGTTTTAAGGAACAGCTTAAAAAGAGAATCCTAATGTGATTTCTTTATAATGGGTGTGTTCCTTATCTTATCCTAGTGTCTAAACTCTTCTCCATGGCTGGACCTCAAAATAATATTCCTTTACGTGCTAAGGGGTATCTAGAGAGTGGGATAGGTTTAATAACTACCCTAACACTAACGCGTACCCTAACCCTAACCCCTACCCTAACATTAACACGTACCCTAATCCTAACCAATACCCTAAAACGAGCCCTAACACTAACACTAACCCTAACCCTAACCCTAACCCATACTCTACGCTGTACCCGAAGCCCTCCCCAAATCCGTACCCTAAGCCGTACCCTAAGCCGTACCCTAAGCCTAACCCTAACCCTAGGCTACCCTTGACTGCTTCTGCCTCCAATAGATTTCCTAAGCACTAGTGTTTTAAGGAACAGCTTAAAAAGAGAATCGTAATGTGATTTCTTTATAATGGGTGTGTTCCTTACCTTATCCTAGTGTCTAAACTCTTCTCCATGGCTGGACCCCCAAATAATATTCCTTTACATGCTAAGGTGTATCTAGAGAGTGGAATAGGTTTAATAACTACCCTAACCCTAACGCGTACCCTAACCCTAACCCCTACCCTAACCCTAACATGTACCCTAATCCTAACCCGTACCCTAAACCGAGCCCTAACCCTAACACTAACCCTAACCCTAACCCTAACCCATACCCTACGCCGTACCCGAAGCCCTCCCCGAACCCGTACCCTAAGCCGTACTCTAAGCCTCACCCCAAGCCTAACCCTAACCCTAGGCTACCCTTGACTGCTTCTGCCTCCAATAGATTTCCTAAGCACTAGTGTTTTAAGGAACAGCTTAAAAAGAGAATCCTAATGTGATTTCTTTATAATGGGTGTGTTCCTTATCTTATCCTAGTGTCTAAACTCTTCTCCATGGCTGGACCTCCAAATAATATTCCTTTACGTGCTAAGGGGTATCTAGAGAGTGGGATAGGTTTAATAACTACCCTAACACTAACGCGTACCCTAACCCTAACCCCTACCCTAACCCTAACACGTACCCTAATCCTAACCAATACCCTAAACCGAGCCCTAACGCTAACACTAACCCTAACCCTAACCCTAACCCATACCCTACGCCGTACCCGAAGCCCTTCCCGAACCCGTACCCTAAGCCGTACCCTAAGCCGTACCCTAAGCCTAACCCTAACTTTAGGCTACCCTTGACTGCTTCTGCCTCCAATAGATTTCCTAAGCACTAGTGTTTTAAGGAACAGCTTAAAAAGAGAATCCTAATGTGATTTCTTTATAATGGGTGTGTTCCTTAACTTATCCTAGTGTCTAAACTCTTCTCCATGGCTGGACCCCCAAATAATATTCCTTTACGTGCTAAGGGGTATCTAGAGAGTGGGATAGGTTTAATAACTACCCTAACCCTAATGCGTACCCTAACCCTAACCCCTACCCTAACCCTAACACATAACCGAATCCTAACCCGTACCCTAAACGGAGCCCTAACCCTAACACTAACCCTAACCCTAACCCTAACACATACCCTACGCCATACCCGAACCCCTCCCCGAACCCGTACCCTAAGCCGTACCCTAAGCCTAACCCCAAGCCTAACCCTAACCCTAGGCTACCCTTGACTGCTTCTGCCTCCAATAGATTTCCTAAGCACTAGTGTTTTAAGGAACAGCTTAAAAAGAGAATCCTAATGTGATTTATTTATAATGGGTGTGTTCCTTATCTTATCCTAGTGTCTAAACTCTTCTCCATGGCTGGACCTCCAAATAATATTCCTTTACGTGCTAAGGGGTATCTAGAGAGTGGGATAGGTTTAATAACTACCCGAACACTAACGGTACCCTAACCCTAACCCCTACCCTAACACTAACACGTACCCTAATCCTAACCAATACCCTAAAAGGAGCCCTAACACTAACACTAACCCTAACCCTAACCCTAACCCATACCCTACGCCGTACCCGAAGTCCTCCCCGAACCCGTACGCTAAGCCGTACCCAAAGCCGTACCCTAAGCCTAAGCCTAACCCTAGGCTACCCTTGACTGCTTCTGCCTCCAATAGATTTCCTAAGCACTAGTGTTTTAAGGAACAGCTTAAAAAGAGAATCCTAATGTGATTTCTTTATAATGGGTGTGTTCCTTATCTTATCCTAGTGCCTAAACTCTTCTCGATGGCTGGACCCCCAAATAATATTCCTTTACGTGCTAAGGTGTATCTAGAGAGTGGGATAGGTTTAATAACTACCCTAACCCTAACGCGTACCCTAACCCTAACCCCTACCCTAACCCTAACATGTACCCTAATCCTAACCCGTACCCTAAACCGAGCCCTAACCCTAACACTAACCCTAAACCTAACCCTAACCCATACCCTACGCCGTACCCGAAGCCCTCCCCGAACCCGTACCCTAAGCCGTACCCTAAGCCGTACCCTAAGCCTAACCCTAACCCTAGGCTACCCTTGACTGCTTCTGCTCCAATAGATTTCCTAAGCACTAGTGTTTTAAGGAACAGCTTAAAAAGAGAATCCTAATGTGATTTCTTTATAATGGGTGTGTTCCTTATCTTATCCTAGTGTCTAAACTCTTCTCCATGGCTGAACCGCCAAATAATATTCCTTGACGTGCTAAGGTGTATCTAGAGAGTGGGATAGGTTTAATAACTACCCTAACCCTAACGCGTACCCTAACCCTAACCCTACCCTAACCCTAACACGTACCCTAATCCTAACCCGTACCCTAAACCGAGCCCTAACCCTAACACTAAACCCTAAACCTAACCCTAACCCATACCCTACGCCGTACCAGAAGCCTCCCCGAACCCGTACCCTAAGCCTAACCCTAAGCCTAACCCTAACCCTAGGCTACCCTTGGATTGCTTCTGCCTCCAATAGATTTCCTAAGCACTAGTGTTTTAAGGAACAGCTTAAAAAGAGAATCCTAATGTGATTTCTTTATAATGGGTGTGTTCCTTATCTTATCCTAGTGTCTAAACTCTTCTCCATGGCTGGACCTCCAAATAATATTCCTTTATGTGCTAAGGGGTATCTAGAGAATGGGATAGGTTTAATAACTACCCTAACACTAACGCATACCCTAACCCAAACCCCTACCCTAACCATAACACGTACCTTAATCCTAACCAATACCCTAAACCGAGCCCTAACCCTAACACTAACCCTAACCCTAACCCTAACCCATACCCTACGCCGTACCCGAAGCCCTCCCCAAACCCGTACCCTAAGCCGTACCCTAAGCCGTACCCTAAGCCTAACCCTAACCCTAGGCTACCCTTGACTGCTTCTGCCTCCAATAGATTTCCTAAGCACTAGTGTTTTAAGGAACAGCTTAAAAAGAGAATCCTAATGTGATTTCTTTATAATGGGTGTGTTCCTTATCTTATCCTAGTGTCTAAACTCTTCTCCATGGCTGGACCTCCAAATAATATTCCTTTACGTGCTAAGGGGTATCTAGAGACTGGGATAGGTTTAATAACTACCCTAACACTAACGCGTACCCTAACCCTAAACCCTACCCTAACCCTAACACGTACCCTAATCCTAACCAATACCCTATACCGAGCCCTAACCCTAACACTAACCCTAACCCTAACCCTAACCCATACCCTACGCCGTACCAGAAGCCCTCCACGAACCCGTACCCTAAGCCGTACCCTAAGCCTAACCCTAAGCCTAACCCTAACCCTAGGCTACCCTTGACTGCTTCTGCCTCCAATAGATTTCCTAAGCACTAGTGTTTTAAGGAACAGCTTAAAAAGAGAATCCTAATGTGATTTCTTTATAATGGGTGTGTTCCTTATCTTATCCTAGTGTCTAAACTCTTCTCCATGGCTGGACCTCCAAATAATATTCCTTTACGTGCTAAGGGGTATCTAGAGCGTGGGTTAGGTTTAATAACTACCCTAACACTAACGCGTACCCTAACCCTAAACCCTACCCTATCGCTAACTCGTACCCTAATCCTAACCCGTACCCTAAACCGAGCCCTAACCCTAACACTAACCCTAACCCTAACCCTAACCCATACCCTACGCCGTACCCGAAGCCCTCCCCGAACCCGTACCCTAATCCGTACCCTAAGCCGTACCCTAAGCCTAACCCTAACCCTAGGCTACCCTTGACTGCTTCTGCCTCCAATAGATTTCCTAAGCACTAGTGTTTTAAGGAACAGCTTAAAAAGAGAATCCTAATGTGATTTCTTTATAATGGGTGTGTTCCTTATCTTATCCTAGTGTCTAAACTCTTCTCCATGGCTGAACCGCCAAATAATATTCCTTGACGTGCTAAGGTGTATCTAGAGAGTGGGATAGGTTTAATAACTACCCTAACCCTAACGCGTACCCTAACCCTAACCCCTACCCTAACCCTAACACGTACCCTAATCCTAACCCGTACCCTAAACCGAGCCCTAACCCTAACACTAACCCTAACCCTAACCCTAACCCATACCCTACGCCGTACCCGAAGCCCTCACCGAACCCGTACCCTAAGCCGTACCCTAAGCCTAACCCTAAGCCTAACCCTAAACCTAGGCTACCCTTGACTGCTTCTGCCTCCAATAGATTTCCTAAGCACTAGTGTTTTAAGGAACAACTTAAAAAGAGAATCCTAATGTGATTTCTTTATAATGGGTGTGTTCCTTATCTTATCCTAGTGTCTAAACTCTTCTCCATGGCTGCACCTCCAAATAATATTCCTTTACGTGCTAAGGGGTATCTAGAGAGTGGGATAGGTTTAATAACTACCCTAACACTAACGCGTACCCTAACCCTAACCCCTACCCTAACCCTAACACGTACCCTAATCCTAACCAATACCCTAAACCGAGCCCTAACCCTAACCCTAACCCTAACCCTAACCCTAACCCATACCCTACACCGTACCCGAAGCCCTCCCTGAACCCGTACCCTAAGCCGTACCCTAAGCCGTACGCTAAGCCTAACCCTAACCCTAGGCTACCCTTGACTGCTTCTGCCTCCAATAGATTTCCTAAGCACTAGTGTTTTAAGGAACAGCTTAAAAAGAGAATCCTAATGTGATTTCTTTATAATGGGTGTGTTCCTTATCTTATCCTAGTGTCTAAACTCTTCTCCATGGCTGGACCCCGAAATAATATTCCTTTACGTGCTAAGGTGTATCTAGAGAGTGGGATAGTTTTACTAACTACCCTAACCCTAACGCGTACCCTAACCCTAACCCCTACCCTAACCCTAACACGTACCCTAATCCTAACCCGTACCCTAAACCGAACCCTAACCCTAACACTAACCCTAACACTAACCCTAAGCCATACCCTACGCCGTACCCGAATCCCTCACCGAACCCGTACCCTAAGCCGTACCCTAAGCCTAACCCTAAGCCTAACCCTAACCCTAGGCTACCCTTGACTGCTTCTGCCTCCAATAGATTTCCTAAGCACTAGTGTTTTAAGGAACAGCTTAAAAAGAGAATCCTAATGTGATTTCTTTATAATGTGTGTGTTCCTTATCTTATCCTACTGTCTAAACTCTTCTCCATGGCTGGACCTCCAAATAATATTCCTTTACGTGCTGAGGGGTATCTAGAGAGTGGGATAGGTTTAATAACTACCCTAACACTAACGCGTACCCTAACCCTAACCCCTACCCTAACACTAACTCGTACCCTAATCCTAAACAATACCCTAAACCGAGCCCTAACCCTAACACTAACCCTAACCCTAACCCTAACCCATACCCTACGCCGTACCCGAAGCCCTCCCCGAACCCGTACCCTAAGCCATACCCTAAGCCTAACACTAACCCTAGGCTACCCTTGACTGCTTCTGCCTCCAATAGATTTCCTAAGCACTAGTGTTTTAAGGAACAGCTTAAAAAGAGAATCCCAATGTGATTTCTTTATAATGGGTGTGTTCCTTATCTTATCCTAGTGTGTAAACTCTTCTCCATGGCTGGACCTCCAAATAATATTCCTTTACGTGCTAAGGGGTACCTAGAGAGTGGGTTAGGTTTAATAACTACCCTAACACTAATGCGTACCCTAACCCTAACCCCTACCCTATCGCTAACACGTACCCTAATCCTAACCAATACCCTAAACCTAGCCCTAACCCTAACACTAACCCTAACCCTAACCCATACCCTACGCCGTACCAGAAGCCCTCCCCGAACCCGTACCCTAAGCCGTACCCTAAGCCTAACCCTAAGCCTAACCCTAAACGTAGGCTACCCTTGAATCCTTCTGCCTCCAATAGATTTCCTAAGCAGTAGTGTTTTAAGGAACAGCTTAAAAAGAGAATCCTAATGTGATTTCTTTATAATGGGTGTGTTCCTTATCTTATCCTAGTGTCTAAACTCTTCTCCATGGCTGGACCTCCAAATAATATTCCTTTACGTGCTAAAGGGTATCTAGAGAGTGGGATAGGTTTAATAACTACCCTAACACTAACGCCTACCCTAACCCTAACCCCTACCCTAACCCTAACACGTACCCTAATCCTAACCAATACCCTAAACCGAGCCCTAACCCTAACACTATCCCTAACCCGAACCCTAACCCATACCCTATGCCGTACCCGAAGCCCTCCCCGAACCGGTACCCTAAGCCGTAACCTAAGCCGTACCCTAAGCCTAACCCTAACCCTAGGCTACCCTTGACTGCTTCTGCCTCCAATAGATTTCCTAAGCACTAGTGTTTTAAGGAACAGCTTAAAAAGAGAATCCTAATGTGATTTCTTCATAATGGGTGTGTTCCTTATCTTATCCTAGTGTCTAAACTCTTCTCCATGGCTGAACCTCCAAATAATATTCCTTTACGTGCTAAGGGGTATCTAGAGAGTGGGTTAGGTTTAATAACTACCCTAACACTAACGCGTACCCTAACCCTAAACCCTACCCTAACCCTAACACGTACCCTAATCCTAACCAATACCCTATACCGAGCCCTAACCCTAACACTAACCCTAACCCTAACCCTAACCCATACCCTACGCCGTACCAGAAGCCCTCCCCGAACCCGTACCCTAAGCCGTATCCTAAGCCTAACCCTAAGCCTAACCCTAACCCTAGGCTACCCTTGGATGCTTCTGCCTCCAATAGATTTCCTAAGCACTAGTGTTTTAAGGAACAGCTTAAAAAGAGAATCCTAATGTGATTTCTTTATAATGGGTGTGTTCCTTATCTTATCCTAGTGTCTAAACTCTTCTCCATGGCTGGACCTCCAAATAATATTCCTTTATGTGCTAAGGGGTATCTAGAGAATGGGATAGGTTTAATAACTACCCTAACACTAACGCGTACCCTAACCCTAACCCCTACCCTAACCATAACACGTACCTTAATCCTAACCAATACCCTAAACCGAGCCCTAACCCTAACACTAACCCTAACCCTAACCCTAACCCATACCCTACGCCGTACCCGAAGCCCTCCCCAAACCCGTACCCTAAGCCGTACCCTAAGCCGTACCCTAAGCCTAACCCTAACCCTAGGCTACCCTTGACTGCTTCTGCCTCCAATAGATTTCCTAAGCACTAGTGTTTTAAGGAACAGCTTAAAAAGAGAATCCTAATGTGATTTCTTTATAATGGGTGTGTTCCTTATCTTATCCTAGTGTCTAAACTCTTCTCCATGGCTGGACCTCCAAATAATATTCCTTTACGTGCTAAGGGGTATCTAGAGACTGGGATAGGTTTAATAACTACCCTAACACTAACGCGTGCCCTAACCCTAACCCCTACCCTAACCCTAACACGTACCCTAATCCTAACCAATACCCTAAACCGAGCCCTAACCCTAACACTAACCCTAACCCTAACCCTAACCCATACCCTACGCCGTACCCGAAGCCCTCCCCGAACCGGTACCCTAAGCCGTACCCTAAGCCGTACCCTAAGCCTAACCCTAACCCTAGGCTACCCTTGACTGCTTCTGCCTCCAATAGATTTTCTAAGCACTAGTGTTTTAAGGAACAACTTAAAAAGAGAATCCTAAAGTGATTTCTTTATAATGGGTGTGTTCCTTATCTTATCCTAGTGTCTAAACTCTTCTCCATGGCTGGACCTCCAAATAATATTCCTTTACGTGCTAAGGGGTATCTAGAGAGTGGGTTAGGTTTAATAACTACCCTAACACTAACGCGTACCCTAACCCTAAACCCTACCCTAACCCTAACACGTACCCTAATCCTAACCAATACCCTATACCGAGCCCTAACCCTAACACTAACCCTAACCCTAACCCTAACCCATACCCTACGCCGTACCAGAAGCCCTCTACGAACCCGTACCCTAAGCCGTACCCTAAGCCTAACCCTAAGCCTAACCCTAACCCTAGGCTACCCTTGACTGCTTCTGCCTCCAATAGATTTCCTAAGCACTAGTGTTTTAAGGAACAGCTTAAAAAGAGAATCCTAATGTGATTTCTTTATAATGGGTGTGTTCCTTATCTTATCCTAGTGTCTAAACTCTTCTCCATGGCTGGACCTCCAAATAATATTCCTTTACGTGCTAAGGGGTATCTAGAGAGTGGGTTAGGTTTAATAACTACCCTAACACTAACGCGTACCCTAACCCTAAACCCTACCCTATCGCTAACTCGTACCCTAATCCTAACCCGTACCCTAAACCGAGCCCTAACCCTAACACTAACCCTAACCCTAACCCTAACCCATACCCTACGCCGTACCCGAAGCCCTCCCCGAACCCGTACCCTAAGCCGTACCCTAAGCCGTACCCTAAGCCTAACCCTAACCCTAGGCTTCCCTTGACTGCTTCTGCCTCCAATAGATTTCCTAAGCACTAGTGTTTTAAGGAACAGCTTAAAAAGAGAATCCTAATGTGATTTCTTTATAATGGGTGTGTTCCTTATCTTATCCTAGTGTCTAAACTCTTCTCCATGGCTGAACCGCCAAATAATATTCCTTGACGTGCTAAGGTGTATCTAGAGAGTGGGATAGGTTTAATAACTACCCTAACCCTAACGCGTACCCTAACCCTATCCCCTACCCTAACCCTAACACGTACCCTAATCCTAACCCGTACCCTAAACCGAGCCCTAACCCTAACACTAACCCTAACCCTAACCCTAACCCATACCCTACGCCGTACCCGAAGCACTCACCGAACCCGTACCCTAAGCCGTACCCTAAGCCTAACCCTAAGCCTAACCCTAACCCTAGGCTACCCTTGACTGCTTCTGCCTCCAATAGATTTCCTAAGCACTAGTGTTTTAAGGAACAGCTTAAAAAGAGAATCCTAATGTGATTTCTTTATAATGGGTGTGTTCCTTATCTTATCCTAGTGTCTAAAATCTTCTCCATGGCTGCACCTCCAAATAATATTCCTTTACGTGCTAAGGGGTATCTAGAGACTGGGATAGGTTTAATAACTACCCTAACACTAACGCGTACCCTAACCCTAACCCCTACCCTAACCCTAACAGGTACCCTAATCCTAACCAATACCCTAAACCGAGCCCTAACCCTAACACTAACCCTAACCCTAACCCTAACCCATACCCTACGCCGTACCCGAAGCACTCCCCGAACCGGTACCCTAAGCCGTACCCTAAGCCTAACCCTAACCCTAGGCTACCCTTGACTGCTTCTGCCTCCAATAGATTTTCTAAGCACTAGTGTTTTAAGGAACAACTTAAAAAGAGAATCCTAATGTGATTTCTTTATAATGGGTGTGTTCCTTATCTTATCCTAGTGTCTAAACACTTCTCCATGGCTGGACCTCCAAATAATATTCCTTTACGTGCTAAGGGGTATCTAGAGAGTGGGTTAGGTTTAATAACTACCCTAACACTAACGCGTACCCTAACCCTAAACCCTACCCTAACCCTAACACGTACCCTAATCCTAACCAATACCCTATACCGAGCCCTAACCCTAACACTAACCCTAACCCTAACCCTAACCCATACCCTACGCCGTACCCGAAGCCCTCCCCGAACCCGTACCCTAAGCCGTACCCTAAGCCGTACCCTAAGCCTAACCCTAACCCTAGGCTACCCTTGACTGCTTCTGCCTCCAATAGATTTCCTAAGCACTAGTGTTTTAAGGAACAGCTTAAAAAGAGAATCCTAATGTGATTTCTTTATAATGGGTGTGTTCCTTATCTTATCCTAGTGTCTAAACTCTTCTCCATGGCTGGACCTCCAAATAATATTCCTTTACGTGCTAAGGGGTATCTAGAGAGTGGGTTAGGTTTAATAACTACCCTAACACTAACGCGTACCCTAACCCTAAACCCTACCCTATCGCTAACTCGTACCCTAATCCTAACCCGTACCCTAAACCGAGCCCTAACCCTAACACTAACCCTAACCCTAACCCTAACCCATACCCTACGCCGTACCCGAAGCCCTCCCCGAACCCGTACCCTAAGCCGTACCCTAAGCCGTACCCTAAGCCTAACCCTAACC
Organism: Balaenoptera physalus; assembly: GCF_965194825.1. Lineage (NCBI taxonomy): Eukaryota > Metazoa > Chordata > Mammalia > Artiodactyla > Balaenopteridae > Balaenoptera > Balaenoptera physalus. The sequence continues at coordinate 405,497 of NW_028126410.1, read as the reverse complement.
CTAGGCTACCCTTGACTGCTTCTGCCTCCAATAGATTTCCTAAGCACTAGTGTTTTAAGGAACAGCTTAAAAAGAGAATCCTAATGTGATTTCTTTATAATGGGTGTGTTCCTTATCTTATCCTAGTGTCTAAACTCTTCTCCATGGCTGAACCGCCAAATAATATTCCTTGACGTGCTAAGGTGTATCTACAGAGTGGGATAGGTTTAATAACTACCCTAACCCTAACGCGTACCCTAACCCTAACCCCTACCCTAACCCTAACACGTACCCTAATCCTAACCCGTACCCTAAACCGAGCCCTAACCCTAACACTAACCCTAACCCTAACCCTAACCCATACCCTACGCCGTACCCGAAGCCCTCACCGAACCCGTACCCTAAGCCGTACCCTAAGCCTAACCCTAAGCCTAACCCTAACCCTAGGCTACCCTTGACTGCTTCTGCCTCAAATAGATTTCCTAAGCACTAGTGTTTTAAGGAACAGCTTAAAAAGAGAATCCTAATGTGATTTCTTTATAATGGGTGTGTTCCTTATCTTATCCTAGTGTCTAAACTCTTCTCCATGGCTGCACCTCCAAATAATATTCCTTTACGTGCTAAGGGGTATCTAGAGAGTGGGATAGGTTTAATAACTACCCTAACACTAACGCGTACACTAACCCTAACCCCTACCCTAACCCTAACACGTACCCTAATCCTAACCAATACCCTAAACCGAGCCCTAACCCTAACACTAACCCTAACCCTAACCCTAACCCATACCCTACGCCGTACCCGAAGCCCTCCCCGAACCCGTACCCTAAGCCGTACCCTAAGCCGTACCCTAAGCCTAACACTAACCCTAGGCTACCCTTGACTGCTTCTGCCTCCAATAGATTTCCTAAGCACTAGTGTTTTAAGGAACAGCTTAAAAAGAGAATCCTAATGTGATTTCTTTATAATGGGTGTGTTCCTTATCTTATCCTAGTGTCTAAACTCTTCTCCATGGCTGGACCTCCAAATAATATTCCTTTACGTGCTAAGGGGTATCTAGAGAGTGGGTTAGGTTTAATAACTACCCTAACACTAACGCGTACCCTAACCCTAAACCCTACCCTAACCCTAACACGTACCCTAATCCTAACCAATACCCTATACCGAGCCCTAACCCTAACACTAACCCTAACCCTAACCCTAACCCATACCCTACGCCGTACCAGAAGCCCTCCACGAACCCGTACCCTAAGCCGTACCCTAAGCCTAACCCTAAGCCTAACCCTAACCCTAGGCTACCCTTGACTGCTTCTGCCTCCAATAGATTTCCTAAGCACTAGTGTTTTAAGGAACAGCTTAAAAAGAGAATCCTAATGTGATTTCTTTATAATGGGTGTGTTCCTTATCTTATCCTAGTGTCTAAACTCTTCTCCATGGCTGGACCTCCAAATAATATTCCTTTACGTGCTAAGGGGTATCTAGAGAGTGGGTTAGGTTTAATAACTACCCTAACACTAACGCGTACCCTAACCCTAAACCCTACCCTATCGCTAACTCGTACCCTAATCCTAACCCGTACCCTAAACCGAGCCCTAACCCTAACACTAACCCTAACCCTAACCCTAACCCATACCCTACGCCGTACCCGAAGCCCTCCCCGAACCCGTACCCTAAGCCGTACCCTAAGCCGTACCCTAAGCCTAACCCTAACCCTAGGCTTCCCTTGACTGCTTCTGCCTCCAATAGATTTCCTAAGCACTAGTGTTTTAAGGAACAGCTTAAAAAGAGAATCCTAATGTGATTTCTTTATAATGGGTGTGTTCCTTATCTTATCCTAGTGTCTAAACTCTTCTCCATGGCTGAACCGCCAAATAATATTCCTTGACGTGCTAAGGTGTATCTAGAGAGTGGGATAGGTTTAATAACTACCCTAACCCTAACGCGTACCCTAACCCTATCCCCTACCCTAACCCTAACACGTACCCTAATCCTAACCCGTACCCTAAACCGAGCCCTAACCCTAACACTAACCCTAACCCTAACCCTAACCCATACCCTACGCCGTACCCGAAGCACTCACCGAACCCGTACCCTAAGCCGTACCCTAAGCCTAACCCTAAGCCTAACCCTAACCCTAGGCTACCCTTGACTGCTTCTGCCTCCAATAGATTTCCTAAGCACTAGTGTTTTAAGGAACAGCTTAAAAAGAGAATCCTAATGTGATTTCTTTATAATGGGTGTGTTCCTTATCTTATCCTAGTGTCTAAAATCTTCTCCATGGCTGCACCTCCAAATAATATTCCTTTACGTGCTAAGGGGTATCTAGAGACTGGGATAGGTTTAATAACTACCCTAACACTAACGCGTACCCTAACCCTAACCCCTACCCTAACCCTAACACGTACCCTAATCCTAACCAATACCCTAAACCGAGCCCTAACCCTAACACTAACCCTAACCCTAACCCTAACCCATACCCTACGCCGTACCCGAAGCACTCCCCGAACCGGTACCCTAAGCCGTACCCTAAGCCTAACCCTAACCCTAGGCTACCCTTGACTGCTTCTGCCTCCAATAGATTTTCTAAGCACTAGTGTTTTAAGGAACAACTTAAAAAGAGAATCCTAATGTGATTTCTTTATAATGGGTGTGTTCCTTATCTTATCCTAGTGTCTAAACACTTCTCCATGGCTGGACCTCCAAATAATATTCCTTTACGTGCTAAGGGGTATCTAGAGAGTGGGTTAGGTTTAATAACTACCCTAACACTAACGCGTACCCTAACCCTAAACCCTACCCTAACCCTAACACGTACCCTAATCCTAACCAATACCCTATACCGAGCCCTAACCCTAACACTAACCCTAACCCTAACCCTAACCCATACCCTACGCCGTACCCGAAGCCCTCCCCGAACCCGTACCCTAAGCCGTACCCTAAGCCGTACCCTAAGCCTAACCCTAACCCTAGGCTACCCTTGACTGCTTCTGCCTCCAATAGATTTCCTAAGCACTAGTGTTTTAAGGAACAGCTTAAAAAGAGAATCCTAATGTGATTTCTTTATAATGGGTGTGTTCCTTATCTTATCCTAGTGTCTAAACTCTTCTCCATGGCTGGACCTCCAAATAATATTCCTTTACGTGCTAAGGGGTATCTAGAGAGTGGGTTAGGTTTAATAACTACCCTAACACTAACGCGTACCCTAACCCTAAACCCTACCCTATCGCTAACTCGTACCCTAATCCTAACCCGTACCCTAAACCGAGCCCTAACCCTAACACTAACCCTAACCCTAACCCTAACCCATACCCTACGCCGTACCCGAAGCCCTCCCCGAACCCGTACCCTAAGCCGTACCCTAAGCCGTACCCTAAGCCTAACCCTAACCCTAGGCTACCCTTGACTGCTTCTGCCTCCAATAGATTTCCTAAGCACTAGTGTTTTAAGGAACAGCTTAAAAAGAGAATCCTAATGTGATTTCTTTATAATGGGTGTGTTCCTTATCTTATCCTAGTGTCTAAACTCTTCTCCATGGCTGAACCGCCAAATAATATTCCTTGACGTGCTAAGGTGTATCTACAGAGTGGGATAGGTTTAATAACTACCCTAACCCTAACGCGTACCCTAACCCTAACCCCTACCCTAACCCTAACACGTACCCTAATCCTAACCCGTACCCTAAACCGAGCCCTAACCCTAACACTAACCCTAACCCTAACCCTAACCCATACCCTACGCCGTACCCGAAGCCCTCACCGAACCCGTACCCTAAGCCGTACCCTAAGCCTAACCCTAAGCCTAACCCTAACCCTAGGCTACCCTTGACTGCTTCTGCCTCAAATAGATTTCCTAAGCACTAGTGTTTTAAGGAACAGCTTAAAAAGAGAATCCTAATGTGATTTCTTTATAATGGGTGTGTTCCTTATCTTCTCCTAGTGTCTAAACTCTTCTCCATGGCTGCACCTCCAAATAATATTCCTTTACGTGCTAAGGGGTATCTAGAGAGTGGGATAGGTTTAATAACTACCCTAACACTAACGCGTACACTAACCCTAACCCCTACCCTAACCCTAACACGTACCCTAATCCTAACCAATACCCTAAACCGAGCCCTAACCCTAACACTAACCCTAACCCTAACCCTAACCCATACCCTACGCCGTACCCGAAGCCCTCCCCGAACCCGTACCCTAAGCCGTACCCTAAGCCGTACCCTAAGCCTAACACTAACCCTAGGCTACCCTTGACTGCTTCTGCCTCCAATAGATTTCCTAAGCACTAGTGTTTTAAGGAACAGCTTAAAAAGAGAATCCTAATGTGATTTCTTTATAATGGGTGTGTTCCTTATCTTATCCTAGTGTCTAAACTCTTCTCCATGGCTGGACCCCGAAATAATATTCCTTTACGTGCTAAGGTGTATCTAGAGAGTGGGATAGGTTTACTAACTACCCTAACCCTAACGCGTACCCTAACCCTAACCCCTACCCTAACCCTAACACGTACCCTAATCCTAACCCGTACCCTAAACCGAACCCTAACCCTAACACTAACCCTAACACTAACCCTAAGCCATACCCTACGCCGTACCCGAATCCCTCACCGAACCCGTACCCTAAGCCGTACGCTAAGCCTAACCCTAAGGCTAACCCTACCCCTAGGCTACCCTTGACTGCTTCTGCCTCCAATAGATTTTCTAAGCACTAGTGTTTTAAGGAACAACTTAAAAAGAGAATCCTAATGTCATTTCTTTATAATCTGTGTGTTCCTTATCTTATCCTAGTGTCTAAACTCTTCTCCATGGCTGGACCTCCAAATAATATTCCTTTACGTGCTGAGGGGTATCTAGAGAGTGGGATAGGTTTAATAACTACCCTAACACTAACACGTACCCTAACCCTAACCCCTACCCTAACACTAACTCGTACCCTAATCCTAAACAATACCCTAAACCGAGCCCTAACCCTAACACTAACCCTAACCCTAACCCTAACCCATACCCTACGCCGTACCCGAAGCCCTCCCCGAACCCGTACCCTAAGCCGTACCCTAAGCCGTACCCTAAGCCTAACCCTAACCCTAGGCTACCCTTGACTGCTTCTGCCTCCAATAGATTTCCTAAGCACTAGTGTTTTAAGGAACAGCTTAAAAAGAGAATCCTAATGTGATTTCTTTATAATGGGTGTGTTCCTTATCTTATCCTAGTGTCTAAACTCTTCTCCATGGCTGGACCTCCAAATAATATTCCTTTACGTTGTAAAGGGTATCTAGAGAGTGGGATAGGTTTAATAACTACCCTAACACTAACGCCTACCCTAACCCTAACCCCTACCCTAACCCTAACACGTACCCTAATCCTAACCAATACCCTAAACCGAGCCCTAACCCTAACACTAACCCTAACCCGAACCCTAACCCATACCCTATGCCGTACCCGAAGCCCTCCCCGAACCGGTACCCTAAGCCGTAACCTAAGCCGTACCCTAAGCCTAACCCTAACCCTAGGCTACCCTTGACTGCTTCTGCCTCCAATAGATTTCCTAAGCAGTAGTGTTTTAAGGAACAGCTTAAAAAGAGAATCCTAATGTGATTTCTTCATAATGGGTGTGTTCCTTATCTTATCCTAGTGTCTAAACTCTTCTCCATGGCTGAACCTCCAAATAATATTCCTTTACGTGCTAAGGGGTATCTAGAGAGTGGGTTAGGTTTAATAACTACCCTAACACTAACGCGTACCCTAACCCTAAACCCTACCCTAACCCTAACACGTACCCTAATCCTAACCAATACCCTATACCGAGCCCTAACCCTAACACTAACCCTAACCCTAACCCTAACCCATACCCTACGCCGTACCAGAAGCCCTCCCCGAACCCGTACCCTAAGCCGTATACTAAGCCTAACCCTAAGCCTAACCCTAACCCTAGGCTACCCTTGGATGCTTCTGCCTCCAATAGATTTCCTAAGCACTAGTGTTTTAAGGAACAGCTTAAAAAGAGAATCCTAATGTCATTTCTTTATAATCTGTGTGTTCCTTATCTTATCCTAGTGTCTAAACTCTTCTCCATGGCTGGACCTCCAAATAATATTCCTTTACGTGCTGAGGGGTATCTAGAGAGTGGGATAGGTTTAATAACTACCCTAACACTAACACGTACCCTAACCCTAACCCCTACCCTAACACTAACTCGTACCCTAATCCTAAACAATACCCTAAACCGAGCCCTAACCCTAACACTAACCCTAACCCTAACCCTAACCCATACCCTACGCCGTACCCGAAGCCCTCCCCGAACCCGTACCCTAAGCCGTACCCTAAGCCGTACCCTAAGCCTAACCCTAACCCTAGGCTACCCTTGACTGCTTCTGCCTCCAATAGATTTCCTAAGCACTAGTGTTTTAAGGAACAGCTTAAAAAGAGAATCCTAATGTGATTTCTTTATAATGGGTGTGTTCCTTATCTTATCCTAGTGTCTAAACTCTTCTCCATGGCTGGACCTCCAAATAATATTCCTTTACGTTGTAAAGGGTATCTAGAGAGTGGGATAGGTTTAATAACTACCCTAACACTAACGCCTACCCTAACCCTAACCCCTACCCTAACCCTAACACGTACCCTAATCCTAACCAATACCCTAAACCGAGCCCTAACCCTAACACTAACCCTAACCCGAACCCTAACCCATACCCTATGCCGTACCCGAAGCCCTCCCCGAACCGGTACCCTAAGCCGTAACCTAAGCCGTACCCTAAGCCTAACCCTAACCCTAGGCTACCCTTGACTGCTTCTGCCTCCAATAGATTTCCTAAGCAGTAGTGTTTTAAGGAACAGCTTAAAAAGAGAATCCTAATGTGATTTCTTCATAATGGGTGTGTTCCTTATCTTATCCTAGTGTCTAAACTCTTCTCCATGGCTGAACCTCCAAATAATATTCCTTTACGTGCTAAGGGGTATCTAGAGAGTGGGTTAGGTTTAATAACTACCCTAACACTAACGCGTACCCTAACCCTAAACCCTACCCTAACCCTAACACGTACCCTAATCCTAACCAATACCCTATACCGAGCCCTAACCCTAACACTAACCCTAACCCTAACCCTAACCCATACCCTACGCCGTACCAGAAGCCCTCCCCGAACCCGTACCCTAAGCCGTATACTAAGCCTAAACCTAAGCCTAACCCTAACCCTAGGCTACCCTTGACTGCTTCTGCCTCCAATAGATTTTCTAAGCACTAGTGTTTTAAGGAACAACTTAAAAAGAGAATCCTAATGTCATTTCTTTATAATCTGTGTGTTCCTTATCTTATCCTAGTGTCTAAACTCTTCTCCATGGCTGGACCTCCAAATAATATTCCTTTACGTGCTGAGGGGTATCTAGAGAGTGGGATAGGTTTAATAACTACCCTAACACTAACACGTACCCTAACCCTAACCCCTACCCTAACACTAACTCGTACCCTAATCCTAAACAATACCCTAAACCGAGCCCTAACCCTAACACTAACCCTAACCCTAACCCTAACCCATACCCTACGCCGTACCCGAAGCCCTCCCCGAACCCGTACCCTAAGCCGTACCCTAAGCCGTACCCTAAGCCTAACCCTAACCCTAGGCTACCCTTGACTGCTTCTGCCTCCAATAGATTTCCTAAGCACTAGTGTTTTAAGGAACAGCTTAAAAAGAGAATCCTAATGTGATTTCTTTATAATGGGTGTGTTCCTTATCTTATCCTAGTGTCTAAACTCTTCTCCATGGCTGGACCTCCAAATAATATTCCTTTACGTTGTAAAGGGTATCTAGAGAGTGGGATAGGTTTAATAACTACCCTAACACTAACGCCTACCCTAACCCTAACCCCTACCCTAACCCTAACACGTACCCTAATCCTAACCAATACCCTAAACCGAGCCCTAACCCTAACACTAACCCTAACCCGAACCCTAACCCATACCCTATGCCGTACCCGAAGCCCTCCCCGAACCGGTACCCTAAGCCGTAACCTAAGCCGTACCCTAAGCCTAACCCTAACCCTAGGCTACCCTTGACTGCTTCTGCCTCCAATAGATTTCCTAAGCAGTAGTGTTTTAAGGAACAGCTTAAAAAGAGAATCCTAATGTGATTTCTTCATAATGGGTGTGTTCCTTATCTTATCCTAGTGTCTAAACTCTTCTCCATGGCTGAACCTCCAAATAATATTCCTTTACGTGCTAAGGGGTATCTAGAGAGTGGGTTAGGTTTAATAACTACCCTAACACTAACGCGTACCCTAACCCTAAACCCTACCCTAACCCTAACACGTACCCTAATCCTAACCAATACCCTATACCGAGCCCTAACCCTAACACTAACCCTAACCCTAACCCTAACCCATACCCTACGCCGTACCAGAAGCCCTCCCCGAACCCGTACCCTAAGCCGTATACTAAGCCTAACCCTAAGCCTAACCCTAACCCTAGGCTACCCTTGGATGCTTCTGCCTCCAATAGATTTCCTAAGCACTAGTGTTTTAAGGAACAGCTTAAAAAGAGAATCCTAATGTGATTTCTTTATAATGGGTGTGTTCCTTATCTTATCCTAGTGTCTAAACTCTTCTCCATGGCTGGACCTCCAAATAATATTCCTTTACGTGCTAAGGGGTATCTAGAGAGTGGGTTAGGTTTAATAACTACCCTAACACTAACGCGTACCCTAACCCTAAACCCTACCCTATCGCTAACTCGTACCCTAATCCTAACCCGTACCCTAAACCGAGCCCTAACCCTAACACTAACCCTAACCCTAACCCTAACCCATACCCTACGCCGTACCCGAAGCCCTCCCCGAACCCGTACCCTAAGCCGTACCCTAAGCCGTACCCTAAGCCTAACCCTAACCCTAGGCTTCCCTTGACTGCTTCTGCCTCCAATAGATTTCCTAAGCACTAGTGTTTTAAGGAACAGCTTAAAAAGAGAATCCTAATGTGATTTCTTTATAATGGGTGTGTTCCTTATCTTATCCTAGTGTCTAAACTCTTCTCCATGGCTGAACCGCCAAATAATATTCCTTGACGTGCTAAGGTGTATCTAGAGAGTGGGATAGGTTTAATAACTACCCTAACCCTAACGCGTACCCTAACCCTATCCCCTACCCTAACCCTAACACGTACCCTAATCCTAACCCGTACCCTAAACCGAGCCCTAACCCTAACACTAACCCTAACCCTAACCCTAACCCATACCCTACGCCGTACCCGAAGCACTCACCGAACCCGTACCCTAAGCCGTACCCTAAGCCTAACCCTAAGCCTAACCCTAACCCTAGGCTACCCTTGACTGCTTCTGCCTCCAATAGATTTCCTAAGCACTAGTGTTTTAAGGAACAGCTTAAAAAGAGAATCCTAATGTGATTTCTTTATAATGGGTGTGTTCCTTATCTTATCCTAGTGTCTAAAATCTTCTCCATGGCTGCACCTCCAAATAATATTCCTTTACGTGCTAAGGGGTATCTAGAGACTGGGATAGGTTTAATAACTACCCTAACACTAACGCGTACCCTAACCCTAACCCCTACCCTAACCCTAACACGTACCCTAATCCTAACCAATACCCTAAACCGAGCCCTAACCCTAACACTAACCCTAACCCTAACCCTAACCCATACCCTACGACATACCCGAAGCCCTCACCGAACCCGTACCCTAAGCCGTACCCTAAGCCTAACCCTAAGCCTAACCCTAACCCTAGGCTACCCTTGACTGCTTCTGCCTCAAATAGATTTCCTAAGCACTAGTGTTTTAAGGAACAGCTTAAAAAGAGAATCCTAATGTGATTTCTTTATAATGGGTGTGTTCCTTATCTTATCCTAGTGTCTAAACTCTTCTCCATGGCTGCACCTCCAAATAATATTCCTTTACGTGCTAAGGGGTATCTAGAGAGTGGGATAGGTTTAATAACTACCCTAACACTAACGCGTACACTAACCCTAACCCCTACCCTAACCCTAACACGTACCCTAATCCTAACCAATACCCTAAACCGAGCCCTAACCCTAACACTAACCCTAACCCTAACCCTAACCCATACCCTACGCCGTACCCGAAGCCCTCCCCGAACCCGTACCCTAAGCCGTACCCTAAGCCGTACCCTAAGCCTAACACTAACCCTAGGCTACCCTTGACTGCTTCTGCCTCCAATAGATTTCCTAAGCACTAGTGTTTTAAGGAACAGCTTAAAAAGAGAATCCTAATGTGATTTCTTTATAATGGGTGTGTTCCTTATCTTATCCTAGTGTCTAAACTCTTCTCCATGGCTGGACCCCGAAATAATATTCCTTTACGTGCTAAGGTGTATCTAGAGAGTGGGATAGGTTTACTAACTACCCTAACCCTAACGCGTACCCTAACCCTAACCCCTACCCTAACCCTAACACGTACCCTAATCCTAACCCGTACCCTAAACCGAACCCTAACCCTAACACTAACCCTAACACTAACCCTAAGCCATACCCTACGCCGTACCCGAATCCCTCACCGAACCCGTACCCTAAGCCGTACGCTAAGCCTAACCCTAAGGCTAACCCTACCCCTAGGCTACCCTTGACTGCTTCTGCCTCCAATAGATTTTCTAAGCACTAGTGTTTTAAGGAACAACTTAAAAAGAGAATCCTAATGTCATTTCTTTATAATCTGTGTGTTCCTTATCTTATCCTAGTGTCTAAACTCTTCTCCATGGCTGGACCTCCAAATAATATTCCTTTACGTGCTGAGGGGTATCTAGAGAGTGGGATAGGTTTAATAACTACCCTAACACTAACACGTACCCTAACCCTAACCCCTACCCTAACACTAACTCGTACCCTAATCCTAAACAATACCCTAAACCGAGCCCTAACCCTAACACTAACCCTAACCCTAACCCTAACCCATACCCTACGCCGTACCCGAAGCCCTCCCCGAACCCGTACCCTAAGCCGTACCCTAAGCCGTACCCTAAGCCTAACCCTAACCCTAGGCTACCCTTGACTGCTTCTGCCTCCAATAGATTTCCTAAGCACTAGTGTTTTAAGGAACAGCTTAAAAAGAGAATCCTAATGTGATTTCTTTATAATGGGTGTGTTCCTTATCTTATCCTAGTGTCTAAACTCTTCTCCATGGCTGGACCTCCAAATAATATTCCTTTACGTTGTAAAGGGTATCTAGAGAGTGGGATAGGTTTAATAACTACCCTAACACTAACGCCTACCCTAACCCTAACCCCTACCCTAACCCTAACACGTACCCTAATCCTAACCAATACCCTAAACCGAGCCCTAACCCTAACACTAACCCTAACCCGAACCCTAACCCATACCCTATGCCGTACCCGAAGCCCTCCCCGAACCGGTACCCTAAGCCGTAACCTAAGCCGTACCCTAAGCCTAACCCTAACCCTAGGCTACCCTTGACTGCTTCTGCCTCCAATAGATTTCCTAAGCAGTAGTGTTTTAAGGAACAGCTTAAAAAGAGAATCCTAATGTGATTTCTTCATAATGGGTGTGTTCCTTATCTTATCCTAGTGTCTAAACTCTTCTCCATGGCTGAACCTCCAAATAATATTCCTTTACGTGCTAAGGGGTATCTAGAGAGTGGGTTAGGTTTAATAACTACCCTAACACTAACGCGTACCCTAACCCTAAACCCTACCCTAACCCTAACACGTACCCTAATCCTAACCAATACCCTATACCGAGCCCTAACCCTAACACTAACCCTAACCCTAACCCTAACCCATACCCTACGCCGTACCAGAAGCCCTCCCCGAACCCGTACCCTAAGCCGTATACTAAGCCTAACCCTAAGCCTAACCCTAACCCTAGGCTACCCTTGACTGCTTCTGCCTCCAATAGATTTTCTAAGCACTAGTGTTTTAAGGAACAACTTAAAAAGAGAATCCTAATGTCATTTCTTTATAATCTGTGTGTTCCTTATCTTATCCTAGTGTCTAAACTCTTCTCCATGGCTGGACCTCCAAATAATATTCCTTTACGTGCTGAGGGGTATCTAGAGAGTGGGATAGGTTTAATAACTACCCTAACACTAACACGTACCCTAACCCTAACCCCTACCCTAACACTAACTCGTACCCTAATCCTAAACAATACCCTAAACCGAGCCCTAACCCTAACACTAACCCTAACCCTAACCCTAACCCATACCCTACGCCGTACCCGAAGCCCTCCCCGAACCCGTACCCTAAGCCGTACCCTAAGCCGTACCCTAAGCCTAACCCTAACCCTAGGCTACCCTTGACTGCTTCTGCCTCCAATAGATTTCCTAAGCACTAGTGTTTTAAGGAACAGCTTAAAAAGAGAATCCTAATGTGATTTCTTTATAATGGGTGTGTTCCTTATCTTATCCTAGTGTCTAAACTCTTCTCCATGGCTGGACCTCCAAATAATATTCCTTTACGTTGTAAAGGGTATCTAGAGAGTGGGATAGGTTTAATAACTACCCTAACACTAACGCCTACCCTAACCCTAACCCCTACCCTAACCCTAACACGTACCCTAATCCTAACCAATACCCTAAACCGAGCCCTAACCCTAACACTAACCCTAACCCGAACCCTAACCCATACCCTATGCCGTACCCGAAGCCCTCCCCGAACCGGTACCCTAAGCCGTAACCTAAGCCGTACCCTAAGCCTAACCCTAACCCTAGGCTACCCTTGACTGCTTCTGCCTCCAATAGATTTCCTAAGCAGTAGTGTTTTAAGGAACAGCTTAAAAAGAGAATCCTAATGTGATTTCTTCATAATGGGTGTGTTCCTTATCTTATCCTAGTGTCTAAACTCTTCTCCATGGCTGAACCTCCAAATAATATTCCTTTACGTGCTAAGGGGTATCTAGAGAGTGGGTTAGGTTTAATAACTACCCTAACACTAACGCGTACCCTAACCCTAAACCCTACCCTAACCCTAACACGTACCCTAATCCTAACCAATACCCTATACCGAGCCCTAACCCTAACACTAACCCTAACCCTAACCCTAACCCATACCCTACGCCGTACCAGAAGCCCTCCCCGAACCCGTACCCTAAGCCGTATACTAAGCCTAACCCTAAGCCTAACCCTAACCCTAGGCTACCCTTGGATGCTTCTGCCTCCAATAGATTTCCTAAGCACTAGTGTTTTAAGGAACAGCTTAAAAAGAGAATCCTAATGTCATTTCTTTATAATCTGTGTGTTCCTTATCTTATCCTAGTGTCTAAACTCTTCTCCATGGCTGGACCTCCAAATAATATTCCTTTACGTGCTGAGGGGTATCTAGAGAGTGGGATAGGTTTAATAACTACCCTAACACTAACACGTACCCTAACCCTAACCCCTACCCTAACACTAACTCGTACCCTAATCCTAAACAATACCCTAAACCGAGCCCTAACCCTAACACTAACCCTAACCCTAACCCTAACCCATACCCTACGCCGTACCCGAAGCCCTCCCCGAACCCGTACCCTAAGCCGTACCCTAAGCCGTACCCTAAGCCTAACCCTAACCCTAGGCTACCCTTGACTGCTTCTGCCTCCAATAGATTTCCTAAGCACTAGTGTTTTAAGGAACAGCTTAAAAAGAGAATCCTAATGTGATTTCTTTATAATGGGTGTGTTCCTTATCTTATCCTAGTGTCTAAACTCTTCTCCATGGCTGGACCTCCAAATAATATTCCTTTACGTTGTAAAGGGTATCTAGAGAGTGGGATAGGTTTAATAACTACCCTAACACTAACGCCTACCCTAACCCTAACCCCTACCCTAACCCTAACACGTACCCTAATCCTAACCAATACCCTAAACCGAGCCCTAACCCTAACACTAACCCTAACCCGAACCCTAACCCATACCCTATGCCGTACCCGAAGCCCTCCCCGAACCGGTACCCTAAGCCGTAACCTAAGCCGTACCCTAAGCCTAACCCTAACCCTAGGCTACCCTTGACTGCTTCTGCCTCCAATAGATTTCCTAAGCAGTAGTGTTTTAAGGAACAGCTTAAAAAGAGAATCCTAATGTGATTTCTTCATAATGGGTGTGTTCCTTATCTTATCCTAGTGTCTAAACTCTTCTCCATGGCTGAACCTCCAAATAATATTCCTTTACGTGCTAAGGGGTATCTAGAGAGTGCGTTAGGTTTAATAACTACCCTAACACTAACGCGTACCCTAACCCTAAACCCTACCCTAACCCTAACACGTAACCTAATCCTAACCCGTACCCTAAACCGAGCCGAACCCTAACACTAACCCTAACCCTAACCCTAAACCATACCCTACGCCGTACCCGAAGCCCTCACCGAACCCGTACCCTAAGCCGTACCCTAAGCCTAACCCTAAGCCTAACCCTAACCCTAGGCTACCCTTGACTGCTTCTGCCTCCAATAGATTTCCTAAGCACTAGTGTTTTAAGGAACAACTTAAAAAGAGAATCCTAATGTGATTTCTTTATAATGGGTGTGTTCCTTATCTTATCCTAGTGTCTAAACTCTTCTCCATGGCTGCACCTCCAAATAATATTCCTTTACGTGCTAAGGGGTATCTAGAGAGTGGGATAGGTTTAATAACTACCCTAACACTAACGCGTACCCTAACCCTAACCCCTATCCTAACCCTAACACGTACCCTAATCCTAACCAATACCCTAAACCGAGCCCTAACCCTAACACTAACCCTAACCCTAACCCTAACCCATACCCTACGCCGTACCCGAAGCCCTCCCCGAACCCGTACCCTAAGCCGTACCCTAAGCCTAACACTAACCCTAGGCTACCCTTGACTGCTTCTGCCTCCAATAGATTTCCTAAGCACTAGTGTTTTAAGGAACAGCTTAAAAAGAGAATCCCAATGTGATTTCTTTATAATGGGTGTGTTCCTTATCTTATCCTAGTGTGTAAACTCTTCTCCATGGCTGGACCTCCAAATAATATTCCTTTACGTGCTAAGGGGTATCTAGAGAGTGGGTTAGGTTTAATAACTACCCTAACACTAATGCGTACCCTAACCCTAACCCCTACCCTATCGCTAACACGTACCCTAATCCTAACCAATACCCTAAACCTAGCCCTAACCCTAACACTAACCCTAACCCTAACCCATACCCTACGCCGTACCAGAAGCCCTCCCCGAACCGGTACCCTAAGCCGTAACCTAAGCCGTACCCTAAGCCTAACCCTAACCCTAGGCTACCCTTGACTGCTTCTGCCTCCAATAGATTTCCTAAGCACTAGTGTTTTAAGGAACAGCTTAAAAAGAGAATCCTAATGTGATTTCTTTATAATGGGTGTGTTCCTTATCTTATCCTAGTGTCTAAACTCTTCTCCATGGCTGGACCTCCAAATAATATTCCTTTACGTTGTAAAGGGTATCTAGAGAGTGGGATAGGTTTAATAACTACCCTAACACTAACGCCTACCCTAACCCTAACCCCTACCCTAACCCTAACACGTACCCTAATCCTAACCAATACCCTAAACCGAGCCCTAACCCTAACACTAACCCTAACCCGAACCCTAACCCATACCCTATGCCGTACCCGAAGCCCTCCCCGAACCGGTACCCTAAGCCGTAACCTAAGCCGTACCCTAAGCCTAACCCTAACCCTAGGCTACCCTTGACTGCTTCTGCCTCCAATAGATTTCCTAAGCAGTAGTGTTTTAAGGAACAGCTTAAAAAGAGAATCCTAATGTGATTTCTTCATAATGGGTGTGTTCCTTATCTTATCCTAGTGTCTAAACTCTTCTCCATGGCTGAACCTCCAAATAATATTCCTTTACGTGCTAAGGGGTATCTAGAGAGTGGGTTAGGTTTAATAACTACCCTAACACTAACGCGTACCCTAACCCTAAACCCTACCCTAACCCTAACACGTACCCTAATCCTAACCAATACCCTATACCGAGCCCTAACCCTAACACTAACCCTAACCCTAACCCTAACCCATACCCTACGCCGTACCAGAAGCCCTCCCCGAACCCGTACCCTAAGCCGTATACTAAGCCTAACCCTAAGCCTAACCCTAACCCTAGGCTACCCTTGGATGCTTCTGCCTCCAATAGATTTCCTAAGCACTAGTGTTTTAAGGAACAGCTTAAAAAGAGAATCCTAATGTGATTTCTTTATAATGGGTGTGTTCCTTATCTTATCCTAGTGTCTAAACTCTTCTCCATGGCTGGACCTCCAAATAATATTCCTTTATGTGCTAAGGGGTATCTAGAGAATGGGATAGGTTTAATAACTACCCTAACACTAACGCGTACCCTAACCCTAACCCCTACCCTAACCATAACACGTACCTTAATCCTAACCAATACCCTAAACCGAGCCCTAACCCTAACACTAACCCTAACCCTAACCCTAACCCATACCCTACGCCGTACCCGAAGCCCTCCCCAAACCCGTACCCTAAGCCGTACCCTAAGGCGTACCCTAAGCCTAACCCTAACCCTAGGCTACCCTTGACTGCTTCTGCCTCCAATAGATTTCCTAAGCACTAGTGTTTTAAGGAACAGCTTAAAAAGAGAATCCTAATGTGATTTCTTTATAATGGGTGTGTTCCTTATCTTATCCTAGTGTCTAAACTCTTCTCCATGGCTGGACCTCCAAATAATATTCCTTTACGTGCTAAGGGGTATCTAGAGACTGGGATAGGTTTAATAACTACCCTAACACTAACACGTACCCTAACCCTAACCCCTACCCTAACCCTAACACGTACCCTAATCCTAACCAATACCCTAAACCGAGCCCTAACCCTAACACTAACCCTAACCCTAACCCTAACCCATACCCTACGCCGTACCCGAAGCCCTCCCCGAACCGGTACCCTAAGCCGTACCCTAAGCCGTACCCTAAGCCTAACCCTAACCCTAGGCTACCCTTGACTGCTTCTGCCTCCAATAGATTTCCTAAGCACTAGTGTTTTAAGGAACAACTTAAAAAGAGAATCCTAATGTGATTTCTTTATAATGGGTGTGTTCCTTATCTTATCCTAGTGTCTAAACTCTTCTCCATGGCTGGACCTCCAAATAATATTCCTTTACTTGCTAAGGGGTATCTAGAGAGTGGGTTAGGTTTAATAACTACCCTAACACTAACGCGTACCCTAACCCTAAACCCTACCCTAACCCTAACACGTACCCTAATCCTAACCAATACCCTATACCGAGCCCTAACCCTAACACTAACCCTAACCCTAACCCTAACCCATACCCTACGCCGTACCAGAAGCCCTCCACGAACCCGTACCCTAAGCCGTACCCTAAGCCTAACCCTAAGCCTAACCCTAACCCTAGGCTACCCTTGACTGCTTCTGCCTCCAATAGATTTCCTAAGCACTAGTGTTTTAAGGAACAGCTTAAAAAGAGAATCCTAATGTGATTTCTTTATAATGGGTGTGTTCCTTATCTTATCCTAGTGTCTAAACTCTTCTCCATGGCTGGACCCCGAAATAATATTCCTTTACGTGCTAAGGTGTATCTAGAGAGTGGGATAGGTTTACTAACTACCCTAACCCTAACGCGTACCCTAACCCTAACCCCTACCCTAACCTTAACACGTACCCTAATCCTAACCCGTACCCTAAACCGAACCCTAACCCTAACACTAACCCTAACACTAACCCTAAGCCATACCCTACGCCGTACCCGAATCCCTCACCGAACCCGTACCCTAAGCCGTACGCTAAGCCTAACCCTAAGGCTAACCCTACCCCTAGGCTACCCTTGAATGCTTCTGCCTCCAATAGATTTTCTAAGCACTAGTGTTTTAAGGAACAACTTAAAAAGAGAATCCTAATGTCATTTCTTTATAATCTGTGTGTTCCTTATCTTATCCTAGTGTCTAAACTCTTCTCCATGGCTGGACCTCCAAATAATATTCCTTTACGTGCTGAGGGGTATCTAGAGAGTGGGATAGGTTTAATAACTACCCTAACACTAACACGTACCCTAACCCTAACCCCTACCCTAACACTAACTCGTACCCTAATCCTAAACAATACCCTAAACCGAGCCCTAACCCTAACACTAACCCTAACCCTAACCCTAACCCATACCCTACGCCGTACCCGAAGCCCTCCCCGAACCCGTACCCTAAGCCGTACCCTAAGCCCTACCCTAAGCCTAACCCTAACCCTAGGCTACCCTTGACTGCTTCTGCCTCCAATAGATTTCCTAAGCACTAGTGTTTTAAGGAACAGCTTAAAAAGAGAATCCTAATGTGATTTCTTTATAATGTGTGTGTTCCTTATCTTATCCTAGTGTCTAAACTCTTCTCCATGGCTGAACCGCCAAATAATATTCCTTGACGTGCTAAGGTGTATCTAGAGAGTGGGATAGGTTTAATAACTACCCTAACCCTAACGCGTACCCTAACCTTAACCCCTACCCTAACCCTAACACGTAACCTAATCCTAACCCGTACCCTAAACCGAGCCCTAAACCTAACACTAACCCTAACCCTAACCCTAACCCATACCCTACGCCGTACCCGAAGCCCTCCCCGAACCCGTACCCTAAGCCGTACCCTAAGCCGTACCCTAAGCCTAACCCTAACCCTAGGCTACCCTTGACTGCTTCTGCCTCCAATAGATTTCCTAAGCACTAGTGTTTTAAGGAACAGCTTAAAAAGAGAATCCTAATGTGATTTCTTTATAATGGGTGTGTTCCTTATCTTATCCTAGTGTGTAAACTCTTCTCCATGGCTGGACCTCCAAATAATATTCCTTTACGTGCTAAGGGGTATCTAGAGAGTGGGTTAGGTTTAATAACTACCCTAACACTAATGCGTACCCTAACCCTAACCCCTACCCTATCGCTAACACGTACCCTAATCCTAACCAATACCCTAAACCGAGCCCTAACCCTAACACTAACCCTAACCCTAACCCATACCCTACGCCGTACCAGAAGCCCTCACCGAACCCGTACCCTAAGCCGTACCCTAAGCCTAACCCTAAGCCTAACCCTAACCCTAGGCTACCCTTGAATGCTTCTGCCTCCAATAGATTTCCTAAGCAGTAGTGTTTTAAGGAACAGCTTAAAAAGAGAATCCTAATGTGATTTCTTTATAATGGGTGTGTTCCTTATCTTATCCTAGTGTCTAAATTCTTCTCCATGGCTGGACCTCCAAATAATATTCCTTTACGTGCTAAGGGGTATCTAGAGAGTGGGATAGGTTTAATAACTACCCTAACACTAACGCCTACCCTAACCCTAACCCCTACCCTAACCCTAACACGTACCCTTATCCTAACCAATACCCTAAACCGAGCCCTAACCCTAACACTAACCCTTACCCGAACCGTAACCCATACCCTAGGCCGTACCCGAAGCCCTCCCCGAACCGGTACCCTAAGCCGTACCCTAAGCCGTACCCTAAGCCTAACCCTAACCCTAGGCTACCCTTGACTGCTTCTGCCTCCAATAGATTTCCTAAGCACTAGTGTTTTAAGGAACAGCTTAAAAAGAGAATCCTAATGTGATTTCTTCATAATGGGTGTGTTCCTTATCTTATCCTACTGTCTAAACTCTTCTCCATGGCTGAACCTCCAAATAATATTCCTTTACGTGCTAAGGGGTATCTAGAGAGTGGGTTAGGTTTAATAACTACCCTAACACTAACGCGTACCCTAACCCTAAACCCTACCCTAACTCTAACACGTACCCTAATCCTAACCAATACCCTATACCGAGCCCTAACCCTAACACTAACCCTAACCCTAACCCTAACCCATACCCTACGCCGTACCAGAAGCCCTCCCCGAACCCGTACCCTAAGCCGTATCCTAAGCCTAACCCTAAGCCTAACCCTAACCCTAGGCTACCCTTGGATGCTTCTGCCTCCAATAGATTTCCTAAGCACTAGTGTTTTAAGGAACAGCTTAAAAAGAGAATCCTAATGTGATTTCTTTATAATGGGTGTGTTCCTTATTTTATCCTAGTGTCTAAACTCTTCTCCATGGCTGGACCTCCAAATAATATTCCTTTATGTGCTAAGGGGTATCTAGAGAATGGGATAGGTTTAATAACTACCCTAACACTAACGCGTACCCTAACCCTAACCCCTACCCTAACCATAACACGTACCTTAATCCTAACCAATACCCTAAACCGAGCCCTAACCCTAACACTAACCCTAACCCTAACCCTAACCCATACCCTACGCCGTACCCGAAGCCCTCCCCAAACCCGTACCCTAAGCCGTACCCTAAGCCGTACCCTAAGCCTAACCCTAACCCTAGGCTACCCTTGACTGCTTCTGCCTCCAATAGATTTCCTAAGCACTAGTGTTTTAAGGAACAGCTTAAAAAGAGAATCCTAATGTGATTTCTTTATAATGGGTGTGTTCCTTATCTTATCCTAGTGTCTAAACTCTTCTCCATGGCTGGACTTCCAAATAATATTCCTTTACGTGCTAAGGGGTATCTATAGAGTGGGTTAGGTTTAATAACTACCCTAACACTAACGCGTACCCTAACCCTAAACCCTACCCTAACCCTAACACGTACCCTAATCCTAACCAATACCCTATACCGAGCCCTAACCCTAACACTAACCCTAACCCTAACCCTAACCCATACCCTACGCCGTACCCGAAGCCCTCCCCGAACCCGTACCCTAAGCCGTACCCTAAGCCGTACCCTAAGCCTAACCCTAACCCTAGGCTACCCTTGACTGCTTCTGCCTCCAAAAGATTTCCTAAGCACTAGTGTTTTAAGGAACAGCTTAAAAAGAGAATCCTAATGTGATTTCTTTATAATGGGTGTGTTCCTTATCTTATCCTAGTGTCTAAACTCTTCTCCATGGCTGAACCGCCAAATAATATTCCTTGACGTGCTAAGGTGTATCTAGAGAGTGGGATAGGTTTAATAACTACCCTAACCCTAACGCGTACCCTAACCCTAACCCCTACCCTAACCCTAACACGTACCCTAATCCTAACCCGTACCCTAAACCGAGCCCTAACCCTAACACTAACCCTAACCCTAACCCATACCCTACGCCGTACCAGAAGCCCTCCCCGAACCCGTACCCTAAGCCGTACCCTAAGCCTAACCCTAAGCCTAACCCTAAACGTAGGCTACCCTTGAATGCTTCTGCCTCCAATAGATTTCCTAAGCAGTAGTGTTTTAAGGAACAGCTTAAAAAGAGAATCCTAATGTGATTTCTTTATAATGGGTGTGTTCCTTATCTTATCCTAGTGTCTAAATTCTTCTCCATGGCTGGACCTCCAAATAATATTCCTTTACGTGCTAAGGGGTATCTATAGAGTGGGATAGGTTTAATAACTACCCTAACACTAACGCCTACCCTAACCCTAATGCCTACCCTAACCCTAACACGTACTCTAATCCTAACCAATACCCTAAACCGAGCCCTAACCCTAACACTAACCCTAACCCGAACCCTAACCCATACCCTATGCCGTACACGAAGCCCTCCCCGAACCGGTACCCTAAGCCGTACCCTAAGCCGTACCCTAAGCCTAACCCTAACCCTAGGCTACCCTTGACTGCTTCTGCCTCCAATAGATTTCCTAAGCACTAGTGTTTTAAGTAACAGCTTAAAAAGAGAATCCTAATGTGATTTCTTCATAATGGGTGTGTTCCTTATCTTATCCTAGTGTCTAAACTCTTCTCCATGGCTGAACCTCCAAATAATATTCCTTTACGTGCTAAGGGGTATCTAGAGAGTGGGTTAGGTTTAATAACTACCCTATCACTAACGCGTACCCTAACCCTAAACCCTACCCTAACCCTAACACGTACCCTAATCCTAATCAATACCCTATACCGAGCCCTAACCCTAACACTAACCCTAACCCTAACCCTAACCCATACCCTACGCCGTACCAGAAGCCCTCCCCGAACCCGTACCCTAAGCCGTATCCTAAGCCTAACCCTAAGCCTAACCCTAACCCTAGGCTACCCTTGGATGCTTCTGCCTCCAATAGATTTCCTAAGCACTAGTGTTTTAAGGAACAGCTTAAAAAGAGAATCCTAATGTGATTTCTTTATAATGGGTGTGTTCCTTATCTTATCCTAGTGTCTAAACTCTTCTCCATGGCTGGACCTCCAAATAATATTCCTTTATGTGCTAAGGGGTATCTAGAGAATGGGATAGGTTTAATAACTACCCTAACACTAACGCGTACCCTAACCCTAACCCCTACCCTAACCATAACACGTACCTTAATCCTAACCAATACCCTAAACCGAGCCCTAACCCTAACACTAACCCTAACCCTAACCCTAACCCATACCCTACGCCGTACCCGAAGCCCTCCCCAAACCCGTACCCTAAGCCGTACCCTAAGCCGTACCCTAAGCCTAACCCTAACCCTAGGCTACCCTTGACTGCTTCTGCCTCCAATAGATTTCCTAAGCACTAGTGTTTTAAGGAACAGCTTAAAAAGAGAATCCTAATGTGATTTCTTTATAATGGGTGTGTTCCTTATCTTATCCTAGTGTCTAAACTCTTCTCCATGGCTGGACCTCCAAATAATATTCCTTTACGTGCTAAGGGGTATCTAGAGACTGGGATAGGTTTAATAACTACCCTAACACTAACGCGTACCCTAACCCTAACCCCTACCCTAACCCTAACACGTACCCTAATCCTAAGCAATACCCTAAACCGAGCCCTAACCCTAACACTAACCCTAACCCTAACCCTAACCCATACCCTACGCCGTACCCGAAGCCCTCCCCGAACCGGTACCCTAAGCCGTACCCTAAGCCGTACCCTAAGCCTAACCCTAACCCTAGGCTACCCTTGACTGCTTCTGCCTCCAATAGATTTTCTAAGCACTAGTGTTTTAAGGAACAGCTTAAAAAGAGAATCCTAATGTGATTTCTTTATAATGGGTGTGTTCCTTATCTTATCCTAGTGTCTAAACTCTTCTCCATGGCTGGACCTCCAAATAATATTCCTTTACGTGCTAAGGGGTATCTAGAGAGTGGGTTAGGTTTAATAACTACCCTAACACTAACGCGTACCCTAACCCTAAACCCTACCCTAACCCTAACACGTACCCTAATCCTAACCAATACCCTATACCGAGCCCTAACCCTAACACTAACCCTAACCCTAACCCTAACCCATACCCTACGCCGTACCAGAAGCTCTCCACGAACCCGTACCCTAAGCCGTACCCTAAGCCTAACCCTAAGCCTAACCCTAACCCTAGGCTACCCTTGACTGCTTCTGCCTCCAATAGATTTCCTAAGCACTAGTGTTTTAAGGAACAGCTTAAAAAGAGAATCCTAATGTGATTTCTTTATAATGGGTGTGTTCCTTATCTTATCCTAGTGTCTAAACTCTTCTCCATGGCTGGCCGCCAAATAATATTCCTTTACGTGCTAAGGGGTATCTAGAGAGTGGGATAGGTTTAATCACTACCCCAACCCTAACACGTACATTAACCCTAACCACTACCCTAACCCTAACACGTACCCTAATCCTAACCCGTACCCTAAACCGAGCCCTAACCCTAACACTAACCCTAACCCTAACCCTAACCCATACCCTACGCCGTACCAGAAGCCCTCCCCGAACCCGTACCCTAAGCCGTACCCTAAGCCTAACCCTAAGCCTAACCCTAAACGTAGGCTACCCTTGAATGCTTCTGCCTCCAATAGATTTCCTAAGCAGTAGTGTTTTAAGGAACAGCTTAAAAAGAGAATCCTAATGTGATTTCTTTATAATGGGTGTGTTCCTTATCTTATCCTAGTGTCTAAATTCTTCTCCATGGCTGGACCTCCAAATAATATTCCTTTACGTGCTAAGGGGTATCTAGAGAGTGGGATAGGTTTAATAACTACCCTAACACTAACGCCTACCCTAACCCTAACCCCTACCCTAACCCTAACACGTACCCTAATCCTAACCAATACCCTAAACCGAGCCCTAACCCTAACACTAACCCTAACCCGAACCCTAACCCATACCCTATGCCGTACCCGAAGCCCTCCCCGAACCGGTACCCTAAGCCGTACCCTAAGCCGTACCCTAAGCCTAACCCTAACCCTAGGCTACCCTTGACTGCTTCTGCCTCCAATAGATTTCCTAAGCACTAGTGTTTTAAGGAACAGCTTAAAAAGAGAATCCTAATGTGATTTCTTTATAATGGGTGTGTTCCTTATCTTATCCTAGTGTCTAAATTCTTCTCCATGGCTGGACCTCCAAATAATATTCCTTTACGTGCTAAGGGGTGTCTAGAGAGTGGGATAGCTTTAATAACTACCCTAACACTAACGCGTACCCTAACCCTAACCCCTACCCTAACCCTAACACGTACCCTAATCCTAAGCAATACCCTAAACCGAGCCCTAACCCTAACACTAACCCTAACCCTAACCCTAACCCATACCCTACGCCGTACACGAAGCCATCCCCGAACCCGTACCCTAAGCCGTACCCTAAGCCGTACCCTAAGCCTAACCCTAACCCTAGGCTACCCTTGACTGCTTCTGCCTCCAATAGATTTCCTAAGCACTAGTGTTTTAAGGAACAGCTTAAAAAGAGAATCCTAATGTGATTTCTTTACAATGGGTGTGTTCCTTATCTTATCCTAGTGTCTAAACTCTTCTCCATGGCTGGACCTCAAAATAATATTCCTTTACGTGCTAAGGGGTATCTAGAGACTGGGATAGGTTTAATAACTACCCTAACACTAACGCGTACCCTAACCCTAACCCCTACCCTAACCCTAACACGTACCCTAATCCTAACCAATACCCTAAACCGAGCCCTAACCCTAACACTAACCCTAACCGTAACCCTAACCCATACCCTACGCCGTACCCGAAGCCCTCCCCGAACCGGTACCCTAAGCCGTACCCTAAGCCGTATCCTAAGCCTAACCCTAACCCTAGGCTACCCTTGACTGCTTCTGCCTCCAATAGATTTTCTAAGCACTAGTGTTTTAAGGAACAGCTTAAAAAGAGAATCCTAATGTGATTTCTTTATAATGGGTGTGTTCCTTATCTTATCCTAGTGTCTAAACTCTTCTCCATGGCTGAACCTCCAAATAATATTCCTTTACGTGCTAAGGGGTATCTAGAGAGTGGTTTAGGTTTAATAACTACCCTAACACTAACGCGTACCCTAACCCTAAACCCTACCCAAACCCTAACACGTACCCTAATCCTAACCAATACCCTATACCGAGCCCTAACCCTAACACTAACCCTAACCCTAACCCTAACCCATACCCTACGCCGTACCAGAAGCCCTCCCCGAACCCGAACCCTAAGCCGTACCCTAAGCCGTACCCTAAGCCTAACCCTAACCCTAGGCTACCCTTGACTGCTTCTGCCTCCAATAGATTTCCTAAGCACTAGTGTTTTAAGGAACAGCTTAAAAAGAGAATCCTAATGTGATTTCTTCATAATGGGTGTGTTCCTTATCTTATCCTTGTGTCTAAACTCTTCTCCATGGCTGAACCTCCAAATAATATTCCTTTACGTGCTAAGGGGTATCTAGAGAGTGGGTTAGGTTTAATAACTACCCTAACACTAACGCGTACCCTAACCCTAAACCCTACCCTAACCCTAACACGTACCCTAATCCTAACCAATACCCTATACCGAGCCCTAACCCTAACACTAACCCTAACCCTAACCCTAACCCATACCCTACGCCGTACCAGAAGCCCTCCCCGAACCCGTACCCTAAGCCGTATCCTAAGCCTAACCCTAAGCCTTACACTAACCCTAGGCTACCCTTGACTGCTTCTGCCTCCAATAGATTTCCTAAGCACTAGTGTTTTAAGGAACAGCTTAAAAAGAGAATCCTAATGTGATTTCTTTATAATGGGTGTGTTCCTTATCTTATCCTAGTGTCTAAACTCTTCTCCATGGCTGGACCTCCAAATAATATTCCTTTACGTGCTAAGGGGTATCTAGAGACTGGGATAGGTTTAATAACTACCCTAACACTAACGCGTACCCTAACCCTAACCCCTACCCTAACCCTAACACGTACCCTAATCCTAACCAATACCCTAAACCGAGCCCTAACCCTAACACTAACCCTAACCCTAACCCTAACCCATACCCTACGCCGTACCCGAAGCCCTCCCCGAACCGGTACCCTACGCCGTACCCTAAGCCGTACCCTAAGCCTAACCCTAACCCTAGGCTACCCTTGACTGCTTCTGCCTCCAATAGATTTCCTAAGCACTAGTGTTTTAAGGAACAGCTTAAAAAGAGAATCCTAATGTGATTTCTTTATAATGGGTGTGTTCCTTATCTTATCCTAGTGTCTAAACTCTTCTCCATGGCTGAACCGCCAAATAATATTCCTTGACGTGCTAAGGTGTATCTAGAGAGTGGGATAGGTTTAATAACTACCCTAACCCTAACGCGTACCCTAACCCTAACCCCTACCCTAACCCTAACACGTACCCTAATCCTAACCCGTACCCTAAACCGAGCCCTAACCCTAACACTAACCCTAACTCTAACCCATACCCTACGCCGTACCAGAAGCCCTCCCCGAACCCGTAACCTAAGCCGTACCCTAAGCCTAACCCTAAGCCTAACCCTAAACGTAGGCTACCCTTGAATGCTTCTGCCTCCAATAGATTTCCTAAGCAGTAGTGTTTTAAGGAACAGCTTAAAAAGAGAATCCTAATGTGATTTCTTTATAATGGGTGTGTTCCTTATCTTATCCTAGTGTCTAAACTCTTCTCCATGGCTGGACCTCCAAATAATATTCCTTTATGTGCTAAGGGGTATCTGGAGAATGGGATAGGTTTAATAACTACCCTAACACTAACGCGTACCCTAACCCTAACCCCTACCCTAACCATAACACGTACCTTAATCCTAACCAATACCCTAAACCGAGCCCTAACCCTAACACTAACCCTAACCCTAACCCTAACCCATACCCTACGCCGTACCCGAAGCCCTCCCCAAACCCGTACCCTAAGCCGTACCCTAAGCCGTACCCTAAGCCTAACCCTAACCCTAGGCTACCCTTGACTGCTTCTGCCTCCAATAGATTTCCTAAGCACTAGTGTTTTAAGGAACAGCTTAAAAAGAGAATCCTAATGTGATTTCTTTATAATGGGTGTGTTCCTTATCTTATCCTAGTGTCTAAACTCTTCTCCATGGCTGGACCTCCAAATAATATTCCTTTACGTGCTAAGGGGTATCTAGAGACTGGGATAGGTTTAATAACTACCCTAACACTAACGCGTACCCTAACCCTAACCCCTACCCTAACCCTAACACGTACCCTAATCCTAAGCAATACCCTAAACCGAGCCCTAACCCTAACACTAACCCTAACACTAACCCTAACCCATACCCTACGCCGTACCCGAAGCCCTCCCCGAACCGGTACCCTAAGCCGTACCCTAAGCCGTACCCTAAGCCTAACCCTAACCCTAGGCTACCCTTGACTGCTTCTGCCTCCATTAGATTTTCTAAGCACTAGTGTTTTAAGGAACAGCTTAAAAAGAGAATCCTAATGTGATTTCTTTATAATGGGTGTGTTCCTTATCTTATCCTAGTGTCTAAACTCTTCTCCATGGCTGGACCTCCAAATAATATTCCTTTACGTGCTAAGGGGTATCTAGAGAGTGGGTTAGGTTTAATAACTACCCTAACACTAACGCGTACCCTAACCCTAAACCCTACCCTAACCCTAACACGTACCCTAATCCTAACCAATACCCTATACCGAGCCCTAACCCTAACACTAACCCTAACCCTAACCCTAACCCATACCCTACGCCGTACCAGAAGCTCTCCACGAACCCGTACCCTAAGCCGTACCCTAAGCCTAACCCTAAGCCTAACCCTAACCCTAGGCTACCCTTGACTGCTTCTGCCTCCAATAGATTTCCTAAGCACTAGTGTTTTAAGGAACAGCTTAAAAAGAGAATCCTAATGTGATTTATTTATAATGGGTGTGTTCCTTATCTTATCCTAGTGTCTAAACTCTTCTCCATGGCTGGACCGCCAAATAATATTCCTTTACGTGCTAAGGGGTATCTAGAGAGTGGGATAGGTTTAATCACTACCCCAACCCTAACACGTACATTAACCCTAACCACTACCCTAACCCTAACACGTACCCTAATCCTAACCCGTACCCTAAACCGAGCCCTAACCCTAACACTAACCCTAACCCTAACCCTAACCCATACCCTACGCCGTACCAGAAGCCCTCCCCGAACCCATACCCTAAGCCGTACCCTAAGCCTAACCCTAAGCCTAACCCTAAACGTAGGCTACCCTTGAATGCTTCTGCCTCCAATAGATTTCCTAAGCAGTAGTGTTTTAAGGAACAGCTTAAAAAGAGAATCCTAATGTGATTTCTTTATAATGGGTGTGTTCCTTATCTTATCCTAGTGTCTAAATTCTTCTCCATGGCTGGACCTCCAAATAATATTCCTTTACGTGCTAAGGGGTATCTAGAGAGTGGGATAGGTTTAATAACTACCCTAACACTAACGCCTACCCTAACCCTAACCCCTACCCTAACCCTAACACGTACCCTAATCCTAACCAATACCCTAAACCGAGCCCTAACCCTAACACTAACCCTAACCCGAACCCTAACCCATACCCTATGCCGTACCCGAAGCCCTCCCCGAACCGGTACCCTAAGCCGTACCCTAAGCCGTACCCTAAGCCTAACCCTAACCCTAGGCTACCCTTGACTGCTTCTGCCTCCAATAGATTTCCTAAGCACTAGTGTTTTAAGGAACAGCTTAAAAAGAGAATCCTAATGTGATTTCTTCATAATGGGTGTGTTCCTTATCTTATCCTAGTGTCTAAACTCTTCTCCATGGCTGAACCTCCAAATAATATTCCTTTACGTGCTAAGGGGTATCTAGAGAGTGGGTTAGGTTTAATAACTACCCTAACACTAACGCGTACCCTAACCCTAAACCCTACCCTAACCCTAACACGTACCCTAATCCTAACCAATACCCTATACCGAGCCCTAACCCTAACACTAACCCTAACCCTAACCCTAACCCATACCCTACGCCGTACCAGAAGCCCTCCCCGAACCCGTACCCTAAGCCGTATCCTAAGCCTAACCCTAAGCCTAACCCTAACCCTAGGCTACCCTTGGATGCTTCTGCCTCCAATAGATTTCCTAAGCAGTAGTGTTTTAAGGAACAGCTTAAAAAGAGAATCCTAATGTGATTTCTTTATAATGGGTGTGTTCCTTATCTTATCCTAGTGTCTAAACTCTTCTCCATGGCTGGACCTCCAAATAATATTCCTTTATGTGCTAAGGGGTATCTAGAGAATGGGATAGGTTTAATAACTACCCTAACACTAACGCGTACCCTAACCCTAACCTCTACCCTAACCATAACACGTACCTTAATCCTAACCAGTACCCTAAACCGAGCCCTAACCCTAACACTAACCCTAACCCTAACCCTAACCCATACCCTACGCCGTACCCGAAGCCCTCCCCAAACCCGTACCCTAAGCCGTACCCTAAGCCGTACCCTAAGCCTAACCCTAACCCTAGGCTACCCTTGACTGCTTCTGCCTCCAATAGATTTCCTAAGCACTAGTGTTTTAAGGAACAGCTTAAAAAGAGAATCCTAATGTGATTTCTTTATAATGGGTGTGTTCCTTATCTTATCCTAGTGTCTAAACTCTTCTCCATGGCTGGACCTCCAAATAATATTCCTTTACGTGCTAAGGGGTATCTAGAGACTGGGATAGGTTTAATAACTACCCTAACACTAACGCGTACCCTAACCCTAACCCCTACCCTAACCCTAACACGTACCCTAATCCTAAGCAATACCCTAAACCGAGCCCTAACCCTAACACTAACCCTAACCCTAACCCTAACCCATACCCTACGCCGTACCCGAAGCCCTCCCCGATCCGGTACCCTAAGCCGTACCCTAAGCCGTACCCTAAGCCTAACCCTAACCCTAGGCTACCCTTGACTGCTTCTGCCTCCATTAGATTTTCTAAGCACTAGTGTTTTAAGGAACAGCTTAAAAAGAGAATCCTAATGTGATTTCTTTATAATGGGTGTGTTCCTTATCTTATCCTAGTGTCTAAACTCTTCTCCATGGCTGGACCTCCAAATAATATTCCTTTACGTGCTAAGGGGTATCTAGAGAGTGGGTTAGGTTTAATAACTACCCTAACACTAACGCGTACCCTAACCCTAAACCCTACCCTAACCCTAACACGTACCCTAATCCTAACCAATACCCTATACCGAGCCCTAACCCTAACACTAACCCTAACCCTAACCCTAACCCATACCCTACGCCGTACCAGAAGCTCTCCACGAACCCGTACCCTAAGCCGTACCCTAAGCCTAACCCTAAGCCTAACCCTAACCCTAGGCTACCCTTGACTGCTTCTGCCTCCAATAGATTTCCTAAGCACTAGTGTTTTAAGGAACAGCTTAAAAAGAGAATCCTAATGTGATTTATTTATAATGGGTGTGTTCCTTATCTTATCCTAGTGTCTAAACTCTTCTCCATGGCTGGACCGCCAAATAATATTCCTTTACGTGCTAAGGGGTATCTAGAGAGTGGGATAGGTTTAATCACTACCCCAACCCTAACACGTACATTAACCCTAACCACTACCCTAACCCTAACACGTACCCTAATCCTAACCCGTACCCTAAACCGAGCCCTAACCCTAACACTAACCCTAACCCTAACCCTAACCCATACCCTACGCCGTACCAGAAGCCCTCCCCGAACCCGTACCCTAAGCCGTACCCTAAGCCTAACCCTAAGCCTAACCCTAAACGTAGGCTACCCTTGAATGCTTCTGCCTCCAATAGATTTCCTAAGCAGTAGTGTTTTAAGGAACAGCTTAAAAAGAGAATCCTAATGTGATTTCTTTATAATGGGTGTGTTCCTTATCTTATCCTAGTGTCTAAATTCTTCTCCATGGCTGGACCTCCAAATAATATTCCTTTACGTGCTAAGGGGTATCTAGAGAGTGGGATAGGTTTAATAACTACCCTAACACTAACGCCTACCCTAACCCTAACCCCTACCCTAACCCTAACACGTACCCTAATCCTAACCAATACCCTAAACCGAGCCCTAACCCTAACACTAACCCTAACCCGAACCCTAACCCATACCCTATGCCGTACCCGAAGCCCTCCCCGAACCGGTACCCTAAGCCGTACCCTAAGCCGTACCCTAAGCCTAACCCTAACCCTAGGCTACCCTTGACTGCTTCTGCCTCCAATAGATTTCCTAAGCACTAGTGTTTTAAGGAACAGCTTAAAAAGAGAATCCTAATGTGATTTCTTCATAATGGGTGTGTTCCTTATCTTATCCTAGTGTCTAAACTCTTCTCCATGGCTGAACCTCCAAATAATATTCCTTTACGTGCTAAGGGGTATCTAGAGAGTGGGTTAGGTTTAATAACTACCCTAACACTAACGCGTACCCTAACCCTAAACCCTACCCTAACCCTAACACGTACCCTAATCCTAACCAATACCCTATACCGAGCCCTAACCCTAACACTAACCCTAACCCTAACCCTAACCCATACCCTACGCCGTACCAGAAGCCCTCCCCGAACCCGTACCCTAAGCCGTATCCTAAGCCTAACCCTAAGCCTAACCCTAACCCTAGGCTACCCTTGGATGCTTCTGCCTCCAATAGATTTCCTAAGCACTAGTGTTTTAAGGAACAGCTTAAAAAGAGAATCCTAATGTGATTTCTTTATAATGGGTGTGTTCCTTATCTTATCCTAGTGTCTAAATTCTTCTCCATGGCTGGACCTCCAAATAATATTCCTTTACGTGCTAAGGGGTATCTAGAGAGTGGGATAGGTTTAATAAATACCCTAACACTAACGCGTACCCTAACCCTAACCCCTACCCTAACCCTAACACGTACCCTAATCCTAAGCAATACCCTAAACCGAGCCCTAACCCTAACACTAACCCTAACCCTAACCCTAACCCATACCCTACGCCGTACACGAAGCCATCCCCGAACCCGTACCCTAAGCCGTACCCTAAGCCGTACCCTAAGCCTAACCCTAACCCTAGGCTACCCTTGACTGCTTCTGCCTCCAATAGATTTCCTAAGCACTAGTGTTTTAAGGAACAGCTTAAAAAGAGAATCCTAATGTGATTTCTTTACAATGGGTGTGTTCCTTATCTTATCCTAGTGTCTAAACTCTTCTCCATGGCTGGACCTCAAAATAATATTCCTTTACGTGCTAAGGGGTATCTAGAGACTGGGATAGGTTTAATAACTACCCTAACACTAACGCGTACCCTAACCCTAACCCCTACCCTAACCCTAACACGTACCCTAATCCTAACCAATAACCTAAACCGAGCCCTAACCCTAACACTAACCCTAACCGTAACCCTAACCCATACCCTACGCCGTACACGAAGCCCTCCCCGAACCGGTACCCTAAGCCGTACCCTAAGCCGTACCCTAAGCCTAACCCTAACCCTAGGCTTCCCTTGACTGCTTCTGCCTCCAATAGATTTCCTAAGCACTAGTGTTTTAAGGAACAGCTTAAAAAGAGAATCCTAATGTGATTTCTTTATAATGGGTGTGTTCCTTATCTTATCCTAGTGTCTAAACTCTTCTCCATGGCTGGACCTCCAAATAATATTCCTTTACGTGCTAAGGGGTATCTAGAGACTGGGATAGGTTTAATAACTACCCTAACACTAACGCGTACCCTAACCCTAACCCCTACCCTAACCCTAACACGTACCCTAATCCTAAGCAATACCCTAAACCGAGCCCTAACCCTAACACTAACCCTAACACTAACCCTAACCCATACCCTACGCCGTACCCGAAGCCCTCCCCGAACCGGTACCCTAAGCCGTACCCTAAGCCGTACCCTAAGCCTAACCCTAACCCTAGGCTACCCTTGACTGCTTCTGCCTCCATTAGATTTTCTAAGCACTAGTGTTTTAAGGAACAGCTTAAAAAGAGAATCCTAATGTGATTTCTTTATAATGGGTGTGTTCCTTATCTTATCCTAGTGTCTAAACTCTTCTCCATGGCTGGACCTCCAAATAATATTCCTTTACGTGCTAAGGGGTATCTAGAGAGTGGGTTAGGTTTAATAACTACCCTAACACTAACGCGTACCCTAACCCTAAACCCTACCCTAACCCTAACACGTACCCTAATCCTAACCAATACCCTATACCGAGCCCTAACCCTAACACTAACCCTAACCCTAACCCTAACCCATACCCTACGCCGTACCAGAAGCTCTCCACGAACCCGTACCCTAAGCCGTACCCTAAGCCTAACCCTAAGCCTAACCCTAACCCTAGGCTACCCTTGACTGCTTCTGCCTCCAATAGATTTCCTAAGCACTAGTGTTTTAAGGAACAGCTTAAAAAGAGAATCCTAATGTGATTTATTTATAATGGGTGTGTTCCTTATCTTATCCTAGTGTCTAAACTCTTCTCCATGGCTGGACCGCCAAATAATATTCCTTTACGTGCTAAGGGGTATCTAGAGAGTGGGATAGGTTTAATCACTACCCCAACCCTAACACGTACATTAACCCTAACCACTACCCTAACCCTAACACGTACCCTAATCCTAACCCGTACCCTAAACCGAGCCCTAACCCTAACACTAACCCTAACCCTAACCCTAACCCATACCCTACGCCGTACCAGAAGCCCTCCCCGAACCCATACCCTAAGCCGTACCCTAAGCCTAACCCTAAGCCTAACCCTAAACGTAGGCTACCCTTGAATGCTTCTGCCTCCAATAGATTTCCTAAGCAGTAGTGTTTTAAGGAACAGCTTAAAAAGAGAATCCTAATGTGATTTCTTTATAATGGGTGTGTTCCTTATCTTATCCTAGTGTCTAAATTCTTCTCCATGGCTGGACCTCCAAATAATATTCCTTTACGTGCTAAGGGGTATCTAGAGAGTGGGATAGGTTTAATAACTACCCTAACACTAACGCCTACCCTAACCCTAACCCCTACCCTAACCCTAACACGTACCCTAATCCTAACCAATACCCTAAACCGAGCCCTAACCCTAACACTAACCCTAACCCGAACCCTAACCCATACCCTATGCCGTACCCGAAGCCCTCCCCGAACCGGTACCCTAAGCCGTACCCTAAGCCGTACCCTAAGCCTAACCCTAACCCTAGGCTACCCTTGACTGCTTCTGCCTCCAATAGATTTCCTAAGCACTAGTGTTTTAAGGAACAGCTTAAAAAGAGAATCCTAATGTGATTTCTTCATAATGGGTGTGTTCCTTATCTTATCCTAGTGTCTAAACTCTTCTCCATGGCTGAACCTCCAAATAATATTCCTTTACGTGCTAAGGGGTATCTAGAGAGTGGGTTAGGTTTAATAACTACCCTAACACTAACGCGTACCCTAAACCTAAACCCTACCCTAACCCTAACATGTACCCTAATCCTAACCAATACCCTATACCGAGCCCTAACCCTAACACTAACCCTAACCCTAACCCTAACCCATACCCTACGCCGTACCAGAAGCCCTCCCCGAACCCGTACCCTAAGCCGTATCCTAAGCCTAACCCTAAGCCTAACCCTAACCCTAGGCTACCCTTGGATGCTTCTGCCTCCAATAGATTTCCTAAGCAGTAGTGTTTTAAGGAACAGCTTAAAAAGAGAATCCTAATGTGATTTCTTTATAATGGGTGTGTTCCTTATCTTATCCTAGTGTCTAAACTCTTCTCCATGGCTGGACCTCCAAATAATATTCCTTTATGTGCTAAGGGGTATCTAGAGAATGGGATAGGTTTAATAACTACCCTAACACTAACGCGTACCCTAACCCTAACCTCTACCCTAACCATAACACGTACCTTAATCCTAACCAGTACCCTAAACCGAGCCCTAACCCTAACACTAACCCTAACCCTAACCCTAACCCATACCCTACGCCGTACCCGAAGCCCTCCCCAAACCCGTACCCTAAGCCGTACCCTAAGCCATACCCTAAGCCTAACCCTAACCCTAGGCTACCCTTGACTGCTTCTGCCTCCAATAGATTTCCTAAGCACTAGTGTTTTAAGGAACAGCTTAAAAAGAGAATCCTAATGTGATTTCTTTATAATGGGTGTGTTCCTTATCTTATCCTAGTGTCTAAACTCTTCTCCATGGCTGGACCTCCAAATAATATTCCTTTACGTGCTAAGGGGTATCTAGAGACTGGGATAGGTTTAATAACTACCCTAACACTAACGCGTACCCTAACCCTAACCCCTACCCTAACCCTAACACGTACCCTAATCCTAAGCAATACCCTAAACCGAGCCCTAACCCTAACACTAACCCTAACCCTAACCCTAACCCATACCCTACGCCGTACCCGAATCCCTCCCCGAACCGGTACCCTAAGCCGTACCCTAAGCCGTACCCTAAGCCTAACCCTAACCCTAGGCTACCCTTGACTGCTTCTGCCTCCATTAGATTTTCTAAGCACTAGTGTTTTAAGGAACAGCTTAAAAAGAGAATCCTAATGTGATTTCTTTATAATGGGTGTGTTCCTTATCTTATCCTATTGTCTAAACTCTTCTCCATGGCTGGACCTCCAAATAATATTCCTTTACGTGCTAAGGGTTATCTAGAGAGTGGGTTAGGTTTAATAACTACCCTAACACTAACGCGTACCCTAACCCTAAACCCTACCCTAACCCTAACACGTACCCTAATCCTAACCAATACCCTATACCGAGCCCTAACCCTAACACTAACCCTAACCCTAACCCTAACCCATACCCTACGCCGTACCAGAAGCTCTCCACGAACCCGTACCCTAAGCCGTACCCTAAGCCTAACCCTAAGCCTAACCCTAACCCTAGGCTACCCTTGACTGCTTCTGCCTCCAATAGATTTCCTAAGCACTAGTGTTTTAAGGAACAGCTTAAAAAGAGAATCCTAATGTGATTTATTTATAATGGGTGTGTTCCTTATCTTATCCTAGTGTCTAAACTCTTCTCCATGGCTGGACCGCCAAATAATATTCCTTTACGTGCTAAGGGGTATCTAGAGAGTGGGATAGGTTTAATCACTACCCCAACCCTAACACGTACATTAACCCTAACCACTACCCTAACCCTAACACGTACCCTAATCCTAACCCGTACCCTAAACCGAGCCGTAACCCTAACACTAACCCTAACCCTAACCCTAACCCATACCCTACGCCGTACCAGAAGCCCTCCCCGAACCCGTACCCTAAGCCGTACCCTAAGCCTAACCCTAAGCCTAACCCTAAACGTAGGCTACCCTTGAATGCTTCTGCCTCCAATAGATTTCCTAAGCAGTAGTGTTTTAAGGAACAGCTTAAAAAGAGAATCCTAATGTGATTTCTTTATAATGGGTGTGTTCCTTATCTTATCCTAGTGTCTAAATTCTTCTCCATGGCTGGACCTCCAAATAATATTCCTTTACGTGCTAAGGGGTATCTAGAGAGTGGGATAGGTTTAATAACTACCCTAACACTAACGCCTACCCTAACCCTAACCCCTACCCTAACCCTAACACGTACCCTAATCCTAACCAATACCCTAAACCGAGCCCTAACCCTAACACTAACCCTAACCCGAACCCTAACCCATACCCTATGCCGTACCCGAAGCCCTCCCCGAACCGGTACCCTAAGCCGTACCCTAAGCCGTACCCTAAGCCTAACCCTAACCCTAGGCTACCCTTGACTGCTTCTGCCTCCAATAGATTTCCTAAGCACTAGTGTTTTAAGGAACAGCTTAAAAAGAGAATCCTAATGTGATTTCTTCATAATGGGTGTGTTCCTTATCTTATCCTAGTGTCTAAACTCTTCTCCATGGCTGAACCTCCAAATAATATTCCTTTACGTGCAAAGGGGTATCTAGAGAGTGGGTTAGGTTTAATAACTACCCTAACACTAACGCGTACCCTAACCCTAAACCCTACCCTAACCCTAACACGTACCCTAATCCTAACCAATACCCTATACCGAGCCCTAACCCTAACACTAACCCTAACCCTAACCCTAACCCATACCCTACGCCGTACCAGAAGCCCTCCCCGAACCCGTACCCTAAGCCGTATCCTAAGCCTAACCCTAAGCCTAACCCTAACCCTAGGCTACCCTTGGATGCTTCTGCCTCCAATAGATTTCCTAAGCACTAGTGTTTTAAGGAACAGCTTAAAAAGAGAATCCTAATGTGATTTCTTTATAATGGGTGTGTTCCTTATCTTATCCTAGTGTCTAAATTCTTCTCCATGGCTGGACCTCCAAATAATATTCCTTTACGTGCTAAGGGGTATCTAGAGAGTGGGATAGGTTTAATAAATACCCTAACACTAACGCGTACCCTAACCCTAACCCCTACCCTAACCCTAACACGTACCCTAATCCTAAGCAATACCCTAAACCGAGCCCTAACCCTAACACTAACCCTAACCCTAACCCTAACCCATACCCTACGCCGTACACGAAGCCATCCCCGAACCCGTACCCTAAGCCGTACCCTAAGCCGTACCCTAAGCCTAACCCTAACCCTAGGCTACCCTTGACTGCTTCTGCCTCCAATAGATTTCCTAAGCACTAGTGTTTTAAGGAACAGCTTAAAAAGAGAATCCTAATGTGATTTCTTTACAATGGGTGTGTTCCTTATCTTATCCTAGTGTCTAAACTCTTCTCCATGGCTGGACCTCAAAATAATATTCCTTTACGTGCTAAGTGGTATCTAGAGACTGGGATAGGTTTAATAACTACCCTAACACTAACGCGTACCCTAACCCTAACCCCTACCCTAACCCTAACACGTACCCTAATCCTAACCAATAACCTAAACCGAGCCCTAACCCTAACACTAACCCTAACCGTAACCCTAACCCATACCCTACGCCGTACACGAAGCCCTCCCCGAACCGGTACCCTAAGCCGTACCCTAAGCCGTACCCTAAGCCTAACCCTAACCCTAGGCTTCCCTTGACTGCTTCTGCCTCCAATAGATTTTCTAAGCACTAGTGTTTTAAGGAACAGCTTAAAAAGAGAATCCTAATGTGATTTCTTTATAATGGGTGTGTTCCTTATCTTATCCTAGTGTCTAAACTCTTCTCCATGGCTGAACCTCCAAATAATATTCCTTTACGTGCTAAGGGGTATCTAGAGAGTGGTTTAGGTTTAATAACTACCCTAACACTAACGCGTACCCTAACCCTAAACCCTACCCAAACCCTAACACGTACCCTAATCCTAACCAATACCCTATACCGAGCCCTAACCCTAACACTAACCCTAACCCTAACCCTAACCCATACCCTACGCCGTACCAGAAGCCCTCCCCGAACCCGTACCCTAAGCCGTACCCTAAGCCGTACCCTAAGCCTAACCCTAACCCTAGGCTACCCTTGACTGCTTCTGCTCCAATAGATTTCCTAAGCACTAGTGTTTTAAGGAACAGCTTAAAAAGAGAATCCTAATGTGATTTCTTCATAATGGGTGTGTTCCTTATCTTATCCTAGTGTCTAAACTCTTCTCCATGGCTGAACCTCCAAATAATATTCCTTTACGTGCTAAGGGGTATCTAGAGAGTGGGTTAGGTTTAATAACTACCCTAACACTAACGCGTACCCTAACCCTAAACCCTACCCTAACCCTAACACGTACCCTAATCCTAACCAATACCCTATACCGAGCCCTAACCCTAACACTAACCCTAACCCTAACCCTAACCCATACCCTACGCCGTACCAGAAGCCCTCCCCGAACCCGTACCCTAAGCCGTATCCTAAGCCTAACCCTAAGCCTAACCCTAACCCTAGGCTACCCTTGGATGCTTCTGCCTCCAATAGATTTCCTAAGCACTAGTGTTTTAAGGAACAGCTTAAAAAGAGAATCCTAATGTGATTTCTTTATAATGGGTGTGTTCCTTATTTTATCCTAGTGTCTAAACTCTTCTCCATGGCTGGACCTCCAAATAATATTCCTTTATGTGCTAAGGGGTATCTAGAGAATGGGATAGGTTTAATAACTACCCTAACACTAACGCGTACCCTAACCCTAACCCCTACCCTAACCATAACACGTACCTTAATCCTAACCAATACCCTAAACCGAGCCCTAACCCTAACACTAACCCTAACCCTAACCCTAACCCATACCCTACGCCGTACCCGAAGCCCTCCCCAAACCCGTACCCTAAGCCGTACCCTAAGCCGTACCCTAAGCCTAACCCTAACCCTAGGCTACCCTTGACTGCTTCTGCCTCCAATAGATTTCCTAAGCACTAGTGTTTTAAGGAACAGCTTAAAAAGAGAATCCTAATGTGATTTCTTTATAATGGGTGTGTTCCTTATCTTATCCTAGTGTCTAAACTCTTCTCCATGGCTGGACCTCCAAATAATATTCCTTTACGTGCTAAGGGGTATCTAGAGACTGGGATAGGTTTAATAACTACCCTAACACTAACGCGTACCCTAACCCTAACCCCTACCCTAACCCTAACACGTACCCTAATCCTAACCAATACCCTAAACAGAGCCCTAACCCTAACACTAACCCTAACCCTAACCCTAACCCATACCCTACACCGTACACGAAGCCCTCCCCGAACCGGTACCCTAAGCCGTACCCTAAGCCGTACCCTAAGCCTAACCCTAACCCTAGGCTACCCTTGACTGCTTCTGCCTCCAATAGATTTCCTAAGCACTAGTGTTTTAAGGAACAGCTTAAAAAGAGAATCCTAATGTGATTTCTTTATAATGGGTGTGTTCCTTATCTTATCCTAGTGTCTAAACTCTTCTCCATGGCTGAACCGCCAAATAATATTCCTTGACGTGCTAAGGTGTATCTAGAGAGTGGGATAGGTTTAATAACTACCCTAACCCTAACGCGTACCCTAAGCCTAACCCCTACCCTAACCCTAACACGTACCCTAATCCTAACCCGTACCCTAAACCGAGCCCTAACCCTAACACTAACCCTAACCCTAACCCATACCCTACGCCGTACCAGAAGCCCTCCCCGAACCCGTACCCTAAGCCGTACCCTAAGCCTAACCCTAAGCCTAACCCTAAACGTAGGCTACCCTTGAATGCTTCTGCCTCCAA
Organism: Balaenoptera physalus; assembly: GCF_965194825.1. Lineage (NCBI taxonomy): Eukaryota > Metazoa > Chordata > Mammalia > Artiodactyla > Balaenopteridae > Balaenoptera > Balaenoptera physalus. The sequence continues at coordinate 365,433 of NW_028126410.1, read as the reverse complement.
TAGATTTCCTAAGCAGTAGTGTTTTAAGGAACAGCTTAAAAAGAGAATCCTAATGTGATTTCTTTATAATGGGTGTGTTCCTTATCTTATCCTAGTGTCTAAACTCTTCTCCATGGCTGGACCTCCAAATAATATTCCTTTATGTGCTAAGGGGTATCTAGAGAATGGGATAGGTTTAATAACTACCCTAACACTAACACGTACCCTAACCCTAACCCCTACCCTAACCATAACACGTACCTTAATCCTAACCAATACCCTAAACCGAGCCCTAACCCTAACACTAACCCTAACCCTAACCCTAACCCATACCCTACGCCGTACCCGAAGCCCTCCCCAAACCCGTACCCTAAGCCGTACCCTAAGCCGTACCCTAAGCCTAACCCTAACCCTAGGATACCCTTGACTGCTTCTGCCTCCAATAGATTTCCTAAGCACTAGTGTTTTAAGGAACAGCTTAAAAAGAGAATCCTAATGTGATTTCTTTATAATGGGTGTGTTCCTTATCTTATCCTAGTGTCTAAACTCTTCTCCATGGCTGGACCTCCAAATAATATTCCTTTACGTGCTAAGGGGTATCTAGAGACTGGGATAGGTTTAATAACTACCCTAACACTAACGCGTACCCTAACCCTAACCCCTACCCTAACCCTAACACGTACCCTAATCCTAACCAATACCCTAAACCGAGCCCTAACCCTAACACTAACCCTAACCCTAACCCTAACCCATACCCTACGCCGTACCCGAAGCCCTCCCCGAACCGGTACCCTAAGCCGTACCCTAAGCCGTACCCTAAGCCTATCCCTAACCCTAGGCTACCCTTGACTGCTTCTGCCTCCAATAGATTTCCTAAGCACTAGTGTTTTAAGGAACAGCTTAAAAAGAGAATCCTAATGTGATTTCTTCATAATGGGTGTGTTCCTTATCTTATCCTAGTGTCTAAACTCTTCTCCATGGCTGAACCTCCAAATAATATTACTTTACGTGCTAAGGGGTATCTAGAGAGTGGGTTAGGTTTAATAACTACCCTAACACTAACGCGTACCCTAACCCTAAACCCTACCCTAACCCTAACACGTACCCTAATCCTAACCAATACCCTATACCGAGCCCTAACCCTAACACTAACCCTAACCCTAACCCTAACCCATACCCTACGCCGTACCAGAAGCCCTCCCCGAACCCGTACCCTAAGCCGTATCCTAAGCCTAACCCTAAGCCTAACCCTAACCCTAGGCTACCCTTGGATGCTTCTGCCTCCAATAGATTTCCTAAGCACTAGTGTTTTAAGGAACAGCTTAAAAAGAGAATCCTAATGTGATTTCTTTATAATGGGTGTGTTCCTTATTTTATCCTAGTGTCTAAACTCTTCTCCATGGCTGGACCTCCAAATAATATTCCTTTATGTGCTAAGGGGTATCTAGAGAATGGGATAGGTTTAATAACTACCCTAACACTAACGCGTACCCTAACCCTAACCCCTACCCTAACCATAACACGTACCTTAATCCTAACCAATACCCTAAACCGAGCCCTAACCCTAACACTAACCCTAACCCTAACCCTAACCCATACCCTACGCCGTACCCGAAGCCCTCCCCAAACCCGTACCCTAAGCCGTACCCTAAGCCGTACCCTAAGCCTAACCCTAACCCTAGGCTACCCTTGACTGCTTCTGCCTCCAATAGATTTCCTAAGCACTAGTGTTTTAAGGAACAGCTTAAAAAGAGAATCCTAATGTGATTTCTTTATAATGGGTGTGTTCCTTATCTTATCCTAGTGTCTAAACTCTTCTCCATGGCTGGACCTCCAAATAATATTCCTTTACGTGCTAAGGGGTATCTAGAGACTGGGATAGGTTTAATAACTACCCTAACACTAACGCGTACCCTAACCCTAACCCCTACCCTAACCCTAACACGTACCCTAATCCTAACCAATACCCTAAACAGAGCCCTAACCCTAACACTAACCCTAACCCTAACCCTAACCCATACCCTACGCCGTACCCGAAGCCCTCCCCGAACCGGTACCCTAAGCCGTACCCTAAGCCGTACCCTAAGCCTAACCCTAACCCTAGGCTACCCTTGACTGCTTCTGCCTCCAATAGATTTCCTAAGCACTAGTGTTTTAAGGAACAGCTTAAAAAGAGAATCCTAATGTGATTTCTTTATAATGGGTGTGTTCCTTATCTTATCCTAGTGTCTAAACTCTTCTCCATGGCTGAACCGCCAAATAATATTCCTTGACGTGCTAAGGTGTATCTAGAGAGTGGGATAGGTTTAATAACTACCCTAACCCTAACGCGTACCCTAACCCTAACCCCTACCCTAACCCTAACACGTACCCTAATCCTAACCCGTACCCTAAACCGAGCCCTAACCCTAACACTAACCCTAACCCTAACCCATACCCTACGCCGTACCAGAAGCCCTCCCCGAACCCGTACCCTAAGCCGTACCCTAAGCCTAACCCTAAGCCTAACCCTAAACGTAGGCTACCCTTGAATGCTTCTGCCTCCAATAGATTTCCTAAGCAGTAGTGTTTTAAGGAACAGCTTAAAAAGAGAATCCTAATGTGATTTCTTTATAATGGGTGTGTTCCTTATCTTATCCTAGTGTCTAAACTCTTCTCCATGGCTGGACCTCCAAATAATATTCCTTTATGTGCTAAGGGGTATCTAGAGAATGGGATAGGTTTAATAACTACCCTAACACTAACACGTACCCTAACCCTAACCCCTACCCTAACCATAACACGTACCTTAATCCTAACCAATACCCTAAACCGAGCCCTAACCCTAACACTAACCCTAACCCTAACCCTAACCCATACCCTACGCCGTACCCGAAGCCCTCCCCAAACCCGTACCCTAAGCCGTACCCTAAGCCGTACCCTAAGCCTAACCCTAACCCTAGGCTACCCTTGACTGCTTCTGCCTCCAATAGATTTCCTAAGCACTAGTGTTTTAAGGAACAGCTTAAAAAGAGAATCCTAATGTGATTTCTTTATAATGGGTGTGTTCCTTATCTTATCCTAGTGTCTAAACTCTTCTCCATGGCTGGACCTCCAAATAATATTCCTTTACGTGCTAAGGGGTATCTAGAGACTGGGATAGGTTTAATAACTACCCTAACACTAACGCGTACCCTAACCCTAACCCCTACCCTAACCCTAACACGTACCCTAATCCTAACCAATACCCTAAACCGAGCCCTAACCCTAACACTAACCCTAACCCTAACCCTAACCCATACCCTACGCCGTACCCGAAGCCCTCCCCGAACCGGTACCCTAAGCCGTACCCTAAGCCGTACCCTAAGCCTAACCCTAACCCTAGGCTACCCTTGACTGCTTCTGCCTCCAATAGATTTCCTAAGCACTAGTGTTTTAAGGAACAGCTTAAAAAGAGAATCCTAATGTGATTTCTTCATAATGGGTGTGTTCCTTATCTTATCCTAGTGTCTAAACTCTTCTCCATGGCTGAACCTCCAAATAATATTCCTTTACGTGCTAAGGGGTATCTAGAGAGTGGGTTAGGTTTAATAACTACCCTAACACTAACGCGTACCCTAACCCTAAACCCTACCCTAACCCTAACACGTACCCTAATCCTAACCAATACCCTATACCGAGCCCTAACCCTAACACTAACCCTAACCCTAACCCTAACCCATACCCTACGCCGTACCAGAAGCCCTCCCCGAACCCGTACCCTAAGCCGTATCCTAAGCCTAACCCTAAGCCTAACCCTAACCCTAGGCTACCCTTGGATGCTTCTGCCTCCAATAGATTTCCTAAGCACTAGTGTTTTAAGGAACAGCTTAAAAAGAGAATCCTAATGTGATTTCTTTATAATGGGTGTGTTCCTTATTTTATCCTAGTGTCTAAACTCTTCTCCATGGCTGGACCTCCAAATAATATTCCTTTATGTGCTAAGGGGTATCTAGAGACTGGGATAGGTTTAATAACTACCCTAACACTAACGCGTACCCTAACCCTAACCCCTACCCTAACCCTAACACGTACCCTAATCCTAACCAATACCCTAAACAGAGCCCTAACCCTAACACTAACCCTAACCCTAACCCTAACCCATACCCTACACCGTACACGAAGCCCTCCCCGAACCGGTACCCTAAGCCGTACCCTAAGCCGTACCCTAAGCCTAACCCTAACCCTAGGCTACCCTTGACTGCTTCTGCCTCCAATAGATTTCCTAAGCACTAGTGTTTTAAGGAACAGCTTAAAAAGAGAATCCTAATGTGATTTCTTTATAATGGGTGTGTTCCTTATCTTATCCTAGTGTCTAAACTCTTCTCCATGGCTGAACCGCCAAATAATATTCCTTGACGTGCTAAGGTGTATCTAGAGAGTGGGATAGGTTTAATAACTACCCTAACCCTAACGCGTACCCTAAGCCTAACCCCTACCCTAACCCTAACACGTACCCTAATCCTAACCCGTACCCTAAACCGAGCCCTAACCCTAACACTAACCCTAACCCTAACCCATACCCTACGCCGTACCAGAAGCCCTCCCCGAACCCGTACCCTAAGCCGTACCCTAAGCCTAACCCTAAGCCTAACCCTAAACGTAGGCTACCCTTGAATGCTTCTGCCTCCAATAGATTTCCTAAGCAGTAGTGTTTTAAGGAACAGCTTAAAAAGAGAATCCTAATGTGATTTCTTTATAATGGGTGTGTTCCTTATCTTATCCTAGTGTCTAAACTCTTCTCCATGGCTGGACCTCCAAATAATATTCCTTTATGTGCTAAGGGGTATCTAGAGAATGGGATAGGTTTAATAACTACCCTAACACTAACACGTACCCTAACCCTAACCCCTACCCTAACCATAACACGTACCTTAATCCTAACCAATACCCTAAACCGAGCCCTAACCCTAACACTAACCCTAACCCTAACCCTAACCCATACCCTACGCCGTACCCGAAGCCCTCCCCAAACCCGTACCCTAAGCCGTACCCTAAGCCTAACCCTAACCCTAGGCTACCCTTGACTGCTTCTGCCTCCAATAGATTTCCTAAGCACTAGTGTTTTAAGGAACAGCTTAAAAAGAGAATCCTAATGTGATTTCTTTATAATGGGTGTGTTCCTTATCTTATCCTAGTGTCTAAACTCTTCTCCATGGCTGGACCTCCAAATAATATTCCTTTACGTGCTAAGGGGTATCTAGAGACTGGGATAGGTTTAATAACTACCCTAACACTAACGCGTACCCTAACCCTAACCCCTACCCTAACCCTAACACGTACCCTAATCCTAACCAATACCCTAAACCGAGCCCTAACCCTAACACTAACCCTAACCCTAACCCTAACCCATACCCTACGCCGTACCCGAAGCCCTCCCCGAACCGGTACCCTAAGCCGTACCCTAAGCCGTACCCTAAGCCTAACCCTAACCCTAGGCTACCCTTGACTGCTTCTGCCTCCAATAGATTTTCTAAGCACTAGTGTTTTAAGGAACAGCTTAAAAAGAGAATCCTAATGTGATTTCTTTATAATGGGTGTGTTCCTTATCTTATCCTAGTGTCTAAACTCTTCTCCATGGCTGGACCTCCAAATAATATTCCTTTACGTGCTAAGGGGTATCTAGAGAGTGGGTTAGGTTTAATAACTACCCTAACACTAACGCGTACCCTAACCCTAAACCCTACCCTAACCCTAACACGTACCCTAATCCTAACCAATACCCTATACCGAGCCCTAACCCTAACACTAACCCTAACCCTAACCCTAACCCATACCCTACGCCGTACCAGAAGCCCTCCACGAACCCGTACCCTAAGCCGTACCCTAAGCCTAACCCTAAGCCTAACCCTAACCCTAGGCTACCCTTGACTGCTTCTGCCTCCAATAGATTTCCTAAGCACTAGTGTTTTAAGGAACAGCTTAAAAAGAGAATCCTAATGTGATTTCTTTATAATGGGTGTGTTCCTTATCTTATCCTAGTGTCTAAACTCTTCTCCATGGCTGGACCTCCAAATAATATTCCTTTACGTGCTAAGGGGTATCTAGAGAGTGGGTTAGGTTTAATAACTACCCTAACACTAACGCGTACCCTAACCCTAAACCCTACCCTATCGCTAACACGTACCCTAATCCTAACCAATACCCTAAACCGAGCCCTAACCCTAACACTAACCCTAACCCTAACCCATACCCTACGCCGTACCAGAAGCCCTCACCGAACTCGTACCCTAAGCCGTACCCTAAGCCTAACCCTAAGCCTAACCCTAAACGTAGGCTACCCTTGAATGCTTCTGCCTCCAATAGATTTCCTAAGCAGTAGTGTTTTAAGGAACAGCTTAAAAAGAGAATCCTAATGTGATTTCTTTATAATGGGTGTGTTCCTTATCTTATCCTAGTGTCTAAATTCTTCTCCATGGCTGGACCTCCAAATAATATTCCTTTACGTGCTAAGGGGTATCTAGAGAGTGGGATAGGTTTAATAACTACCCTAACACTAACGCCTACCCTAACCCTAACCCCTACCCTAACCCTAACACGTACCCTTATCCTAACCAATACCCTAAACCGAGCCCTAACCCTAACACTAACCCTAACCCGAACCGTAACCCATACCCTAGGCCGTACCCGAAGCCCTCCCCGAACCGGTACCCTAAGCCGTACCCTAAGCCGTACCCTAAGCCTAACCCTAACCCTAGGCTACCCTTGACTGCTTCTGCCTCCAATAGATTTCCTAAGCACTAGTGTTTTAAGGAACAGCTTAAAAAGAGAATCCTAATGTGATTTCTTCATAATGGGTGTGTTCCTTATCTTATCCTACTGTCTAAACTCTTCTCCATGGCTGAACCTCCAAATAATATTCCTTTATGTGCTAATGGGTATCTAGAGAGTGGGTTAGGTTTAATAACTACCCTAACACTAACGCGTACCCTAACCCTAAACCCTACCCTAACCCTAACACGTACCCTAATCCTAACCAATACCCTATACCGAGCCCTAACCCTAACACTAACCCTAACCCTAACCCTAACCCATACCCTACGCCGTACCAGAAGCCCTCCCCGAACCCGTACCCTAAGCCGTATCCTAAGCCTAACCCTAAGCCTAACCCTAACCCTAGGCTACCCTTGGATGCTTCTGCCTCCAATAGATTTCCTAAGCACTAGTGTTTTAAGGAACAGCTTAAAAAGAGAATCCTAATGTGATTTCTTTATAATGGGTGTGTTCCTTATCTTATCCTAGTGTCTAAACTCTTCTCCATGGCTGAACCGCCAAATAATATTCCTTGACGTGCTAAGGTGTATCTAGAGAGTGGGATAGGTTTAATAACTACCCTAACCCTAACGCGTACCCTAACCCTAACCCCTACCCTAACCCTAACACGTACCCTAATCCTAACCCGTACCCTAAACCGAGCCCTAACCCTAACACTAACCCTAACCCTAACCCATACCCTACGCCGTACCAGAAGCCCTCCCCGAACCCGTACCCTAAGCCGTACCCTAAGCCTAACCCTAAGCCTAACCCTAAACGTAGGCTACCCTTGAATGCTTCTGCCTCCAATAGATTTCCTAAGCAGTAGTGTTTTAAGGAACAGCTTAAAAAGAGAATCCTAATGTGATTTCTTTATAATGGGTGTGTTCCTTATCTTATCCTAGTGTCTAAACTCTTCTCCATGGCTGGACCTCCAAATAATATTCCTTTATGTGCTAAGGGGTATCTAGAGAATGGGATAGGTTTAATAACTACCCTAACACTAACACGTACCCTAACCCTAACCCCTACCCTAACCATAACACGTACCTTAATCCTAACCAATACCCTAAACCGAGCCCTAACCCTAACACTAACCCTAACCCTAACCCTAACCCATACCCTACGCCGTACCCGAAGCCCTCCCCAAACCCGTACCCTAAGCCGTACCCTAAGCCGTACCCTAAGCCTAACCCTAACCCTAGGCTACCCTTGACTGCTTCTGCCTCCAATAGATTTCCTAAGCACTAGTGTTTTAAGGAACAGCTTAAAAAGAGAATCCTAATGTGATTTCTTTATAATGGGTGTGTTCCTTATCTTATCCTAGTGTCTAAACTCTTCTCCATGGCTGGACCTCCAAATAATATTCCTTTACGTGCTAAGGGGTATCTAGAGACTGGGATAGGTTTAATAACTACCCTAACACTAACGCGTACCCTAACCCTAACCCCTACCCTAACCCTAACACGTACCCTAATCCTAACCAATACCCTAAACCGAGCCCTAACCCTAACACTAACCCTAACCCTAACCCTAACCCATACCCTACGCCGTACCCGAAGCCCTCCCCGAACCGGTACCCTAAGCCGTACCCTAAGCCGTACCCTAAGCCTAACCCTAACCCTAGGCTACCCTTGACTGCTTCTGCCTCCAATAGATTTCCTAAGCACTAGTGTTTTAAGGAACAGCTTAAAAAGAGAATCCTAATGTGATTTCTTCATAATGGGTGTGTTCCTTATCTTATCCTAGTGTCTAAACTCTTCTCCATGGCTGAACCTCCAAATAATATTCCTTTACGTGCTAAGGGGTATCTAGAGAGTGGGTTAGGTTTAATAACTACCCTAACACTAACGCGTACCCTAACCCTAAACCCTACCCTAACCCTAACACGTACCCTAATCCTAACCAATACCCTATACCGAGCCCTAACCCTAACACTAACCCTAACCCTAACCCTAACCCATACCCTACGCCGTACCAGAAGCCCTCCCCGAACCCGTACCCTAAGCCGTATCCTAAGCCTAACCCTAAGCCTAACCCTAACCCTAGGCTACCCTTGGATGCTTCTGCCTCCAATAGATTTCCTAAGCACTAGTGTTTTAAGGAACAGCTTAAAAAGAGAATCCTAATGTGATTTCTTTATAATGGGTGTGTTCCTTATTTTATCCTAGTGTCTAAACTCTTCTCCATGGCTGGACCTCCAAATAATATTCCTTTATGTGCTAAGGGGTATCTAGAGACTGGGATAGGTTTAATAACTACCCTAACACTAACGCGTACCCTAACCCTAACCCCTACCCTAACCCTAACACGTACCCTAATCCTAACCAATACCCTAAACAGAGCCCTAACCCTAACACTAACCCTAACCCTAACCCTAACCCATACCCTACACCGTACACGAAGCCCTCCCCGAACCGGTACCCTAAGCCGTACCCTAAGCCGTACCCTAAGCCTAACCCTAACCCTAGGCTACCCTTGACTGCTTCTGCCTCCAATAGATTTCCTAAGCACTAGTGTTTTAAGGAACAGCTTAAAAAGAGAATCCTAATGTGATTTCTTTATAATGGGTGTGTTCCTTATCTTATCCTAGTGTCTAAACTCTTCTCCATGGCTGAACCGCCAAATAATATTCCTTGACGTGCTAAGGTGTATCTAGAGAGTGGGATAGGTTTAATAACTACCCTAACCCTAACGCGTACCCTAAGCCTAACCCCTACCCTAACCCTAACACGTACCCTAATCCTAACCCGTACCCTAAACCGAGCCCTAACCCTAACACTAACCCTAACCCTAACCCATACCCTACGCCGTACCAGAAGCCCTCCCCGAACCCGTACCCTAAGCCGTACCCTAAGCCTAACCCTAAGCCTAACCCTAAACGTAGGCTACCCTTGAATGCTTCTGCCTCCAATAGATTTCCTAAGCAGTAGTGTTTTAAGGAACAGCTTAAAAAGAGAATCCTAATGTGATTTCTTTATAATGGGTGTGTTCCTTATCTTATCCTAGTGTCTAAACTCTTCTCCATGGCTGGACCTCCAAATAATATTCCTTTATGTGCTAAGGGGTATCTAGAGAATGGGATAGGTTTAATAACTACCCTAACACTAACACGTACCCTAACCCTAACCCCTACCCTAACCATAACACGTACCTTAATCCTAACCAATACCCTAAACCGAGCCCTAACCCTAACACTAACCCTAACCCTAACCCTAACCCATACCCTACGCCGTACCCGAAGCCCTCCCCAAACCCGTACCCTAAGCCGTACCCTAAGCCTAACCCTAACCCTAGGCTACCCTTGACTGCTTCTGCCTCCAATAGATTTCCTAAGCACTAGTGTTTTAAGGAACAGCTTAAAAAGAGAATCCTAATGTGATTTCTTTATAATGGGTGTGTTCCTTATCTTATCCTAGTGTCTAAACTCTTCTCCATGGCTGGACCTCCAAATAATATTCCTTTACGTGCTAAGGGGTATCTAGAGACTGGGATAGGTTTAATAACTACCCTAACACTAACGCGTACCCTAACCCTAACCCCTACCCTAACCCTAACACGTACCCTAATCCTAACCAATACCCTAAACCGAGCCCTAACCCTAACACTAACCCTAACCCTAACCCTAACCCATACCCTACGCCGTACCCGAAGCCCTCCCCGAACCGGTACCCTAAGCCGTACCCTAAGCCGTACCCTAAGCCTAACCCTAACCCTAGGCTACCCTTGACTGCTTCTGCCTCCAATAGATTTTCTAAGCACTAGTGTTTTAAGGAACAGCTTAAAAAGAGAATCCTAATGTGATTTCTTTATAATGGGTGTGTTCCTTATCTTATCCTAGTGTCTAAACTCTTCTCCATGGCTGGACCTCCAAATAATATTCCTTTACGTGCTAAGGGGTATCTAGAGAGTGGGTTAGGTTTAATAACTACCCTAACACTAACGCGTACCCTAACCCTAAACCCTACCCTAACCCTAACACGTACCCTAATCCTAACCAATACCCTATACCGAGCCCTAACCCTAACACTAACCCTAACCCTAACCCTAACCCATACCCTACGCCGTACCAGAAGCCCTCCACGAACCCGTACCCTAAGCCGTACCCTAAGCCTAACCCTAAGCCTAACCCTAACCCTAGGCTACCCTTGACTGCTTCTGCCTCCAATAGATTTCCTAAGCACTAGTGTTTTAAGGAACAGCTTAAAAAGAGAATCCTAATGTGATTTCTTTATAATGGGTGTGTTCCTTATCTTATCCTAGTGTCTAAACTCTTCTCCATGGCTGGACCTCCAAATAATATTCCTTTACGTGCTAAGGGGTATCTAGAGAGTGGGTTAGGTTTAATAACTACCCTAACACTAACGCGTACCCTAACCCTAAACCCTACCCTATCGCTAACACGTACCCTAATCCTAACCAATACCCTAAACCGAGCCCTAACCCTAACACTAACCCTAACCCTAACCCATACCCTACGCCGTACCAGAAGCCCTCACCGAACCCGTACCCTAAGCCGTACCCTAAGCCTAACCCTAAGCCTAACCCTAAACGTAGGCTACCCTTGAATGCTTCTGCCTCCAATAGATTTCCTAAGCAGTAGTGTTTTAAGGAACAGCTTAAAAAGAGAATCCTAATGTGATTTCTTTATAATGGGTGTGTTCCTTATCTTATCCTAGTGTCTAAATTCTTCTCCATGGCTGGACCTCCAAATAATATTCCTTTACGTGCTAAGGGGTATCTAGAGAGTGGGATAGGTTTAATAACTACCCTAACACTAACGCCTACCCTAACCCTAACCCCTACCCTAACCCTAACACGTACCCTTATCCTAACCAATACCCTAAACCGAGCCCTAACCCTAACACTAACCCTAACCCGAACCGTAACCCATACCCTAGGCCGTACCCGAAGCCCTCCCCGAACCGGTACCCTAAGCCGTACCCTAAGCCGTACCCTAAGCCTAACCCTAACCCTAGGCTACCCTTGACTGCTTCTGCCTCCAATAGATTTCCTAAGCACTAGTGTTTTAAGGAACAGCTTAAAAAGAGAATCCTAATGTGATTTCTTCATAATGGGTGTGTTCCTTATCTTATCCTACTGTCTAAACTCTTCTCCATGGCTGAACCTCCAAATAATATTCCTTTATGTGCTAATGGGTATCTAGAGAGTGGGTTAGGTTTAATAAGTACCCTAACACTAACGCGTACCCTAACCCTAAACCCTACCCTAACCCTAACACGTACCCTAATCCTAACCAATACCCTATACCGAGCCCTAACCCTAACACTAACCCTAACCCTAACCCTAACCCATACCCTACGCCGTACCAGAAGCCCTCCCCGAACCCGTACCCTAAGCCGTATCCTAAGCCTAACCCTAAGCCTAACCCTAACCCTAGGCTACCCTTGGATGCTTCTGCCTCCAATAGATTTCCTAAGCACTAGTGTTTTAAGGAACAGCTTAAAAAGAGAATCCTAATGTGATTTCTTTATAATGGGTGTGTTCCTTATTTTATCCTAGTGTCTAAACTCTTCTCCATGGCTGGACCTCCAAATAATATTCCTTTATGTGCTAAGGGGTATCTAGAGAATGGGATAGGTTTAATAACTACCCTAACACTAACGCGTACCCTAACCCTAACCCCTACCCTAACCATAACACGTACCTTAATCCTAACCAATACCCTAAACCGAGCCCTAACCCTAACACTAACCCTAACCCTAAACCTAACCCATACCCTACGCCGTACCCGAAGCCCTCCCCAAACCCGTACCCTAAGCCGTACCCTAAGCCGTACCCTAAGCCTAACCCTAACCCTAGGCTACCCTTGACTGCTTCTGCCTCCAATAGATTTCCTAAGCACTAGTGTTTTAAGGAACAGCTTAAAAAGAGAATCCTAATGTGATTTCTTTATAATGGGTGTGTTCCTTATCTTATCCTAGTGTCTAAACTCTTCTCCATGGCTGGACCTCCAAATAATATTCCTTTACGTGCTAAGGGGTATCTATAGAGTGGGTTAGGTTTAATAACTACCCTAACACTAACGCGTACCCTAACCCTAAACCCTACCCTAACCCTAACACGTACCCTAATCCTAACCAATACCCTATACCGAGCCCTAACCCTAACACTAACCCTAACCCTAACCCTAACCCATACCCTACGCCGTACCCGAAGCCCTCCCCGAACCCGTACCCTAAGCCGTACCCTAAGCCGTACCCTAAGCCTAACCCTAACCCTAGGCTACCCTTGACTGCTTCTGCCTCCAATAGATTTCCTAAGCACTAGTGTTTTAAGGAACAGCTTAAAAAGAGAATCCTAATGTGATTTCTTTATAATGGGTGTGTTCCTTATCTTATCCTAGTGTCTAAACTCTTCTCCATGGCTGAACCGCCAAATAATATTCCTTGACGTGCTAAGGTGTATCTAGAGAGTGGGATAGGTTTAATAACTACCCTAACCATAACGCGTACCCTAACCCTAACCCCTACCCTAACCCTAACACGTACCCTAATCCTAACCCGTACCCTAAACCGAGCCCTAACCCTAACACTAACCCTAACCCTAACCCATACCCTACGCCGTACCAGAAGCCCTCCCCGAACCCGTACCCTAAGCCGTACCCTAAGCCTAACCCTAAGCCTAACCCTAAACGTAGGCTACCCTTGAATGCTTCTGCCTCCAATAGATTTCCTAAGCAGTAGTGTTTTAAGGAACAGCTTAAAAAGAGAATCCTAATGTGATTTCTTTATAATGGGTGTGTTCCTTATCTTATCCTAGTGTCTAAATTCTTCTCCATGGCTGGACCTCCAAATAATATTCCTTTACGTGCTAAGGGGTATCTAGAGAGTGGGATAGGTTTAATAACTACCCTAACACTAACGCCTACCCTAACCCTAATGCCTACCCTAACCCTAACACGTACCCTAATCCTAACCAATACCCTAAACCGAGCCCTAACCCTAACACTAACCCTAACCCGAACCCTAACCAATACCCTATGCCGTACCCGAAGCCCTCCCCGAACCGGTACCCTAAGCCGTACCCTAAGCCTAACCCTAACCCTAGGCTACCCTTGACTGCTTCTGCCTCCAATAGATTTCCTAAGCACTAGTGTTTTAAGTAACAGCTTAAAAAGAGAATCCTAATGTGATTTCTTCATAATGGGTGTGTTCCTTATCTTATCCTAGAGTCTAAACTCTTCTCCATGGCTGAACCTCCAAATAATATTCCTTTACGTGCTAAGGGGTATCTAGAGAGTGGGTTAGGTTTAATAACTACCCTAACACTAACGCATACCCTAACCCTAAACCCTACCCTAACCCTAACACGTACCCTAATCCTAATCAATACCCTATACCGAGCCCTAACCCTAACACTAACCCTAACCCTAACCCTAACCCATACCCTACGCCGTACCAGAAGCCCTCCCCGAACCCGTACCCTAAGCCGTATCCTAAGCCTAACCCTAAGCCTAACCCTAACCCTAGGCTACCCTTGGATGCTTCTGCCTCCAATAGATTTCCTAAGCACTAGTGTTTTAAGGAACAGCTTAAAAAGAGAATCCTAATGTGATTTCTTTATAATGGGTGTGTTCCTTATCTTATCCTAGTGTCTAAACTCTTCTCCATGGCTGGACCTCCAAATAATATTCCTTTATGTGCTAAGGGGTATCTAGAGAATGGGATAGGTTTAATAACTACCCTAACACTAACGCGTACCCTAACCCTAACCCCTACCCTAACCATAACACGTACCTTAATCCTAACCAATACCCTAAACCGAGCCCTAACCCTAACACTAACCCTAACCCTAACCCTAACCCATACCCTACGCCGTACCCGAAGCCCTCCCCAAACCCGTACCCTAAGCCATACCCTAAGCCGTACCCTAAGCCTAACCCTAACCCTAGGCTACCCTTGACTGCTTCTGCCTCCAATAGATTTCCTAAGCACTAGTGTTTTAAGGAACAGCTTAAAAAGAGAATCCTAATGTGATTTCTTTATAATGGGTGTGTTCCTTATCTTATCCTAGTGTCTAAACTCTTCTCCATGGCTGGACCTCCAAATAATATTCCTTTACGTGCTAAGGGGTATCTAGAGACTGGGATAGGTTTAATAACTACCCTAACACTAACGCGTACCCTAACCCTAACCCCTACCCTAACCCTAACACGTACCCTAATCCTAAGCAATACCCTAAACCGAGCCCTAACCCTAACACTAACCCTAACCCTAACCCTAACCCATACCCTACGCCGTACCCGAAGCCCTCCCCGAACCGGTACCCTAAGCCGTACCCTAAGCCGTACCCTAAGCCTAACCCTAACCCTAGGCTACCCTTGACTGCTTCTGCCTCCAATAGATTTTCTAAGCACTAGTGTTTTAAGGAACAGCTTAAAAAGAGAATCCTAATGTGATTTCTTTATAATGGGTGTGTTCCTTATCTTATCCTAGTGTCTAAACTCTTCTCCATGGCTGGACCTCCAAATAATATTCCTTTACGTGCTAAGGGGTATCTAGAGACTGGGATAGGTTTAATAACTACCCTAACACTAACGCGTACCCTAACCCTAACCCCTACCCTAACCCTAACACGTACCCTAATCCTAAGCAATACCCTAAACCGAGCCCTAACCCTAACACTAACCCTAACCCTAACCCTAACCCATACCCTACGCCGTACCCGAAGCCCTCCCCGAACCGGTACCCTAAGCCGTACCCTAAGCCGTACCCTAAGCCTAACCCTAACCCTAGGCTACCCTTGACTGCTTCTGCCTCCAATAGATTTCCTAAGCACTAGTGTTTTAAGGAACAGCTTAAAAAGAGAATCCTAATGTGATTTCTTTATAATGGGTGTGTTCCTTATCTTATCCTAGTGTCTAAACTCTTCTCCATGGCTGAACCGCCAAATAATATTCCTTGACGTGCTAAGGTGTATCTAGAGAGTGGGATAGGTTTAATAACTACCCTAACCCTAACGCGTACCCTAACCCTAACCCCTACCCTAACCCTAACACGTACCCTAATCCTAACCCGTACCCTAAACCGAGCCCTAACCCTAACACTAACCCTAACCCTAACCCATACCCTACGCCGTACCAGAAGCCCTCCCCGAACCCGTACCCTAAGCCGTACCCTAAGCCTAACCCTAAGCCTAACCCTAAACGTAGGCTACCCTTGAATGCTTCTGCCTCCAATAGATTTCCTAAGCAGTAGTGTTTTAAGGAACAGCTTAAAAAGAGAATCCTAATGTGATTTCTTTATAATGGGTGTGTTCCTTATCTTATCCTAGTGTCTAAACTCTTCTCCATGGCTGGACCTCCAAATAATATTCCTTTATGTGCTAAGGGGTATCTAGAGAATGGGATAGGTTTAATAACTACCCTAACACTAACACGTACCCTAACCCTAACCCCTACCCTAACCATAACACGTACCTTAATCCTAACCAATACCCTAAACCGAGCCCTAACCCTAACACTAACCCTAACCCTAACCCTAACCCATACCCTACGCCGTACCCGAAGCCCTCCCCAAACCCGTACCCTAAGCCGTACCCTAAGCCTAACCCTAACCCTAGGCTACCCTTGACTGCTTCTGCCTCCAATAGATTTCCTAAGCACTAGTGTTTTAAGGAACAGCTTAAAAAGAGAATCCTAATGTGATTTCTTTATAATGGGTGTGTTCCTTATCTTATCCTAGTGTCTAAACTCTTCTCCATGGCTGGACCTCCAAATAATATTCCTTTACGTGCTAAGGGGTATCTAGAGACTGGGATAGGTTTAATAACTACCCTAACACTAACGCGTACCCTAACCCTAACCCCTACCCTAACCCTAACACGTACCCTAATCCTAACCAATACCCTAAACCGAGCCCTAACCCTAACACTAACCCTAACCCTAACCCTAACCCATACCCTACGCCGTACCCGAAGCCCTCCCCGAACCGGTACCCTAAGCCGTACCCTAAGCCGTACCCTAAGCCTAACCCTAACCCTAGGCTACCCTTGACTGCTTCTGCCTCCAATAGATTTTCTAAGCACTAGTGTTTTAAGGAACAGCTTAAAAAGAGAATCCTAATGTGATTTCTTTATAATGGGTGTGTTCCTTATCTTATCCTAGTGTCTAAACTCTTCTCCATGGCTGGACCTCCAAATAATATTCCTTTACGTGCTAAGGGGTATCTAGAGAGTGGGTTAGGTTTAATAACTACCCTAACACTAACGCATACCCTAACCCTAAACCCTACCCTAACCCTAACACGTACCCTAATCCTAACCAATACCCTATACCGAGCCCTAACCCTAACACTAACCCTAACCCTAACCCTAACCCATACCCTACGCCGTACCAGAAGCCCTCCACGAACCCGTACCCTAAGCCGTACCCTAAGCCTAACCCTAAGCCTAACCCTAACCCTAGGCTACCCTTGACTGCTTCTGCCTCCAATAGATTTCCTAAGCACTAGTGTTTTAAGGAACAGCTTAAAAAGAGAATCCTAATGTGATTTCTTTATAATGGGTGTGTTCCTTATCTTATCCTAGTGTCTAAACTCTTCTCCATGGCTGGACCTCCAAATAATATTCCTTTACGTGCTAAGGGGTATCTAGAGAGTGGGTTAGGTTTAATAACTACCCTAACACTAACGCGTACCCTAACCCTAAACCCTACCCTATCGCTAACACGTACCCTAATCCTAACCAATACCCTAAACCGAGCCCTAACCCTAACACTAACCCTAACCCTAACCCATACCCTACGCCGTACCAGAAGCCCTCACCGAACCCGTACCCTAAGCCGTACCCTAAGCCTAACCCTAAGCCTAACCCTAAACGTAGGCTACCCTTGAATGCTTCTGCCTCCAATAGATTTCCTAAGCAGTAGTGTTTTAAGGAACAGCTTAAAAAGAGAATCCTAATGTGATTTCTTTATAATGGGTGTGTTCCTTATCTTATCCTAGTGTCTAAATTCTTCTCCATGGCTGGACCTCCAAATAATATTCCTTTACGTGCTAAGGGGTATCTAGAGAGTGGGATAGGTTTAATAACTACCCTAACACTAACGCCTACCCTAACCCTAACCCCTACCCTAACCCTAACACGTACCCTTATCCTAACCAATACCCTAAACCGAGCCCTAACCCTAACACTAACCCTAACCCGAACCGTAACCCATACCCTAGGCCGTACCCGAAGCCCTCCCCGAACCGGTACCCTAAGCCGTACCCTAAGCCGTACCCTAAGCCTAACCCTAACCCTAGGCTACCCTTGACTGCTTCTGCCTCCAATAGATTTCCTAAGCACTAGTGTTTTAAGGAACAGCTTAAAAAGAGAATCCTAATGTGATTTCTTCATAATGGGTGTGTTCCTTATCTTATCCTACTGTCTAAACTCTTCTCCATGGCTGAACCTCCAAATAATATTCCTTTACGTGCTAATGGGTATCTAGAGAGTGGGTTAGGTTTAATAACTACCCTAACACTAACGCGTACCCTAACCCTAAACCCTACCCTAACCCTAACACGTACCCTAATCCTAACCAATACCCTATACCGAGCCCTAACCCTAACACTAACCCTAACCCTAACCCTAACCCATACCCTACGCCGTACCAGAAGCCCTCCCCGAACCCGTACCCTAAGCCGTATCCTAAGCCTAACCCTAAGCCTAACCCTAACCCTAGGCTACCCTTGGATGCTTCTGCCTCCAATAGATTTCCTAAGCACTAGTGTTTTAAGGAACAGCTTAAAAAGAGAATCCTAATGTGATTTCTTTATAATGGGTGTGTTCCTTATTTTATCCTAGTGTCTAAACTCTTCTCCATGGCTGGACCTCCAAATAATATTCCTTTATGTGCTAAGGGGTATCTAGAGAATGGGATAGGTTTAATAACTACCCTAACACTAACGCGTACCCTAACCCTAACCCCTACCCTAACCATAACACGTACCTTAATCCTAACCAATACCCTAAACCGAGCCCTAACCCTAACACTAACCCTAACCCTAAACCTAACCCATACCCTACGCCGTACCCGAAGCCCTCCCCAAACCCGTACCCTAAGCCGTACTCTAAGCCGTACCCTAAGCCTAACCCTAACCCTAGGCTACCCTTGACTGCTTCTGCCTCCAATCGATTTCCTAAGCACTAGTGTTTTAAGGAACAGCTTAAAAAGAGAATCCTAATGTGATTTCTTTATAATGGGTGTGTTCCTTATCTTATCCTAGTGTCTAAACTCTTCTCCATGGCTGGACCTCCAAATAATATTCCTTTACGTGCTAAGGGGTATCTATAGAGTGGGTTAGGTTTAATAACTACCCTAACACTAACGCGTACCCTAACCCTAAACCCTACCCTAACCCTAACACGTACCCTAATCCTAACCAATACCCTATACCGAGCCCTAACCCTAACACTAACCCTAACCCTAACCCTAACCCATACCCTACGCCGTACCCGAAGCCCTCCCCGAACCCGTACCCTAAGCCGTACCCTAAGCCGTACCCTAAGCCTAACCCTAACCCTAGGCTACCCTTGACTGCTTCTGCCTCCAATAGATTTCCTAAGCACTAGTGTTTTAAGGAACAGCTTAAAAAGAGAATCCTAATGTGATTTCTTTATAATGGGTGTGTTCCTTATCTTATCCTAGTGTCTAAACTCTTCTCCATGGCTGAACCGCCAAATAATATTCCTTGACGTGCTAAGGTGTATCTAGAGAGTGGGATAGGTTTAATAACTACCCTAACCCTAACGCGTACCCTAACCCTAACCCCTACCCTAACCCTAACACGTACCCTAATCCTAACCCGTACCCTAAACCGAGCCCTAACCCTAACACTAACCCTAACCCTAACCCATACCCTACGCCGTACCAGAAGCCCTCCCCGAACCCGTACCCTAAGCCGTACCCTAAGCCTAACCCTAAGCCTAACCCTAAACGTAGGCTACCCTTGAATGCTTCTGCCTCCAATAGATTTCCTAAGCAGTAGTGTTTTAAGGAACAGCTTAAAAAGAGAATCCTAATGTGATTTCTTTATAATGGGTGTGTTCCTTATCTTATCCTAGTGTCTAAATTCTTCTCCATGGCTGGACCTCCAAATAATATTCCTTTACGTGCTAAGGGGTATCTAGAGAGTGGGATAGGTTTAATAACTACCCTAACACTAACGCCTACCCTAACCCTAATGCCTACCCTAACCCTAACACGTACCCTAATCCTAACCAATACCCTAAACCGAGCCCTAACCCTAACACTAACCCTAACCCGAACCCTAACCAATACCCTATGCCGTACCCGAAGCCCTCCCCGAACCGGTACCCTAAGCCGTACCCTAAGCCTAACCCTAACCCTAGGCTACCCTTGACTGCTTCTGCCTCCAATAGATTTCCTAAGCACTAGTGTTTTAAGTAACAGCTTAAAAAGAGAATCCTAATGTGATTTCTTCATAATGGGTGTGTTCCTTATCTTATCCTAGAGTCTAAACTCTTCTCCATGGCTGAACCTCCAAATAATATTCCTTTACGTGCTAAGGGGTATCTAGAGAGTGGGTTAGGTTTAATAACTACCCTAACACTAACGCATACCCTAACCCTAAACCCTACCCTAACCCTAACACGTACCCTAATCCTAATCAATACCCTATACCGAGCCCTAACCCTAACACTAACCCTAACCCTAACCCTAACCCATACCCTACGCCGTACCAGAAGCCCTCCCCGAACCCGTACCCTAAGCCGTATCCTAAGCCTAACCCTAAGCCTAACCCTAACCCTAGGCTACCCTTGGATGCTTCTGCCTCCAATAGATTTCCTAAGCACTAGTGTTTTAAGGAACAGCTTAAAAAGAGAATCCTAATGTGATTTCTTTATAATGGGTGTGTTCCTTATCTTATCCTAGTGTCTAAACTCTTCTCCATGGCTGGACCTCCAAATAATATTCCTTTATGTGCTAAGGGGTATCTAGAGAATGGGATAGGTTTAATAACTACCCTAACACTAACGCGTACCCTAACCCTAACCCCTACCCTAACCATAACACGTACCTTAATCCTAACCAATACCCTAAACCGAGCCCTAACCCTAACACTAACCCTAACCCTAACCCTAACCCATACCCTACGCCGTACCCGAAGCCCTCCCCAAACCCGTACCCTAAGCCGTACCCTAAGCCGTACCCTAAGCCTAACCCTAACCCTAGGCTACCCTTGACTGCTTCTGCCTCCAATAGATTTCCTAAGCACTAGTGTTTTAAGGAACAGCTTAAAAAGAGAATCCTAATGTGATTTCTTTATAATGGGTGTGTTCCTTATCTTATCCTAGTGTCTAAACTCTTCTCCATGGCTGGACCTCCAAATAATATTCCTTTACGTGCTAAGGGGTATCTAGAGACTGGGATAGGTTTAATAACTACCCTAACACTAACGCGTACCCTAACCCTAACCCCTACCCTAACCCTAACACGTACCCTAATCCTAAGCAATACCCTAAACCGAGCCCTAACCCTAACACTAACCCTAACCCTAACCCTAACCCATACCCTACGCCGTACCCGAAGCCCTCCCCGAACCGGTACCCTAAGCCGTACCCTAAGCCGTACCCTAAGCCTAACCCTAACCCTAGGCTACCCTTGACTGCTTCTGCCTCCAATAGATTTTCTAAGCACTAGTGTTTTAAGGAACAGCTTAAAAAGAGAATCCTAATGTGATTTCTTTATAATGGGTGTGTTCCTTATCTTATCCTAGTGTCTAAACTCTTCTCCATGGCTGGACCTCCAAATAATATTCCTTTACGTGCTAAGGGGTATCTAGAGAGTGGGTTAGGTTTAATAACTACCCTAACACTAACGCGTACCCTAACCCTAAACCCTACCCTAACCCTAACACGTACCCTAATCCTAACCAATACCCTATACCGAGCCCTAACCCTAACACTAACCCTAACCCTAACCCTAACCCATACCCTACGCCGTACCAGAAGCTCTCAACGAACCCGTACCCTAAGCCGTACCCTAAGCCTAACCCTAAGCCTAACCCTAACCCTAGGCTACCCTTGACTGCTTCTGCCTCCAATAGATTTCCTAAGCACTAGTGTTTTAAGGAACAGCTTAAAAAGAGAATCCTAATGTGATTTCTTTATAATGGGTGTGTTCCTTATCTTATCCTAGTGTCTAAACTCTTCTCCATGGCTGGACCGCCAAATAATATTCCTTTACGTGCTAAGGGGTATCTAGAGAGTGGGATAGGTTTAATCACTACCCCAACCCTAACACGTACATTAACCCTAACCACTACCCTAACCCTAACACGTACCCTAATCCTAACCCG
The DNA here is from genome assembly GCF_965194825.1 of Balaenoptera physalus. Lineage (NCBI taxonomy): Eukaryota > Metazoa > Chordata > Mammalia > Artiodactyla > Balaenopteridae > Balaenoptera > Balaenoptera physalus. Next base: position 343,354 of record NW_028126410.1, on the reverse strand, counting down.
TACCCTAAACCGAGCCCTAACCCTAACACTAACCCTAACCCTAACCCTAACCCATACCCTACGCCGTACCAGAAGCCCTCCCCGAACCCGTACCCTAAGCCGTACCCTAAGCCTAACCCTAAGCCTAACCCTAAACGTAGGCTACCCTTGAATGCTTCTGCCTCCAATAGATTTCCTAAGCAGTAGTGTTTTAAGGAACAGCTTAAAAAGAGAATCCTAATGTGATTTCTTTATAATGGGTGTGTTCCTTATCTTATCCTAGTGTCTAAATTCTTCTCCATGGCTGGACCTCCAAATAATATTCCTTTACGTGCTAAGGGGTATCTAGAGAGTGGGATAGGTTTAATAACTACCCTAACACTAACGCCTACCCTAACCCTAACCCCTACCCTAACCCTAACACGTACCCTAATCCTAACCAATACCCTAAACCGAGCCCTAACCCTAACACTAACCCTAACCCGAACCCTAACCCATACCCTATGCCGTACCCGAAGCCCTCCCCGAACCGGTACCCTAAGCCGTACCCTAAGCCGTACCCTAAGCCTAACCCTAACCCTAGGCTACCCTTGACTGCTTCTGCCTCCAATAGATTTCCTAAGCACTAGTGTTTTAAGGAACAGCTTAAAAAGAGAATCCTAATGTGATTTCTTCATAATGGGTGTGTTCCTTATCTTATCCTAGTGTCTAAACTCTTCTCCATGGCTGAACCTCCAAATAATATTCCTTTACGTGCTAAGGGGTATCTAGAGAGTGGGTTAGGTTTAATAACTACCCTAACACTAACGCGTACCCTAACCCTAAACCCTACCCTAACCCTAACACGTACCCTAATCCTAACCAATACCCTATACCGAGCCCTAACCCTAACACTAACCCTAACCCTAACCCTAACCCATACCCTACGCCGTACCAGAAGCCCTCCCCGAACCCGTACCCTAAGCCGTATCCTAAGCCTAACCCTAAGCCTAACCCTAACCCTAGGCTACCCTTGGATGCTTCTGCCTCCAATAGATTTCCTAAGCACTAGTGTTTTAAGGAACAGCTTAAAAAGAGAATCCTAATGTGATTTCTTTATAATGGGTGTGTTCCTTATCTTATCCTAGTGTCTAAATTCTTCTCCATGGCTGGACCTCCAAATAATATTCCTTTACGTGCTAAGGGGTATCTAGAGAGTGGGATAGCTTTAATAACTACCCTAACACTAACGCGTACCCTAACCCTAACCCCTACCCTAACCCTAACACGTACCCTAATCCTAAGCAATACCCTAAACCGAGCCCTAACCCTAACACTAACCCTAACCCTAACCCTAACCCATACCCTACGCCGTACACGAAGCCATCCCCGAACCCGTACCCTAAGCCGTACCCTAAGCCGTACCCTAAGCCTAACCCTAACCCTAGGCTACCCTTGACTGCTTCTGCCTCCAATAGATTTCCTAAGCACTAGTGTTTTAAGGAACAGCTTAAAAAGAGAATCCTAATGTGATTTCTTTACAATGGGTGTGTTCCTTATCTTATCCTAGTGTCTAAACTCTTCTCCATGGCTGGACCTCAAAATAATATTCCTTTACGTGCTAAGGGGTATCTAGAGACTGGGATAGGTTTAATAACTACCCTAACACTAACGCGTACCCTAACCCTAACCCCTACCCTAACCCTAACACGTACCCTAATCCTAACCAATACCCTAAACCGAGCCCTAACCCTAACACTAACCCTAACCGTAACCCTAACCCATACCCTACGCCGTACCCGAAGCCCTCCCCGAACCGGTACCCTAAGCCGTACCCTAAGCCGTACCCTAAGCCTAACCCTAACCCTAGGCTACCCTTGACTGCTTCTGCCTCCAATAGATTTTCTAAGCACTAGTGTTTTAAGGAACAGCTTAAAAAGAGAATCCTAATGTGATTTCTTTATAATGGGTGTGTTCCTTATCTTATCCTAGTGTCTAAACTCTTCTCCATGGCTGAACCTCCAAATAATATTCCTATACGTGCTAAGGGGTATCTAGAGAGTGGTTTAGGTTTAATAACTACCCTAACACTAACGCGTACCCTAACCCTAAACCCTACCCAAACCCTAACACGTACCCTAATCCTAACCAATACCCTATACCGAGCCCTAACCCTAACACTAACCCTAACCCTAACCCTAACCCATACCCTACGCCGTACCAGAAGCCCTCCCCGAACCCGTACCCTAAGCCGTACCCTAAGCCGTACCCTAAGCCTAACCCTAACCCTAGGCTACCCTTGACTGCTTCTGCCTCCAATAGATTTCCTAAGCACTAGTGTTTTAAGGAACAGCTTAAAAAGAGAATCCTAATGTGATTTCTTCATAATGGGTGTGTTCCTTATCTTATCCTAGTGTCTAAACTCTTCTCCATGGCTGAACCTCCAAATAATATTCCTTTACGTGCTAAGGGGTATCTAGAGAGTGGGTTAGGTTTAATAACTACCCTAACACTAACGCGTACCCTAACCCTAAACCCTACCCTAACCCTAACACGTACCCTAATCCTAACCAATACCCTATACCGAGCCCTAACCCTAACACTAACCCTAACCCTAACCCTAACCCATACCCTACGCCGTACCAGAAGCCCTCCCCGAACCCGTACCCTAAGCCGTATCCTAAGCCTAACCCTAAGCCTAACCCTAACCCTAGGCTACCCTTGACTGCTTCTGCCTCCAATAGATTTCCTAAGCACTAGTGTTTTAAGGAACAGCTTAAAAAGAGAATCCTAATGTGATTTCTTTATAATGGGTGTGTTCCTTATCTTATCCTAGTGTCTAAACTCTTCTCCATGGCTGGACCTCCAAATAATATTCCTTTACGTGCTAAGGGGTATCTAGAGACTGGGATAGGTTTAATAACTACCCTAACACTAACGCGTACCCTAACCCTAACCCCTACCCTAACCCTAACACGTACCCTAATCCTAACCAATACCCTAAACCGAGCCCTAACCCTAACACTAACCCTAACCCTAACCCTAACCCATACCCTACGCCGTACCCGAAGCCCTCCCCGAACCGGTACCCTAAGCCGTACCCTAAGCCGTACCCTAAGCCTAACCCTAACCCTAGGCTACCCTTGACTGCTTCTGCCTCCAATAGATTTCCTAAGCACTAGTGTTTTAAGGAACAGCTTAAAAAGAGAATCCTAATGTGATTTCTTTATAATGGGTGTGTTCCTTATCTTATCCTAGTGTCTAAACTCTTCTCCATGGCTGAACCGCCAAATAATATTCCTTGACGTGCTAAGGTGTATCTAGAGAGTGGGATAGGTTTAATAACTACCCTAACCCTAACGCGTACCCTAACCCTAACCCCTACCCTAACCCTAACACGTACCCTAATCCTAACCCGTACCCTAAACCGAGCCCTAACCCTAACACTAACCCTAACCCTAACCCATACCCTACGCCGTACCAGAAGCCCTCCCCGAACCCGTACCCTAAGCCGTACCCTAAGCCTAACCCTAAGCCTAACCCTAAACGTAGGCTACCCTTGAATGCTTCTGCCTCCAATAGATTTCCTAAGCAGTAGTGTTTTAAGGAACAGCTTAAAAAGAGAATCCTAATGTGATTTCTTTATAATGGGTGTGTTCCTTATCTTATCCTAGTGTCTAAACTCTTCTCCATGGCTGGACCTCCAAATAATATTCCTTTATGTGCTAAGGGGTATCTAGAGAATGGGATAGGTTTAATAACTACCCTAACACTAACGCGTACCCTAACCCTAACCCCTACCCTAACCATAACACGTACCTTAATCCTAACCAATACCCTAAACCGAGCCCTAACCCTAACACTAACCCTAACCCTAACCCTAACCCATACCCTACGCCGTACCCGAAGCCCTCCCCAAACCCGTACCCTAAGCCGTACCCTAAGCCGTACCCTAAGCCTAACCCTAACCCTAGGCTACCCTTGACTGCTTCTGCCTCCAATAGATTTCCTAAGCACTAGTGTTTTAAGGAACAGCTTAAAAAGAGAATCCTAATGTGATTTCTTTATAATGGGTGTGTTCCTTATCTTATCCTAGTGTCTAAACTCTTCTCCATGGCTGGACCTCCAAATAATATTCCTTTACGTGCTAAGGGGTATCTAGAGACTGGGATAGGTTTAATAACTACCCTAACACTAACGCGTACCCTAACCCTAACCCCTACCCTAACCCTAACACGTACCCTAATCCTAACCAATACCCTAAACCGAGCCCTAACCCTAACACTAACCCTAACCCTAACCCTAACCCATACCCTACGCCGTACCCGAAGCCCTCCCCGAACCGGTACCCTAAGCCGTACCCTAAGCCGTACCCTAAGCCTAACCCTAACCCTAGGCTACCCTTGACTGCTTCTGCCTCCAATAGATTTCCTAAGCACTAGTGTTTTAAGGAACAGCTTAAAAAGAGAATCCTAATGTGATTTCTTTATAATGGGTGTGTTCCTTATCTTATCCTAGTGTCTAAACTCTTCTCCATGGCTGAACCGCCAAATAATATTCCTTGACGTGCTAAGGTGTATCTAGAGAGTGGGATAGGTTTAATAACTACCCTAACCCTAACGCGTACCCTAACCCTAACCCCTACCCTAACCCTAACACGTACCCTAATCCTAACCCGTACCCTAAACCGAGCCCTAACCCTAACACTAACCCTAACCCTAACCCATACCCTACGCCGTACCAGAAGCCCTCCCCGAACCCGTACCCTAAGCCGTACCCTAAGCCTAACCCTAAGCCTAACCCTAAACGTAGGCTACCCTTGAATGCTTCTGCCTCCAATAGATTTCCTAAGCAGTAGTGTTTTAAGGAACAGCTTAAAAAGAGAATCCTAATGTGATTTCTTTATAATGGGTGTGTTCCTTATCTTATCCTAGTGTCTAAACTCTTCTCCATGGCTGGACCTCCAAATAATATTCCTTTACGTGCTAAGGGGTATCTAGAGAGTGGGTTAGGTTTAATAACTACCCTAACACTAACGCGTACCCTAACCCTAAACCCTACCCTAACCCTAACACGTACCCTAATCCTAACCAATACCCTATACCGAGCCCTAACCCTAACACTAACCCTAACCCTAACCCTAACCCATACCCTACGCCGTACCAGAAGCCCTCCCCGAACCCGTACCCTAAGCCGTATCCTAAGCCTAACCCTAAGCCTAACCCTAACCCTAGGCTACCCTTGGATGCTTCTGCCTCCAATAGATTTCCTAAGCACTAGTGTTTTAAGGAACAGCTTAAAAAGAGAATCCTAATGTGATTTCTTTATAATGGGTGTGTTCCTTATCTTATCCTAGTGTCTAAATTCTTCTCCATGGCTGGACCTCCAAATAATATTCCTTTACGTGCTAAGGGGTATCTAGAGAGTGGGATAGCTTTAATAACTACCCTAACACTAACGCGTACCCTAACCCTAACCCCTACCCTAACCCTAACACGTACCCTAATCCTAAGCAATACCCTAAACCGAGCCCTAACCCTAACACTAACCCTAACCCTAACCCTAACCCATACCCTACGCCGTACACGAAGCCATCCCCGAACCCGTACCCTAAGCCGTACCCTAAGCCGTACCCTAAGCCTAACCCTAACCCTAGGCTACCCTTGACTGCTTCTGCCTCCAATAGATTTCCTAAGCACTAGTGTTTTAAGGAACAGCTTAAAAAGAGAATCCTAATGTGATTTCTTTACAATGGGTGTGTTCCTTATCTTATCCTAGTGTCTAAACTCTTCTCCATGGCTGGACCTCAAAATTATATTCCTTTACGTGCTAAGGGGTATCTAGAGACTGGGATAGGTTTAATAACTACCCTAACACTAACGCGTACCCTAACCCTAACCCCTACCCTAACCCTAACACGTACCCTAATCCTAACCAATACCCTAAACCGAGCCCTAACCCTAACACTAACCCTAACCGTAACCCTAACCCATACCCTACGCCGTACCCGAAGCCCTCCCCGAACCGGTACCCTAAGCCGTACCCTAAGCCGTACCCTAAGCCTAACCCTAACCCTAGGCTACCCTTGACTGCTTCTGCCTCCAATAGATTTTCTAAGCACTAGTGTTTTAAGGAACAGCTTAAAAAGAGAATCCTAATGTGATTTCTTTATAATGGGTGTGTTCCTTATCTTATCCTAGTGTCTAAACTCTTCTCCATGGCTGAACCTCCAAATAATATTCCTTTACGTGCTAAGGGGTATCTAGAGAGTGGTTTAGGTTTAATAACTACCCTAACACTAACGCGTACCCTAACCCTAAACCCTACCCAAACCCTAACACGTACCCTAATCCTAACCAATACCCTATACCGAGCCCTAACCCTAACACTAACCCTAACCCTAACCCTAACCCATACCCTACGCCGTACCAGAAGCCCTCCCCGAACCCGTACCCTAAGCCGTACCCTAAGCCGTACCCTAAGCCTAACCCTAACCCTAGGCTACCCTTGACTGCTTCTGCCTCCAATAGATTTCCTAAGCACTAGTGTTTTAAGGAACAGCTTAAAAAGAGAATCCTAATGTGATTTCTTCATAATGGGTGTGTTCCTTATCTTATCCTAGTGTCTAAACTCTTCTCCATGGCTGAACCTCCAAATAATATTCCTTTACGTGCTAAGGGGTATCTAGAGAGTGGGTTAGGTTTAATAACTACCCTAACACTAACGCGTACCCTAACCCTAAACCCTACCCTAACCCTAACACGTACCCTAATCCTAACCAATACCCTATACCGAGCCCTAACCCTAACACTAACCCTAACCCTAACCCTAACCCATACCCTACGCCGTACCAGAAGCCCTCCCCGAACCCGTACCCTAAGCCGTATCCTAAGCCTAACCCTAAGCCTAACCCTAACCCTAGGCTACCCTTGACTGCTTCTGCCTCCAATAGATTTCCTAAGCACTAGTGTTTTAAGGAACAGCTTAAAAAGAGAATCCTAATGTGATTTCTTTATAATGGGTGTGTTCCTTATCTTATCCTAGTGTCTAAACTCTTCTCCATGGCTGGACCTCCAAATAATATTCCTTTACGTGCTAAGGGGTATCTAGAGACTGGGATAGGTTTAATAACTACCCTAACACTAACGCGTACCCTAACCCTAACCCCTACCCTAACCCTAACACGTACCCTAATCCTAACCAATACCCTAAACCGAGCCCTAACCCTAACACTAACCCTAACCCTAACCCTAACCCATACCCTACGCCGTACCCGAAGCCCTCCCCGAACCGGTACCCTAAGCCGTACCCTAAGCCGTACCCTAAGCCTAACCCTAACCCTAGGCTACCCTTGACTGCTTCTGCCTCCAATAGATTTCCTAAGCACTAGTGTTTTAAGGAACAGCTTAAAAAGAGAATCCTAATGTGATTTCTTTATAATGGGTGTGTTCCTTATCTTATCCTAGTGTCTAAACTCTTCTCCATGGCTGAACCTCCAAATAATATTCCTTTACGTGCTAAGGGGTATCTAGAGAGTGGGTTAGGTTTAATAACTACCCTAACCCTAACGCGTACCCTAACCCTAACCCCTACCCTAACCCTAACACGTACCCTAATCCTAACCCGTACCCTAAACCGAGCCCTAACCCTAACACTAACCCTAACCCTAACCCATACCCTACGCCGTACCAGAAGCCCTCCCCGAACCCGTACCCTAAGCCGTACCCTAAGCCTAACCCTAAGCCTAACCCTAAACGTAGGCTACCCTTGAATGCTTCTGCCTCCAATAGATTTCCTAAGCAGTAGTGTTTTAAGGAACAGCTTAAAAAGAGAATCCTAATGTGATTTCTTTATAATGGGTGTGTTCCTTATCTTATCCTAGTGTCTAAACTCTTCTCCATGGCTGGACCTCCAAATAATATTCCTTTATGTGCTAAGGGGTATCTAGAGAATGGGATAGGTTTAATAACTACCCTAACACTAACGCGTACCCTAACCCTAACCCCTACCCTAACCATAACACGTACCTTAATCCTAACCAATACCCTAAACCGAGCCCTAACCCTAACACTAACCCTAACCCTAACCCTAACCCATACCCTACGCCGTACCCGAAGCCCTCCCCAAACCCGTACCCTAAGCCGTACCCTAAGCCGTACCCTAAGCCTAACCCTAACCCTAGGCTACCCTTGACTGCTTCTGCCTCCAATAGATTTCCTAAGCACTAGTGTTTTAAGGAACAGCTTAAAAAGAGAATCCTAATGTGATTTCTTTATAATGGGTGTGTTCCTTATCTTATCCTAGTGTCTAAACTCTTCTCCATGGCTGGACCTCCAAATAATATTCCTTTACGTGCTAAGGGGTATCTAGAGACTGGGATAGGTTTAATAACTACCCTAACACTAACGCGTACCCTAACCCTAACCCCTACCCTAACCCTAACACGTACCCTAATCCTAACCAATACCCTAAACCGAGCCCTAACCCTAACACTAACCCTAACCCTAACCCTAACCCATACCCTACGCCGTACCCGAAGCCCTCCCCGAACCGGTACCCTAAGCCGTACCCTAAGCCGTACCCTAAGCCTAACCCTAACCCTAGGCTACCCTTGACTGCTTCTGCCTCCAATAGATTTCCTAAGCACTAGTGTTTTAAGGAACAGCTTAAAAAGAGAATCCTAATGTGATTTCTTTATAATGGGTGTGTTCCTTATCTTATCCTAGTGTCTAAACTCTTCTCCATGGCTGAACCGCCAAATAATATTCCTTGACGTGCTAAGGTGTATCTAGAGAGTGGGATAGGTTTAATAACTACCCTAACCCTAACGCGTACCCTAACCCTAACCCCTACCCTAACCCTAACACGTACCCTAATCCTAACCCGTACCCTAAACCGAGCCCTAACCCTAACACTAACCCTAACCCTAACCCATACCCTACGCCGTACCAGAAGCCCTCCCCGAACCCGTACCCTAAGCCGTACCCTAAGCCTAACCCTAAGCCTAACCCTAAACGTAGGCTACCCTTGAATGCTTCTGCCTCCAATAGATTTCCTAAGCAGTAGTGTTTTAAGGAACAGCTTAAAAAGAGAATCCTAATGTGATTTCTTTATAATGGGTGTGTTCCTTATCTTATCCTAGTGTCTAAACTCTTCTCCATGGCTGGACCTCCAAATAATATTCCTTTATGTGCTAAGGGGTATCTAGAGAATGGGATAGGTTTAATAACTACCCTAACACTAACACGTACCCTAACCCTAACCCCTACCCTAACCATAACACGTACCTTAATCCTAACCAATACCCTAAACCGAGCCCTAACCCTAACACTAACCCTAACCCTAACCCTAACCCATACCCTACGCCGTACCCGAAGCCCTCCCCAAACCCGTACCCTAAGCCGTACCCTAAGCCGTACCCTAAGCCTAACCCTAACCCTAGGCTACCCTTGACTGCTTCTGCCTCCAATAGATTTCCTAAGCACTAGTGTTTTAAGGAACAGCTTAAAAAGAGAATCCTAATGTGATTTCTTTATAATGGGTGTGTTCCTTATCTTATCCTAGTGTCTAAACTCTTCTCCATGGCTGGACCTCCAAATAATATTCCTTTACGTGCTAAGGGGTATCTAGAGACTGGGATAGGTTTAATAACTACCCTAACACTAACGCGTACCCTAACCCTAACCCCTACCCTAACCCTAACACGTACCCTAATCCTAACCAATACCCTAAACCGAGCCCTAACCCTAACACTAACCCTAACCCTAACCCTAACCCATACCCTACGCCGTACCCGAAGCCCTCCCCGAACCGGTACCCTAAGCCGTACCCTAAGCCGTACCCTAAGCCTAACCCTAACCCTAGGCTACCCTTGACTGCTTCTGCCTCCAATAGATTTCCTAAGCACTAGTGTTTTAAGGAACAGCTTAAAAAGAGAATCCTAATGTGATTTCTTCATAATGGGTGTGTTCCTTATCTTATCCTAGTGTCTAAACTCTTCTCCATGGCTGAACCTCCAAATAATATTCCTTTACGTGCTAAGGGGTATCTAGAGAGTGGGTTAGGTTTAATAACTACCCTAACACTAACGCGTACCCTAACCCTAAACCCTACCCTAACCCTAACACGTACCCTAATCCTAACCAATACCCTATACCGAGCCCTAACCCTAACACTAACCCTAACCCTAACCCTAACCCATACCCTACGCCGTACCAGAAGCCCTCCCCGAACCCGTACCCTAAGCCGTATCCTAAGCCTAACCCTAAGCCTAACCCTAACCCTAGGCTACCCTTGGATGCTTCTGCCTCCAATAGATTTCCTAAGCACTAGTGTTTTAAGGAACAGCTTAAAAAGAGAATCCTAATGTGATTTCTTTATAATGGGTGTGTTCCTTATTTTATCCTAGTGTCTAAACTCTTCTCCATGGCTGGACCTCCAAATAATATTCCTTTATGTGCTAAGGGGTATCTAGAGAATGGGATAGGTTTAATAACTACCCTAACACTAACGCGTACCCTAACCCTAACCCCTACCCTAACCATAACACGTACCTTAATCCTAACCAATACCCTAAACCGAGCCCTAACCCTAACACTAACCCTAACCCTAACCCTAACCCATACCCTACGCCGTACCCGAAGCCCTCCCCAAACCCGTACCCTAAGCCGTACCCTAAGCCGTACCCTAAGCCTAACCCTAACCCTAGGCTACCCTTGACTGCTTCTGCCTCCAATAGATTTCCTAAGCACTAGTGTTTTAAGGAACAGCTTAAAAAGAGAATCCTAATGTGATTTCTTTATAATGGGTGTGTTCCTTATCTTATCCTAGTGTCTAAACTCTTCTCCATGGCTGGACCTCCAAATAATATTCCTTTACGTGCTAAGGGGTATCTAGAGACTGGGATAGGTTTAATAACTACCCTAACACTAACGCGTACCCTAACCCTAACCCCTACCCTAACCCTAACACGTACCCTAATCCTAACCAATACCCTAAACCGAGCCCTAACCCTAACACTAACCCTAACCCTAACCCTAACCCATACCCTACGCCGTACCCGAAGCCCTCCCCGAACCGGTACCCTAAGCCGTACCCTAAGCCGTACCCTAAGCCTAACCCTAACCCTAGGCTACCCTTGACTGCTTCTGCCTCCAATAGATTTCCTAAGCACTAGTGTTTTAAGGAACAGCTTAAAAAGAGAATCCTAATGTGATTTCTTTATAATGGGTGTGTTCCTTATCTTATCCTAGTGTCTAAACTCTTCTCCATGGCTGAACCGCCAAATAATATTCCTTGACGTGCTAAGGTGTATCTAGAGAGTGGGATAGGTTTAATAACTACCCTAACCCTAACGCGTACCCTAACCCTAACCCCTACCCTAACCCTAACACGTACCCTAATCCTAACCCGTACCCTAAACCGAGCCCTAACCCTAACACTAACCCTAACCCTAACCCATACCCTACGCCGTACCAGAAGCCCTCCCCGAACCCGTACCCTAAGCCGTACCCTAAGCCTAACCCTAAGCCTAACCCTAAACGTAGGCTACCCTTGAATGCTTCTGCCTCCAATAGTTTTCCTAAGCAGTAGTGTTTTAAGGAACAGCTTAAAAAGAGAATCCTAATGTGATTTCTTTATAATGGGTGTGTTCCTTATCTTATCCTAGTGTCTAAACTCTTCTCCATGGCTGGACCTCCAAAAAATATTCCTTTATGTGCTAAGGGGTATCTAGAGAATGGGATAGGTTTAATAACTACCCTAACACTAACACGTACCCTAACCCTAACCCCTACCCTAACCATAACACGTACCTTAATCCTAACCAATACCCTAAACCGAGCCCTAACCCTAACACTAACCCTAACCCTAACCCTAACCCATACCCTACGCCGTACCCGAAGCCCTCCCCAAACCCGTACCCTAAGCCGTACCCTAAGCCTAACCCTAACCCTAGGCTACCCTTGACTGCTTCTGCCTCCAATAGATTTCCTAAGCACTAGTGTTTTAAGGAACAGCTTAAAAAGAGAATCCTAATGTGATTTCTTTATAATGGGTGTGTTCCTTATCTTATCCTAGTGTCTAAACTCTTCTCCATGGCTGGACCTCCAAATAATATTCCTTTACGTGCTAAGGGGTATCTAGAGACTGGGATAGGTTTAATAACTACCCTAACACTAACGCGTACCCTAACCCTAACCCCTACCCTAACCCTAACACGTACCCTAATCCTAACCAATACCCTAAACCGAGCCCTAACCCTAACACTAACCCTAACCCTAACCCTAACCCATACCCTACGCCGTACCCGAAGCCCTCCCCGAACCGGTACCCTAAGCCGTACCCTAAGCCGTACCCTAAGCCTAACCCTAACCCTAGGCTACCCTTGACTGCTTCTGCCTCCAATAGATTTTCTAAGCACTAGTGTTTTAAGGAACAGCTTAAAAAGAGAATCCTAATGTGATTTCTTTATAATGGGTGTGTTCCTTATCTTATCCTAGTGTCTAAACTCTTCTCCATGGCTGGACCTCCAAATAATATTCCTTTACGTGCTAAGGGGTATCTAGAGAGTGGGTTAGGTTTAATAACTACCCTAACACTAACGCGTACCCTAACCCTAAACCCTACCCTAACCCTAACACGTACCCTGATCCTAACCAATACCCTATACCGAGCCCTAACCCTAACACTAACCCTAACCCTAACCCTAACCCATACCCTACGCCGTACCAGAAGCCCTCCACGAACCCGTACCCTAAGCCGTACCCTAAGCCTAACCCTAAGCCTAACCCTAACCCTAGGCTACCCTTGACTGCTTCTGCCTCCAATAGATTTCCTAAGCAGTAGTGTTTTAAGGAACAGCTTAAAAAGAGAATCCTAATGTGATTTCTTTATAATGGGTGTGTTCCTTATCTTATCCTAGTGTCTAAACTCTTCTCCATGGCTGGACCTCCAAATAATATTCCTTTACGTGCTAAGGGGTATCTAGAGAGTGGGTTAGGTTTAATAACTACCCTAGCACTAACGCGTACCCTAACCCTAAACCCTACCCTATCGCTAACTCGTACCCTAATCCTAACCCGTACCCTAAACCGAGCCCTAACCCTAACACTAACCCTAACCCTAACCCTAACCCATACCCTACGCCGTACCAGAAGCCCTCCCCGAACCCGTACCCTAAGCCGTACCCTAAGCCTAACCCTAAGCCTAACCCTAAACGTAGGCTACCCTTGAATGCTTCTGCCTCCAATAGATTTCCTAAGCAGTAGTGTTTTAAGGAACAGCTTAAAAAGAGAATCCTAATGTGATTTCTTTATAATGGGTGTGTTCCTTATCTTATCCTAGTGTCTAAATTCTTCTCCATGGCTGGACCTCCAAATAATATTCCTTTACGTGCTAAGGGGTATCTAGAGAGTGGGATAGCTTTAATAACTACCCTAACACTAACGCGTACCCTAACCCTAACCCCTACCCTAACCCTAACACGTACCCTAATCCTAACCAATACCCTAAACCGAGCCCTAACACTAACACTAACCCTAACCCTAACCCTAACCCATACCCTACGCCGTACACGAAGCCATCCCCGAACCCGTACCCTAAGCCGTACCCTAAGCCTAACCCTAACCCTAGGCTACCCTTGACTGCTTCTGCCTCCAATAGATTTCCTAAGCACTAGTGTTTTAAGGAACAGCTTAAAAAGAGAATCCTAATGTGATTTCTTCATAATGGGTGTGTTCCTTATCTTATCCTAGTGTCTAAACTCTTCTCCATGGCTGAACCTCCAAATAATATTCCTTTACGTGCTAAGGGGTATCTAGAGAGTGGTTTAGGTTTAATAACTACCCTAACACTAACGCGTACCCTAACCCTAAACCCTACCCAAACCCTAACACGTACCCTAATCCTAACCAATACCCTAAACCGAGCCCTAACCCTAACACTAACCCTAACCCGAACCCTAACCCATACCCTATGCCGTACCCGAAGCCCTCCCCGAACCGGTACCCTAAGCCGTACCCTAAGCCGTACCCTAAGCCTAACCCTAACCCTAGGCTACCCTTGACTGCTTCTGCCTCCAATAGATTTCCTAAGCACTAGTGTTTTAAGGAACAGCTTAAAAAGAGAATCCTAATGTGATTTCTTTATAATGGGTGTGTTCCTTATCTTATCCTAGTGTCTAAACTCTTCTCCATGGCTGAACCTCCAAATAATATTCCTTTACGTGCTAAGGGGTATCTAGAGAGTGGTTTAGGTTTAATAACTACCCTAACACTAACGCGTACCCTAACCCTAAACCCTACCCAAACCCTAACACGTACCCTAATCCTAACCAATACCCTATACCGAGCCCTAACCCTAACACTAACCCTAACCCTAACCCTAACCCATACCCTACGCCGTACCAGAAGCCCTCCCCGAACCCGTACCCTAAGCCGTACCCTAAGCCGTACCCTAAGCCTAACCCTAACCCTAGGCTACCCTTGACTGCTTCTGCCTCCAATAGATTTCCTAAGCACTAGTGTTTTAAGGAACAGCTTAAAAAGAGAATCCTAATGTGATTTCTTCATAATGGGTGTGTTCCTTATCTTATCCTAGTGTCTAAACTCTTCTCCATGGCTGAACCTCCAAATAATATTCCTTTACGTGCTAAGGGGTATCTAGAGAGTGGGTTAGGTTTAATAACTACCCTAACACTAACGCGTACCCTAACCCTAAACCCTACCCTAACCCTAACACGTACCCTAATCCTAACCAATACCCTATACCGAGCCCTAACCCTAACACTAACCCTAACCCTAACCCTAACCCATACCCTACGCCGTACCAGAAGCCCTCCCCGAACCCGTACCCTAAGCCGTATCCTAAGCCTAACCCTAAGCCTAACCCTAACCCTAGGCTACCCTTGACTGCTTCTGCCTCCAATAGATTTCCTAAGCACTAGTGTTTTAAGGAACAGCTTAAAAAGAGAATCCTAATGTGATTTCTTTATAATGGGTGTGTTCCTTATCTTATCCTAGTGTCTAAACTCTTCTCCATGGCTGGACCTCCAAATAATATTCCTTTACGTGCTAAGGGGTATCTAGAGACTGGGATAGGTTTAATAACTACCCTAACACTAACGCGTACCCTAACCCTAACCCCTACCCTAACCCTAACACGTACCCTAATCCTAACCAATACCCTAAACCGAGCCCTAACCCTAACACTAACCCTAACCCTAACCCTAACCCATACCCTACGCCGTACCCGAAGCCCTCCCCGAACCGGTACCCTAAGCCGTACCCTAAGCCGTACCCTAAGCCTAACCCTAACCCTAGGCTACCCTTGACTGCTTCTGCCTCCAATAGATTTCCTAAGCACTAGTGTTTTAAGGAACAGCTTAAAAAGAGAATCCTAATGTGATTTCTTTATAATGGGTGTGTTCCTTATCTTATCCTAGTGTCTAAACTCTTCTCCATGGCTGAACCTCCAAATAATATTCCTTTACGTGCTAAGGGGTATCTAGAGAGTGGGTTAGGTTTAATAACTACCCTAACCCTAACGCGTACCCTAACCCTAACCCCTACCCTAACCCTAACACGTACCCTAATCCTAACCCGTACCCTAAACCGAGCCCTAACCCTAACACTAACCCTAACCCTAACCCATACCCTACGCCGTACCAGAAGCCCTCCCCGAACCCGTACCCTAAGCCGTACCCTAAGCCTAACCCTAAGCCTAACCCTAAACGTAGGCTACCCTTGAATGCTTCTGCCTCCAATAGATTTCCTAAGCAGTAGTGTTTTAAGGAACAGCTTAAAAAGAGAATCCTAATGTGATTTCTTTATAATGGGTGTGTTCCTTATCTTATCCTAGTGTCTAAACTCTTCTCCATGGCTGGACCTCCAAATAATATTCCTTTATGTGCTAAGGGGTATCTAGAGAATGGGATAGGTTTAATAACTACCCTAACACTAACGCGTACCCTAACCCTAACCCCTACCCTAACCATAACACGTACCTTAATCCTAACCAATACCCTAAACCGAGCCCTAACCCTAACACTAACCCTAACCCTAACCCTAACCCATACCCTACGCCGTACCCGAAGCCCTCCCCAAACCCGTACCCTAAGCCGTACCCTAAGCCGTACCCTAAGCCTAACCCTAACCCTAGGCTACCCTTGACTGCTTCTGCCTCCAATAGATTTCCTAAGCACTAGTGTTTTAAGGAACAGCTTAAAAAGAGAATCCTAATGTGATTTCTTTATAATGGGTGTGTTCCTTATCTTATCCTAGTGTCTAAACTCTTCTCCATGGCTGGACCTCCAAATAATATTCCTTTACGTGCTAAGGGGTATCTAGAGACTGGGATAGGTTTAATAACTACCCTAACACTAACGCGTACCCTAACCCTAACCCCTACCCTAACCCTAACACGTACCCTAATCCTAACCAATACCCTAAACCGAGCCCTAACCCTAACACTAACCCTAACCCTAACCCTAACCCATACCCTACGCCGTACCCGAAGCCCTCCCCGAACCGGTACCCTAAGCCGTACCCTAAGCCGTACCCTAAGCCTAACCCTAACCCTAGGCTACCCTTGACTGCTTCTGCCTCCAATAGATTTCCTAAGCACTAGTGTTTTAAGGAACAGCTTAAAAAGAGAATCCTAATGTGATTTCTTTATAATGGGTGTGTTCCTTATCTTATCCTAGTGTCTAAACTCTTCTCCATGGCTGAACCGCCAAATAATATTCCTTGACGTGCTAAGGTGTATCTAGAGAGTGGGATAGGTTTAATAACTACCCTAACCCTAACGCGTACCCTAACCCTAACCCCTACCCTAACCCTAACACGTACCCTAATCCTAACCCGTACCCTAAACCGAGCCCTAACCCTAACACTAACCCTAACCCTAACCCATACCCTACGCCGTACCAGAAGCCCTCCCCGAACCCGTACCCTAAGCCGTACCCTAAGCCTAACCCTAAGCCTAACCCTAAACGTAGGCTACCCTTGAATGCTTCTGCCTCCAATAGATTTCCTAAGCAGTAGTGTTTTAAGGAACAGCTTAAAAAGAGAATCCTAATGTGATTTCTTTATAATGGGTGTGTTCCTTATCTTATCCTAGTGTCTAAACTCTTCTCCATGGCTGGACCTCCAAATAATATTCCTTTATGTGCTAAGGGGTATCTAGAGAATGGGATAGGTTTAATAACTACCCTAACACTAACACGTACCCTAACCCTAACCCCTACCCTAACCATAACACGTACCTTAATCCTAACCAATACCCTAAACCGAGCCCTAACCCTAACACTAACCCTAACCCTAACCCTAACCCATACCCTACGCCGTACCCGAAGCCCTCCCCAAACCCGTACCCTAAGCCGTACCCTAAGCCGTACCCTAAGCCTAACCCTAACCCTAGGCTACCCTTGACTGCTTCTGCCTCCAATAGATTTCCTAAGCACTAGTGTTTTAAGGAACAGCTTAAAAAGAGAATCCTAATGTGATTTCTTTATAATGGGTGTGTTCCTTATCTTATCCTAGTGTCTAAACTCTTCTCCATGGCTGGACCTCCAAATAATATTCCTTTACGTGCTAAGGGGTATCTAGAGACTGGGATAGGTTTAATAACTACCCTAACACTAACGCGTACCCTAACCCTAACCCCTACCCTAACCCTAACACGTACCCTAATCCTAACCAATACCCTAAACCGAGCCCTAACCCTAACACTAACCCTAACCCTAACCCTAACCCATACCCTACGCCGTACCCGAAGCCCTCCCCGAACCGGTACCCTAAGCCGTACCCTAAGCCGTACCCTAAGCCTAACCCTAACCCTAGGCTACCCTTGACTGCTTCTGCCTCCAATAGATTTCCTAAGCACTAGTGTTTTAAGGAACAGCTTAAAAAGAGAATCCTAATGTGATTTCTTCATAATGGGTGTGTTCCTTATCTTATCCTAGTGTCTAAACTCTTCTCCATGGCTGAACCTCCAAATAATATTCCTTTACGTGCTAAGGGGTATCTAGAGAGTGGGTTAGGTTTAATAACTACCCTAACACTAACGCGTACCCTAACCCTAAACCCTACCCTAACCCTAACACGTACCCTAATCCTAACCAATACCCTATACCGAGCCCTAACCCTAACACTAACCCTAACCCTAACCCTAACCCATACCCTACGCCGTACCAGAAGCCCTCCCCGAACCCGTACCCTAAGCCGTATCCTAAGCCTAACCCTAAGCCTAACCCTAACCCTAGGCTACCCTTGGATGCTTCTGCCTCCAATAGATTTCCTAAGCACTAGTGTTTTAAGGAACAGCTTAAAAAGAGAATCCTAATGTGATTTCTTTATAATGGGTGTGTTCCTTATTTTATCCTAGTGTCTAAACTCTTCTCCATGGCTGGACCTCCAAATAATATTCCTTTATGTGCTAAGGGGTATCTAGAGAATGGGATAGGTTTAATAACTACCCTAACACTAACGCGTACCCTAACCCTAACCCCTACCCTAACCATAACACGTACCTTAATCCTAACCAATACCCTAAACCGAGCCCTAACCCTAACACTAACCCTAACCCTAACCCTAACCCATACCCTACGCCGTACCCGAAGCCCTCCCCAAACCCGTACCCTAAGCCGTACCCTAAGCCGTACCCTAAGCCTAACCCTAACCCTAGGCTACCCTTGACTGCTTCTGCCTCCAATAGATTTCCTAAGCACTAGTGTTTTAAGGAACAGCTTAAAAAGAGAATCCTAATGTGATTTCTTTATAATGGGTGTGTTCCTTATCTTATCCTAGTGTCTAAACTCTTCTCCATGGCTGGACCTCCAAATAATATTCCTTTACGTGCTAAGGGGTATCTAGAGACTGGGATAGGTTTAATAACTACCCTAACACTAACGCGTACCCTAACCCTAACCCCTACCCTAACCCTAACACGTACCCTAATCCTAACCAATACCCTAAACCGAGCCCTAACCCTAACACTAACCCTAACCCTAACCCTAACCCATACCCTACGCCGTACCCGAAGCCCTCCCCGAACCGGTACCCTAAGCCGTACCCTAAGCCGTACCCTAAGCCTAACCCTAACCCTAGGCTACCCTTGACTGCTTCTGCCTCCAATAGATTTCCTAAGCACTAGTGTTTTAAGGAACAGCTTAAAAAGAGAATCCTAATGTGATTTCTTTATAATGGGTGTGTTCCTTATCTTATCCTAGTGTCTAAACTCTTCTCCATGGCTGAACCGCCAAATAATATTCCTTGACGTGCTAAGGTGTATCTAGAGAGTGGGATAGGTTTAATAACTACCCTAACCCTAACGCGTACCCTAACCCTAACCCCTACCCTAACCCTAACACGTACCCTAATCCTAACCCGTACCCTAAACCGAGCCCTAACCCTAACACTAACCCTAACCCTAACCCATACCCTACGCCGTACCAGAAGCCCTCCCCGAACCCGTACCCTAAGCCGTACCCTAAGCCTAACCCTAAGCCTAACCCTAAACGTAGGCTACCCTTGAATGCTTCTGCCTCCAATAGTTTTCCTAAGCAGTAGTGTTTTAAGGAACAGCTTAAAAAGAGAATCCTAATGTGATTTCTTTATAATGGGTGTGTTCCTTATCTTATCCTAGTGTCTAAACTCTTCTCCATGGCTGGACCTCCAAAAAATATTCCTTTATGTGCTAAGGGGTATCTAGAGAATGGGATAGGTTTAATAACTACCCTAACACTAACACGTACCCTAACCCTAACCCCTACCCTAACCATAACACGTACCTTAATCCTAACCAATACCCTAAACCGAGCCCTAACCCTAACACTAACCCTAACCCTAACCCTAACCCATACCCTACGCCGTACCCGAAGCCCTCCCCAAACCCGTACCCTAAGCCGTACCCTAAGCCTAACCCTAACCCTAGGCTACCCTTGACTGCTTCTGCCTCCAATAGATTTCCTAAGCACTAGTGTTTTAAGGAACAGCTTAAAAAGAGAATCCTAATGTGATTTCTTTATAATGGGTGTGTTCCTTATCTTATCCTAGTGTCTAAACTCTTCTCCATGGCTGGACCTCCAAATAATATTCCTTTACGTGCTAAGGGGTATCTAGAGACTGGGATAGGTTTAATAACTACCCTAACACTAACGCGTACCCTAACCCTAACCCCTACCCTAACCCTAACACGTACCCTAATCCTAACCAATACCCTAAAC
Organism: Balaenoptera physalus; assembly: GCF_965194825.1. Lineage (NCBI taxonomy): Eukaryota > Metazoa > Chordata > Mammalia > Artiodactyla > Balaenopteridae > Balaenoptera > Balaenoptera physalus. The sequence continues at coordinate 323,172 of NW_028126410.1, read as the reverse complement.
CGAGCCCTAACCCTAACACTAACCCTAACCCTAACCCTAACCCATACCCTACGCCGTACCCGAAGCCCTCCCCGAACCGGTACCCTAAGCCGTACCCTAAGCCGTACCCTAAGCCTAACCCTAACCCTAGGCTACCCTTGACTGCTTCTGCCTCCAATAGATTTTCTAAGCACTAGTGTTTTAAGGAACAGCTTAAAAAGAGAATCCTAATGTGATTTCTTTATAATGGGTGTGTTCCTTATCTTATCCTAGTGTCTAAACTCTTCTCCATGGCTGGACCTCCAAATAATATTCCTTTACGTGCTAAGGGGTATCTAGAGAGTGGGTTAGGTTTAATAACTACCCTAACACTAACGCGTACCCTAACCCTAAACCCTACCCTAACCCTAACACGTACCCTGATCCTAACCAATACCCTATACCGAGCCCTAACCCTAACACTAACCCTAACCCTAACCCTAACCCATACCCTACGCCGTACCAGAAGCCCTCCACGAACCCGTACCCTAAGCCGTACCCTAAGCCTAACCCTAAGCCTAACCCTAACCCTAGGCTACCCTTGACTGCTTCTGCCTCCAATAGATTTCCTAAGCAGTAGTGTTTTAAGGAACAGCTTAAAAAGAGAATCCTAATGTGATTTCTTTATAATGGGTGTGTTCCTTATCTTATCCTAGTGTCTAAACTCTTCTCCATGGCTGGACCTCCAAATAATATTCCTTTACGTGCTAAGGGGTATCTAGAGAGTGGGTTAGGTTTAATAACTACCCTAGCACTAACGCGTACCCTAACCCTAAACCCTACCCTATCGCTAACTCGTACCCTAATCCTAACCCGTACCCTAAACCGAGCCCTAACCCTAACACTAACCCTAACCCTAACCCTAACCCATACCCTACGCCGTACCAGAAGCCCTCCCCGAACCCGTACCCTAAGCCGTACCCTAAGCCTAACCCTAAGCCTAACCCTAAACGTAGGCTACCCTTGAATGCTTCTGCCTCCAATAGATTTCCTAAGCAGTAGTGTTTTAAGGAACAGCTTAAAAAGAGAATCCTAATGTGATTTCTTTATAATGGGTGTGTTCCTTATCTTATCCTAGTGTCTAAATTCTTCTCCATGGCTGGACCTCCAAATAATATTCCTTTACGTGCTAAGGGGTATCTAGAGAGTGGGATAGCTTTAATAACTACCCTAACACTAACGCGTACCCTAACCCTAACCCCTACCCTAACCCTAACACGTACCCTAATCCTAACCAATACCCTAAACCGAGCCCTAACACTAACACTAACCCTAACCCTAACCCTAACCCATACCCTACGCCGTACACGAAGCCATCCCCGAACCCGTACCCTAAGCCGTACCCTAAGCCTAACCCTAACCCTAGGCTACCCTTGACTGCTTCTGCCTCCAATAGATTTCCTAAGCAGTAGTGTTTTAAGGAACAGCTTAAAAAGAGAATCCTAATGTGATTTCTTTATAATGGGTGTGTTCCTTATCTTATCCTAGTGTCTAAATTCTTCTCCATGGCTGTACCTCCAAATAATATTCCTTTACGTGCTAAGGGGTATCTAGAGAGTGGGATAGGTTTAATAACTACCCTAACACTAACGCCTACCCTAACCCTAACCCCTACCCTAACCCTAACACGTACCCTAATCCTAACCAATACCCTAAACCGAGCCCTAACCCTAACACTAACCCTAACCCGAACCCTAACCCATACCCTATGCCGTACCCGAAGCCCTCCCCGAACCGGTACCCTAAGCCGTACCCTAAGCCGTACCCTAAGCCTAACCCTAACCCTAGGCTACCCTTGACTGCTTCTGCCTCCAATAGATTTCCTAAGCACTAGTGTTTTAAGGAACAGCTTAAAAAGAGAATCCTAATGTGATTTCTTCATAATGGGTGTGTTCCTTATCTTATCCTAGTGTCTAAACTCTTCTCCATGGCTGAACCTCCAAATAATATTCCTTTACGTGCTAAGGGGTATCTAGAGAGTGGGTTAGGTTTAATAACTACCCTAACACTAACGCGTACCCTAACCCTAAACCCTACCCTAACCCTAACACGTACCCTAATCCTAACCAATAACCTATACCGAGCCCTAACCCTAACACTAACCCTAACCCTAACCCTAACCCATACCCTACGCCGTACCAGAAGCCCTCCCCGAACCCGTACCCTAAGCCGTATCCTAAGCCTAACCCTAAGCCTAACCCTAACCCTAGGCTACCCTTGGATGCTTCTGCCTCCAATAGATTTCCTAAGCACTAGTGTTTTAAGGAACAGCTTAAAAAGAGAATCCTAATGTGATTTCTTTATAATGGGTGTGTTCCTTATCTTATCCTAGTGTCTAAATTCTTCTCCATGGCTGGACCTCCAAATAATATTCCTTTACGTGCTAAGGGGTATCTAGAGACTGGGATAGGTTTAATAACTACCCTAACACTAACGCGTACCCTAACCCTAACCCCTACCCTAACCATAACACGTACCTTAATCCTAACCAATACCCTAAACCGAGCCCTAACCCTAACACTAACCCTAACCCTAACCCTAACCCATACCCTACGCCGTACCCGAAGCCCTCCCCAAACCCGTACCCTAAGCCGTACCCTAAGCCGTACCCTAAGCCTAACCCTAACCCTAGGCTACCCTTGACTGCTTCTGCCTCCAATAGATTTCCTAAGCACTAGTGTTTTAAGGAACAGCTTAAAAAGAGAATCCTAATGTGATTTCTTTATAATGGGTGTGTTCCTTATCTTATCCTAGTGTCTAAACTCTTCTCCATGGCTGGACCTCCAAATAATATTCCTTTACGTGCTAAGGGGTATCTAGAGACTGGGATAGGTTTAATAACTACCCTAACACTAACGCGTACCCTAACCCTAACCCCTACCCTAACCCTAACACGTACCCTAATCCTAACCAATACCCTAAACCGAGCCCTAACCCTAACACTAACCCTAACCCTAACCCTAACCCATACCCTACGCCGTACCCGAAGCCCTCCCCGAACCGGTACCCTAAGCCGTACCCTAAGCCGTACCCTAAGCCTAACCCTAACCCTAGGCTACCCTTGACTGCTTCTGCCTCCAATAGATTTCCTAAGCACTAGTGTTTTAAGGAACAGCTTAAAAAGAGAATCCTAATGTGATTTCTTTATAATGGGTGTGTTCCTTATCTTATCCTAGTGTCTAAACTCTTCTCCATGGCTGAACCGCCAAATAATATTCCTTGACGTGCTAAGGTGTATCTAGAGAGTGGGATAGGTTTAATAACTACCCTAACCCTAACGCGTAACCTAACCCTAACCCCTACCCTAACCCTAACACGTACCCTAATCCTAACCCGTACCCTAAACCGAGCCCTAACCCTAACACTAACCCTAACCCTAACCCATACCCTACGCCGTACCAGAAGCCCTCCCCGAACCCGTACCCTAAGCCGTACCCTAAGCCTAACCCTAAGCCTAACCCTAAACGTAGGCTACCCTTGAATGCTTCTGCCTCCAATAGATTTCCTAAGCAGTAGTGTTTTAAGGAACAGCTTAAAAAGAGAATCCTAATGTGATTTCTTTATAATGGGTGTGTTCCTTATCTTATCCTAGTGTCTAAACTCTTCTCCATGGCTGGACCTCCAAATAATATTCCTTTATGTGCTAAGGGGTATCTAGAGAATGGGATAGGTTTAATAACTACCCTAACACTAACACGTACCCTAACCCTAACCCCTACCCTAACCATAACACGTACCTTAATCCTAACGAATACCCTAAACCGAGCCCTAACCCTAACACTAACCCTAACCCTAACCCTAACCCATACCCTACGCCGTACCCGAAGCCCTCCCCAAACCCGTACCCTAAGCCGTACCCTAAGCCTAACCCTAACCCTAGGCTACCCTTGACTGCTTCTGCCTCCAATAGATTTCCTAAGCACTAGTGTTTTAAGGAACAGCTTAAAAAGAGAATCCTAATGTGATTTCTTTATAATGGGTGTGTTCCTTATCTTATCCTAGTGTCTAAACTCTTCTCCATGGCTGGACCTCCAAATAATATTCCTTTACGTGCTAAGGGGTATCTAGAGACTGGGATAGGTTTAATAACTACCCTAACACTAACGCGTACCCTAACCCTAACCCCTACCCTAACCCTAACACGTACCCTAATCCTAACCAATACCCTAAACCGAGCCCTAACCCTAACACTAACCCTAACCCTAACCCTAACCCATACCCTACGCCGTACCCGAAGCCCTCCCCGAACCGGTACCCTAAGCCGTACCCTAAGCCGTACCCTAAGCCTAACCCTAACCCTAGGCTACCCTTGACTGCTTCTGCCTCCAATAGATTTTCTAAGCACTAGTGTTTTAAGGAACAGCTTAAAAAGAGAATCCTAATGTGATTTCTTTATAATGGGTGTGTTCCTTATCTTATCCTAGTGTCTAAACTCTTCTCCATGGCTGGACCTCCAAATAATATTCCTTTACGTGCTAAGGGGTATCTAGAGAGTGGGTTAGGTTTAATAACTACCCTAACACTAACGCGTACCCTAACCCTAAACCCTACCCTAACCCTAACACGTACCCTAATCCTAACCAATACCCTATACCGAGCCCTAACCCTAACACTAACCCTAACCCTAACCCTAACCCATACCCTACGCCGTACCAGAAGCCCTCCACGAACCCGTACCCTAAGCCGTACCCTAAGCCTAACCCTAAGCCTAACCCTAACCCTAGGCTACCCTTGACTGCTTCTGCCTCCAATAGATTTCCTAAGCACTAGTGTTTTAAGGAACAGCTTAAAAAGAGAATCCTAATGTGATTTCTTTATAATGGGTGTGTTCCTTATCTTATCCTAGTGTCTAAACTCTTCTCCATGGCTGGACCTCCAAATAATATTCCTTTACGTGCTAAGGGGTATCTAGAGAGTGGGTTAGGTTTAATAACTACCCTAACACTAACGCGTACCCTAACCCTAAACCCTACCCTATCGCTAACTCGTACCCTAATCCTAACCCGTACCCTAAACCGAGCCCTAACCCTAACACTAACCCTAACCCTAACCCTAACCCATACCCTACGCCGTACCAGAAGCCCTCCCCGAACCCGTACCCTAAGCCGTACCCTAAGCCTAACCCTAAGCCTAACCCTAAACGTAGGCTACCCTTGAATGCTTCTGCCTCCAATAGATTTCCTAAGCAGTAGTGTTTTAAGGAACAGCTTAAAAAGAGAATCCTAATGTGATTTCTTTATAATGGGTGTGTTCCTTATCTTATCCTAGTGTCTAAATTCTTCTCCATGGCTGGACCTCCAAATAATATTCCTTTACGTGCTAAGGGGTATCTAGAGAGTGGGATAGCTTTAATAACTACCCTAACACTAACGCGTACCCTAACCCTAACCCCTACCCTAACCCTAACACGTACCCTAATCCTAACCAATACCCTAAACCGAGCCCTAACACTAACACTAACCCTAACCCTAACCCTAACCCATACCCTACGCCGTACACGAAGCCATCCCCGAACCCGTACCCTAAGCCGTACCCTAAGCCTAACCCTAACCCTAGGCTACCCTTGACTGCTTCTGCCTCCAATAGATTTCCTAAGCACTAGTGTTTTAAGGAACAGCTTAAAAAGAGAATCCTAATGTGATTTCTTCATAATGGGTGTGTTCCTTATCTTATCCTAGTGTCTAAACTCTTCTCCATGGCTGAACCTCCAAATAATATTCCTTTACGTGCTAAGGGGTATCTAGAGAGTGGGTTAGGTTTAATAACTACCCTAACACTAACGCGTACCCTAACCCTAAACCCTACCCTAACCCTAACACGTACCCTAATCCTAACCAATACCCTATACCGAGCCCTAACCCTAACACTAACCCTAACCCTAACCCTAACCCATACCCTACGCCGTACCAGAAGCCCTCCCCGAACCCGTACCCTAAGCCGTATCCTAAGCCTAACCCTAAGCCTAACCCTAACCCTAGGCTACCCTTGGATGCTTCTGCCTCCAATAGATTTCCTAAGCACTAGTGTTTTAAGGAACAGCTTAAAAAGAGAATCCTAATGTGATTTCTTTATAATGGGTGTGTTCCTTATCTTATCCTAGTGTCTAAATTCTTCTCCATGGCTGGACCTCCAAATAATATTCCTTTACGTGCTAAGGAGTATCTAGAGAGTGGGATAGCTTTAATAACTACCCTAACACTAACGCGTACCCTAACCCTAACCCCTACCCTAACCCTAACACGTACCCTAATCCTAAGCAATACCCTAAACCGAGCCCTAACCCTAACACTAACCCTAACCCTAACCCTAACCCATACCCTACGCCGTACACGAAGCCATCCCCGAACCCGTACCCTAAGCCGTACCCTAAGCCGTACCCTAAGCCTAACCCTAACCCTAGGCTACCCTTGACTGCTTCTGCCTCCAATAGATTTCCTAAGCACTAGTGTTTTAAGGAACAGCTTAAAAAGAGAATCCTAATGTGATTTCTTTACAATGGGTGTGTTCCTTATCTTATCCTAGTGTCTAAACTCTTCTCCATGGCTGGACCTCAAAATAATATTCCTTTACGTGCTAAGGGGTATCTAGAGACTGGGATAGGTTTAATAACTACCCTAACACTAACGCGTACCCTAACCCTAACCCCTACCCTAACCCTAACACGTACCCTAATCCTAACCAATACCCTAAACCGAGCCCTAACCCTAACACTAACCCTAACCGTAACCCTAACCCATACCCTACGCCGTACCCGAAGCCCTCCCCGAACCGGTACCCTAAGCCGTACCCTAAGCCGTACCCTAAGCCTAACCCTAACCCTAGGCTACCCTTGACTGCTTCTGCCTCCAATAGATTTTCTAAGCACTAGTGTTTTAAGGAACAGCTTAAAAAGAGAATCCTAATGTGATTTCTTTATAATGGGTGTGTTCCTTATCTTATCCTAGTGTCTAAACTCTTCTCCATGGCTGAACCTCCAAATAATATTCCTTTACGTGCTAAGGGGTATCTAGAGACTGGGATAGGTTTAATAACTACCCTAACACTAACGCGTACCCTAACCCTAACCCCTACCCTAACCCTAACACGTACCCTAATCCTAACCAATACCCTAAACCGAGCCCTAACCCTAACACTAACCCTAACCCTAACCCTAACCCATACCCTACGCCGTACCAGAAGCCCTCCCCGAACCCGTACCCTAAGCCGTATCCTAAGCCTAACCCTAAGCCTAACCCTAACCCTAGGCTACCCTTGGATGCTTCTGCCTCCAATAGATTTCCTAAGCACTAGTGTTTTAAGGAACAGCTTAAAAAGAGAATCCTAATGTGATTTCTTTATAATGGGTGTGTTCCTTATTTTATCCTAGTGTCTAAACTCTTCTCCATGGCTGGACCTCCAAATAATATTCCTTTATGTGCTAAGGGGTATCTAGAGAATGGGATAGGTTTAATAACTACCCTAACACTAACGCGTACCCTAACCCTAACCCCTACCCTAACCATAACACGTACCTTAATCCTAACCAATACCCTAAACCGAGCCCTAACCCTAACACTAACCCTAACCCTAACCCTAACCCATACCCTACGCCGTACCCGAAGCCCTCCCCAAACCCGTACCCTAAGCCGTACCCTAAGCCGTACCCTAAGCCTAACCCTAACCCTAGGCTACCCTTGACTGCTTCTGCCTCCAATAGATTTCCTAAGCACTAGTGTTTTAAGGAACAGCTTAAAAAGAGAATCCTAATGTGATTTCTTTATAATGGGTGTGTTCCTTATCTTATCCTAGTTTCTAAACTCTTCTCCATGGCTGGACCTCCAAATAATATTCCTTTACGTGCTAAGGGGTATCTAGAGACTGGGATAGGTTTAATAACTACCCTAACACTAACGCGTACCCTAACCCTAACCCCTACCCTAACCCTTACACGTACCCTAATCCTAACCAATACCCTAAACCGAGCCCTAACCCTAACACTAACCCTAACCCTAACCCTAACCCATACCCTACGCCGTACCCGAAGCCCTCCCCGAACGGGTACCCTAAGCCGTACCCTAAGCCGTACCCTAAGCCTAACCCTAACCCTAGGCTACCCTTGACTGCTTCTGCCTCCAATAGATTTCCTAAGCACTAGTGTTTTAAGGAACAGCTTAAAAAGAGAATCCTAATGTGATTTCTTTATAATGGGTGTGTTCCTTATCTTATCCTAGTGTCTAAACTCTTCTCCATGGCTGAACCGCCAAATAATATTCCTTGACGTGCTAAGGTGTATCTAGAGAGTGGGATAGGTTTAATAACTACCCTAACCCTAACGCGTACCCTAACCGTAACCCCTACCCTAACCCTAACACGTACCCTAATCCTAACCCGTACCCTAAACCGAGCCCTAACCCTAACACTAACCCTAACCCTAACCCATACCCTATGCCGTACCAGAAGCCCTCCACGAACCCGTACCCTAAGCCGTACCCTAAGCCTAACCCTAAGCCTAACCCTAACCCTAGGCTACCCTTGACTGCTTCTGCCTCCAATAGATTTCCTAAGCACTAGTGTTTTAAGGAACAGCTTAAAAAGAGAATCCTAATGTGATTTCTTTATAATGGGTGTGTTCCTTATCTTATCCTAGTGTCTAAACTCTTCTCCATGGCTGGACCTCCAAATAATATTCCTTTACAGAGTGGGTTAGGTTTAATAACTACCCTAACACTAACGCGTACCCTAACCCTAAAACCTACCCTATCGCTAACTCGTACCCTAATCCTAACCCGTACCCTAAACCGAGCCCTAACCCTAACACTAACCCTAACCCTAACCCTAACCCATACCCTACGCCGTACCAGAAGCCCTCCCCGAACCCGTACCCTAAGCCGTACCCTAAGCCTAACCCTAAGCCTAACCCTAAACGTAGGCTACCCTTGAATGCTTCTGCCTCCAATAGATTTCCTAAGCAGTAGTGTTTTAAGGAACAGCTTAAAAAGAGAATCCTAATGTGATTTCTTTATAATGGGTGTGTTCCTTATCTTATCCTAGTGTCTAAATTCTTCTCCATGGCTGGACCTCCAAATAATATTCCTTTACGTGCTAAGGGGTATCTAGAGAGTGGGATAGCTTTAATAACTACCCTAACACTAACGCGTACCCTAACCCTAACCCCTACCCTAACCCTAACACGTACCCTAATCCTAACCAATACCCTAAACCGAGCCCTAACACTAACACTAACCCTAACCCTAACCCTAACCCATACCCTACGCCGTACACGAAGCCATCCCCGAACCCGTACCCTAAGCCGTACCCTAAGCCTAACCCTAACCCTAGGCTACCCTTGACTGCTTCTGCCTCCAATAGATTTCCTAAGCAGTAGTGTTTTAAGGAACAGCTTAAAAAGAGAATCCTAATGTGATTTCTTTATAATGGGTGTGTTCCTTATCTTATCCTAGTGTCTAAATTCTTCTCCATGGCTGGACCTCCAAATAATATTCCTTTACGTGCTAAGGGGTATCTAGAGAGTGGGATAGGTTTAATAACTACCCTAACACTAACGCCTACCCTAACCCTAACCCCTACCCTAACCCTAACACGTACCCTAATCCTAACCAATACCCTAAACCGAGCCCTAACCCTAACACTAACCCTAACCCGAACCCTAACCCATACCCTATGCCGTACCCGAAGCCCTCCCCGAACCGGTACCCTAAGCCGTACCCTAAGCCGTACCCTAAGCCTAACCCTAACCCTAGGCTACCCTTGACTGCTTCTGCCTCCAATAGATTTCCTAAGCACTAGTGTTTTAAGGAACAGCTTAAAAAGAGAATCCTAATGTGATTTCTTCATAATGGGTGTGTTCCTTATCTTATCCTAGTGTCTAAACTCTTCTCCATGGCTGAACCTCCAAATAATATTCCTTTACGTGCTAAGGGGTATCTAGAGAGTGGGTTAGGTTTAATAACTACCCTAACACTAACGCGTACCCTAACCCTAAACCCTACCCTAACCCTAACACGTACCCTAATCCTAACCAATACCCTATACCGAGCCCTAACCCTAACACTAACCCTAACCCTAACCCTAACCCATACCCTACGCCGTACCAGAAGCCCTCCCCGAACCCGTACCCTAAGCCGTATCCTAAGCCTAACCCTAAGCCTAACCCTAACCCTAGGCTACCCTTGGATGCTTCTGCCTCCAATAGATTTCCTAAGCACTAGTGTTTTAAGGAACAGCTTAAAAAGAGAATCCTAATGTGATTTCTTTATAATGGGTGTGTTCCTTATCTTATCCTAGTGTCTAAATTCTTCTCCATGGCTGGACCTCCAAATAATATTCCTTTACGTGCTAAGGAGTATCTAGAGAGTGGGATAGCTTTAATAACTACCCTAACACTAACGCGTACCCTAACCCTAACCCCTACCCTAACCCTAACACGTACCCTAATCCTAAGCAATACCCTAAACCGAGCCCTAACCCTAACACTAACCCTAACCCTAACCCTAACCCATACCCTACGCCGTACACGAAGCCATCCCCGAACCCGTACCCTAAGCCGTACCCTAAGCCGTACCCTAAGCCTAACCCTAACCCTAGGCTACCCTTGACTGCTTCTGCCTCCAATAGATTTCCTAAGCACTAGTGTTTTAAGGAACAGCTTAAAAAGAGAATCCTAATGTGATTTCTTTACAATGGGTGTGTTCCTTATCTTATCCTAGTGTCTAAACTCTTCTCCATGGCTGGACCTCAAAATAATATTCCTTTACGTGCTAAGGGGTATCTAGAGACTGGGATAGGTTTAATAACTACCCTAACACTAACGCGTACCCTAACCCTAACCCCTACCCTAACCCTAACACGTACCCTAATCCTAACCAATACCCTAAACCGAGCCCTAACCCTAACACTAACCCTAACCGTAACCCTAACCCATACCCTACGCCGTACCCGAAGCCCTCCCCGAACCGGTACCCTAAGCCGTACCCTAAGCCGTACCCTAAGCCTAACCCTAACCCTAGGCTACCCTTGACTGCTTCTGCCTCCAATAGATTTTCTAAGCACTAGTGTTTTAAGGAACAGCTTAAAAAGAGAATCCTAATGTGATTTCTTTATAATGGGTGTGTTCCTTATCTTATCCTAGTGTCTAAACTCTTCTCCATGGCTGAACCTCCAAATAATATTCCTTTACGTGCTAAGGGGTATCTAGAGACTGGGATAGGTTTAATAACTACCCTAACACTAACGCGTACCCTAACCCTAACCCCTACCCTAACCCTAACACGTACCCTAATCCTAACCAATACCCTAAACCGAGCCCTAACCCTAACACTAACCCTAACCCTAACCCTAACCCATACCCTACGCCGTACCAGAAGCCCTCCCCGAACCCGTACCCTAAGCCGTATCCTAAGCCTAACCCTAAGCCTAACCCTAACCCTAGGCTACCCTTGGATGCTTCTGCCTCCAATAGATTTCCTAAGCACTAGTGTTTTAAGGAACAGCTTAAAAAGAGAATCCTAATGTGATTTCTTTATAATGGGTGTGTTCCTTATTTTATCCTAGTGTCTAAACTCTTCTCCATGGCTGGACCTCCAAATAATATTCCTTTATGTGCTAAGGGGTATCTAGAGAATGGGATAGGTTTAATAACTACCCTAACACTAACGCGTACCCTAACCCTAACCCCTACCCTAACCATAACACGTACCTTAATCCTAACCAATACCCTAAACCGAGCCCTAACCCTAACACTAACCCTAACCCTAACCCTAACCCATACCCTACGCCGTACCCGAAGCCCTCCCCAAACCCGTACCCTAAGCCGTACCCTAAGCCGTACCCTAAGCCTAACCCTAACCCTAGGCTACCCTTGACTGCTTCTGCCTCCAATAGATTTCCTAAGCACTAGTGTTTTAAGGAACAGCTTAAAAAGAGAATCCTAATGTGATTTCTTTATAATGGGTGTGTTCCTTATCTTATCCTAGTTTCTAAACTCTTCTCCATGGCTGGACCTCCAAATAATATTCCTTTACGTGCTAAGGGGTATCTAGAGACTGGGATAGGTTTAATAACTACCCTAACACTAACGCGTACCCTAACCCTAACCCCTACCCTAACCCTTACACGTACCCTAATCCTAACCAATACCCTAAACCGAGCCCTAACCCTAACACTAACCCTAACCCTAACCCTAACCCATACCCTACGCCGTACCCGAAGCCCTCCCCGAACGGGTACCCTAAGCCGTACCCTAAGCCGTACCCTAAGCCTAACCCTAACCCTAGGCTACCCTTGACTGCTTCTGCCTCCAATAGATTTCCTAAGCACTAGTGTTTTAAGGAACAGCTTAAAAAGAGAATCCTAATGTGATTTCTTTATAATGGGTGTGTTCCTTATCTTATCCTAGTGTCTAAACTCTTCTCCATGGCTGGACCTCCAAATAATATTCCTTTACGTGCTAAGGGGTATCTAGAGAGTGGGTTAGGTTTAATAACTACCCTAACACTAACGCGTACCCTAACCCTAACACGTACCCTAATCCTAACCAATACCCTATACCGAGCCCTAACCCTAACACTAACCCTAACCCTAACCCTAACCCATACCCTACGCCGTACCAGAAGCCCTCCCCGAACCCGTACCCTAAGCCGTATCCTAAGCCTAACCCTAAGCCTAACCCTAACCCTAGGCTACCCTTGGATGCTTCTGCCTCCAATAGATTTCCTAAGCACTAGTGTTTTAAGGAACAGCTTAAAAAGAGAATCCTAATGTGATTTCTTTATAATGGGTGTGTTCCTTATCTTATCCTAGTGTCTAAATTCTTCTCCATGGCTGGACCTCCAAATAATATTCCTTTACGTGCTAAGGAGTATCTAGAGAGTGGGATAGCTTTAATAACTACCCTAACACTAACGCGTACCCTAACCCTAACCCCTACCCTAACCCTAACACGTACCCTAATCCTAAGCAATACCCTAAACCGAGCCCTAACCCTAACACTAACCCTAACCCTAACCCTAACCCATACCCTACGCCGTACACGAAGCCATCCCCGAACCCGTACCCTAAGCCGTACCCTAAGCCGTACCCTAAGCCTAACCCTAACCCTAGGCTACCCTTGACTGCTTCTGCCTCCAATAGATTTCCTAAGCACTAGTGTTTTAAGGAACAGCTTAAAAAGAGAATCCTAATGTGATTTCTTTACAATGGGTGTGTTCCTTATCTTATCCTAGTGTCTAAACTCTTCTCCATGGCTGGACCTCAAAATAATATTCCTTTACGTGCTAAGGGGTATCTAGAGACTGGGATAGGTTTAATAACTACCCTAACACTAACGCGTACCCTAACCCTAACCCCTACCCTAACCCTAACACGTACCCTAATCCTAACCAATACCCTAAACCGAGCCCTAACCCTAACACTAACCCTAACCGTAACCCTAACCCATACCCTACGCCGTACCCGAAGCCCTCCCCGAACCGGTACCCTAAGCCGTACCCTAAGCCGTACCCTAAGCCTAACCCTAACCCTAGGCTACCCTTGACTGCTTCTGCCTCCAATAGATTTTCTAAGCACTAGTGTTTTAAGGAACAGCTTAAAAAGAGAATCCTAATGTGATTTCTTTATAATGGGTGTGTTCCTTATCTTATCCTAGTGTCTAAACTCTTCTCCATGGCTGAACCTCCAAATAATATTCCTTTACGTGCTAAGGGGTATCTAGAGACTGGGATAGGTTTAATAACTACCCTAACACTAACGCGTACCCTAACCCTAACCCCTACCCTAACCCTAACACGTACCCTAATCCTAACCAATACCCTAAACCGAGCCCTAACCCTAACACTAACCCTAACCCTAACCCTAACCCATACCCTACGCCGTACCAGAAGCCCTCCCCGAACCCGTACCCTAAGCCGTATCCTAAGCCTAACCCTAAGCCTAACCCTAACCCTAGGCTACCCTTGGATGCTTCTGCCTCCAATAGATTTCCTAAGCACTAGTGTTTTAAGGAACAGCTTAAAAAGAGAATCCTAATGTGATTTCTTTATAATGGGTGTGTTCCTTATTTTATCCTAGTGTCTAAACTCTTCTCCATGGCTGGACCTCCAAATAATATTCCTTTATGTGCTAAGGGGTATCTAGAGAATGGGATAGGTTTAATAACTACCCTAACACTAACGCGTACCCTAACCCTAACCCCTACCCTAACCATAACACGTACCTTAATCCTAACCAATACCCTAAACCGAGCCCTAACCCTAACACTAACCCTAACCCTAACCCTAACCCATACCCTACGCCGTACCCGAAGCCCTCCCCAAACCCGTACCCTAAGCCGTACCCTAAGCCGTACCCTAAGCCTAACCCTAACCCTAGGCTACCCTTGACTGCTTCTGCCTCCAATAGATTTCCTAAGCACTAGTGTTTTAAGGAACAGCTTAAAAAGAGAATCCTAATGTGATTTCTTTATAATGGGTGTGTTCCTTATCTTATCCTAGTTTCTAAACTCTTCTCCATGGCTGGACCTCCAAATAATATTCCTTTACGTGCTAAGGGGTATCTAGAGACTGGGATAGGTTTAATAACTACCCTAACACTAACGCGTACCCTAACCCTAACCCCTACCCTAACCCTTACACGTACCCTAATCCTAACCAATACCCTAAACCGAGCCCTAACCCTAACACTAACCCTAACCCTAACCCTAACCCATACCCTACGCCGTACCCGAAGCCCTCCCCGAACGGGTACCCTAAGCCGTACCCTAAGCCGTACCCTAAGCCTAACCCTAACCCTAGGCTACCCTTGACTGCTTCTGCCTCCAATAGATTTCCTAAGCACTAGTGTTTTAAGGAACAGCTTAAAAAGAGAATCCTAATGTGATTTCTTTATAATGGGTGTGTTCCTTATCTTATCCTAGTGTCTAAACTCTTCTCCATGGCTGAACCGCCAAATAATATTCCTTGACGTGCTAAGGTGTATCTAGAGAGTGGGATAGGTTTAATAACTACCCTAACCCTAACGCGTACCCTAACCGTAACCCCTACCCTAACCCTAACACGTACCCTAATCCTAACCCGTACCCTAAACCGAGCCCTAACCCTAACACTAACCCTAACCCTAACCCATACCCTACGCCGTACCAGAAGCCCTCCCCGAACCCGTACCCTAAGCCGTACCCTAAGCCTAACCCTAAGCCTAACCCTAAACGTAGGCTACCCTTGAATGCTTCTGCCTCCAATAGATTTCCTAAGCAGTAGTGTTTTAAGGAACAGCTTAAAAAGAGAATCCTAATGTGATTTCTTTATAATGGGTGTGTTCCTTATCTTATCCTAGTGTCTAAACTCTTCTCCATGGCTGGACCTCCAAATAATATTCCTTTATGTGCTAAGGGGTATCTAGAGAATGGGATAGGTTTAATAACTACCCTAACACTAACACGTACCCTAACCCTAACCCCTACCCTAACCATAACACGTACCTTAATCCTAACCAATACCCTAAACCGAGCCCTAACCCTAACACTAACCCTAACCCTAACCCTAACCCATACCCTACGCCGTACCCGAAGCCCTCCCCAAACCCGTACCCTAAGCCGTACCCTAAGCCTAACCCTAACCCTAGGCTACCCTTGACTGCTTCTGCCTCCAATAGATTTCCTAAGCACTAGTGTTTTAAGGAACAGCTTAAAAAGAGAATCCTAATGTGATTTCTTTATAATGGGTGTGTTCCTTATCTTATCCTAGTGTCTAAACTCTTCTCCATGGCTGGACCTCCAAATAATATTCCTTTACATGCTAAGGGGTATCTAGAGACTGGGATAGGTTTAATAACTACCCTAACACTAACGCGTACCCTAACCCTAACCCCTACCCTAACCCTAACACGTACCCTAATCCTAACCAATACCCTAAACCGAGCCCTAACCCTAACACTAACCCTAACCCTAACCCTAACCCATACCCTACGCCGTCCCCGAAGCCCTCCCCGAACCGGTACCCTAAGCCGTACCCTAAGCCGTACCCTAAGCCTAACCCTAACCCTAGGCTACCCTTGACTGCTTCTGCCTCCAATAGATTTTCTAAGCACTAGTGTTTTAAGGAACAGCTTAAAAAGAGAATCCTAATGTGATTTCTTTATAATGGGTGTGTTCCTTATCTTATCCTAGTGTCTAAACTCTTCTCCATGGCTGGACCTCCAAATAATATTCCTTTACGTGCTAAGGGGTATCTAGAGAGTGGGTTAGGTTTAATAACTACCCTAACACTAACGCGTACCCTAACCCTAAACCCTACCCTAACCCTAACACGTACCCTAATCCTAACCAATACCCTATACCGAGCCCTAACCCTAACACTAACCCTAACCCTAACCCTAACCCATACCCTACGCCGTACCAGAAGCCCTCCACGAACCCGTACCCTAAGCCGTACCCTAAGCCTAACCCTAAGCCTAACCCTAACCCTAGGCTACCCTTGACTGCTTCTGCCTCCAATAGATTTCCTAAGCACTAGTGTTTTAAGGAACAGCTTAAAAAGAGAATCCTAATGTGATTTCTTTATAATGGGTGTGTTCCTTATCTTATCCTAGTGTCTAAACTCTTCTCCATGGCTGGACCTCCAAATAATATTCCTTTACGTGCTAAGGGGTATCTAGAGAGTGGGTTAGGTTTAATAACTACCCTAACACTAACGCGTACCCTAACCCTAAACCCTACCCTATCGCTAACTCGTACCCTAATCCTAACCCGTACCCTAAACCGAGCCCTAACCCTAACACTAACCCTAACCCTAACCCTAACCCATACCCTACGCCGTACCAGAAGCCCTCCCCGAACCCGTACCCTAAGCCGTACCCTAAGCCTAACCCTAAGCCTAACCCTAAACGTAGGCTACCCTTGAATGCTTCTGCCTCCAATAGATTTCCTAAGCAGTAGTGTTTTAAGGAACAGCTTAAAAAGAGAATCCTAATGTGATTTCTTTATAATGGGTGTGTTCCTTATCTTATCCTAGTGTCTAAATTCTTCTCCATGGCTGGACCTCCAAATAATATTCCTTTACGTGCTAAGGGGTATCTAGAGAGTGGGATAGCTTTAATAACTACCCTAACACTAACGCGTACCCTAACCCTAACCCCTACCCTAACCCTAACACGTACCCTAATCCTAACCAATACCCTAAACCGAGCCCTAACACTAACACTAACCCTAACCCTAACCCTAACCCATACCCTACGCCGTACACGAAGCCATCCCCGAACCCGTACCCTAAGCCGTACCCTAAGCCTAACCCTAACCCTAGGCTACCCTTGACTGCTTCTGCCTCCAATAGATTTCCTAAGCAGTAGTGTTTTAAGGAACAGCTTAAAAAGAGAATCCTAATGTGATTTCTTTATAATGGGTGTGTTCCTTATCTTATCCTAGTGTCTAAATTCTTCTCCATGGCTGGACCTCCAAATAATATTCCTTTACGTGCTAAGGGGTATCTAGAGAGTGGGATAGGTTTAATAACTACCCTAACACTAACGCCTACCCTAACCCTAACCCCTACCCTAACCCTAACACGTACCCTAATCCTAACCAATACCCTAAACCGAGCCCTAACCCTAACACTAACCCTAACCCGAACCCTAACCCATACCCTATGCCGTACCCGAAGCCCTCCCCGAACCGGTACCCTAAGCCGTACCCTAAGCCGTACCCTAAGCCTAACCCTAACCCTAGGCTACCCTTGACTGCTTCTGCCTCCAATAGATTTCCTAAGCACTAGTGTTTTAAGGAACAGCTTAAAAAGAGAATCCTAATGTGATTTCTTCATAATGGGTGTGTTCCTTATCTTATCCTAGTGTCTAAACTCTTCTCCATGGCTGAACCTCCAAATAATATTCCTTTACGTGCTAAGGGGTATCTAGAGAGTGGGTTAGGTTTAATAACTACCCTAACACTAACGCGTACCCTAACCCTAAACCCTACCCTAACCCTAACACGTACCCTAATCCTAACCAATACCCTATACCGAGCCCTAACCCTAACACTAACCCTAACCCTAACCCTAACCCATACCCTACGCCGTACCAGAAGCCCTCCCCGAACCCGTACCCTAAGCCGTATCCTAAGCCTAACCCTAAGCCTAACCCTAACCCTAGGCTACCCTTGGATGCTTCTGCCTCCAATAGATTTCCTAAGCACTAGTGTTTTAAGGAACAGCTTAAAAAGAGAATCCTAATGTGATTTCTTTATAATGGGTGTGTTCCTTATCTTATCCTAGTGTCTAAATTCTTCTCCATGGCTGGACCTCCAAATAATATTCCTTTACGTGCTAAGGGGTATCTAGAGAGTGGGATAGCTTTAATAACTACCCTAACACTAACGCGTACCCTAACCCTAACCCCTACCCTAACCCTAACACGTACCCTAATCCTAAGCAATACCCTAAACCGAGCCCTAACCCTAACACTAACCCTAACCCTAACCCTAACCCATACCCTACGCCGTACACGAAGCCATCCCCGAACCCGTACCCTAAGCCGTACCCTAAGCCGTACCCTAAGCCTAACCCTAACCCTAGGCTACCCTTGATTGCTTCTGCCTCCAATAGATTTCCTAAGCACTAGTGTTTTAAGGAACAGCTTAAAAAGAGAATCCTAATGTGATTTCTTTACAATGGGTGTGTTCCTTATCTTATCCTAGTGTCTAAACTCTTCTCCATGGCTGGACCTCAAAATAATATTCCTTTACGTGCTAAGGGGTATCTAGAGACTGGGATAGGTTTAATAACTACCCTAACACTAACGCGTACCCTAACCCTAACCCCTACCCTAACCCTAACACGTACCCTAATCCTAACCAATACCCTAAACCGAGCCCTAACCCTAACACTAACCCTAACCGTAACCCTAACCCATACCCTACGCCGTACCCGAAGCCCTCCCCGAACCGGTACCCTAAGCCGTACCCTAAGCCGTACCCTAAGCCTAACCCTAACCCTAGGCTACCCTTGACTGCTTCTGCCTCCAATAGATTTCCTAAGCACTAGTGTTTTAAGGAACAGCTTAAAAAGAGAATCCTAATGTGATTTCTTCATAATGGGTGTGTTCCTTATCTTATCCTAGTGTCTAAACTCTTCTCCATGGCTGAACCTCCAAATAATATTCCTTTACGTGCTAAGGGGTATCTAGAGAGTGGGTTAGGTTTAATAACTACCCTAACACTAACGCGTACCCTAACCCTAAACCCTACCCTAACCCTAACACGTACCCTAATCCTAACCAATACCCTATACCGAGCCCTAACCCTAACACTAACCCTAACCCTAACCCTAACCCATACCCTACGCCGTACCAGAAGCCCTCCCCGAACCCGTACCCTAAGCCGTATCCTAAGCCTAACCCTAAGCCTAACCCTAACCCTAGGCTACCCTTGGATGCTTCTGCCTCCAATAGATTTCCTAAGCACTAGTGTTTTAAGGAACAGCTTAAAAAGAGAATCCTAATGTGATTTCTTTATAATGGGTGTGTTCCTTATTTTATCCTAGTGTCTAAACTCTTCTCCATGGCTGGACCTCCAAATAATATTCCTTTATGTGCTAAGGGGTATCTAGAGAATGGGATAGGTTTAATAACTACCCTAACACTAACGCGTACCCTAACCCTAACCCCTACCCTAACCATAACACGTACCTTAATCCTAACCAATACCCTAAACCGAGCCCTAACCCTAACACTAACCCTAACCCTAACCCATACCCTACGCCGTACCAGAAGCCCTCCCCGAACCCGTACCCTAAGCCGTACCCTAAGCCTAACCCTAAGCCTAACCCTAAACGTAGGCTACCCTTGAATGCTTCTGCCTCCAATAGATTTCCTAAGCAGTAGTGTTTTAAGGAACAGCTTAAAAAGAGAATCCTAATGTGATTTCTTTATAATGGGTGTGTTCCTTATCTTATCCTAGTGTCTAAACTCTTCTCCATGGCTGGACCTCCAAATAATATTCCTTTACGTGCTAAGGGGTATCTAGAGAGTGGGATAGGTTTAATCACTACCCCAACCCTAACACGTACATTAACCCTAACCACTACCCTAACCCTAACACGTACCCTAATCCTAACCCGTACCCTAAACCGAGCCCTAACCCTAACACTAACCCTAACCCTAACCCTAACCCATACCCTACGCCGTACCAGAAGCCCTCCCCGAACCCGTACCCTAAGCCGTACCCTAAGCCTAACCCTAAGCCTAACCCTAAACGTAGGCTACCCTTGAATGCTTCTGCCTCCAATAGATTTCCTAAGCAGTAGTGTTTTAAGGAACAGCTTAAAAAGAGAATCCTAATGTGATTTCTTTATAATGGGTGTGTTCCTTATCTTATCCTAGTGTCTAAATTCTTCTCCATGGCTGGACCTCCAAATAATATTCCTTTACGTGCTAAGGGGTATCTAGAGAGTGGGATAGGTTTAATAACTACCCTAACACTAACGCCTACCCTAACCCTAACCCCTACCCTAACCCTAACACGTACCCTAATCCTAACCAATACCCTAAACCGAGCCCTAACCCTAACACTAACCCTAACCCGAACCCTAACCCATACCCTATGCCGTACCCGAAGCCCTCCCCGAACCGGTACCCTAAGCCGTACCCTAAGCCGTACCCTAAGCCTAACCCTAAACGTAGGCTACCCTTGACTGCTTCTGCCTCCAATAGATTTCCTAAGCACTAGTGTTTTAAGGAACAGCTTAAAAAGAGAATCCTAATGTGATTTCTTCATAATGGGTGTGTTCCTTATCTTATCCTAGTGTCTAAACTCTTCTCCATGGCTGAACCTCCAAATAATATTCCTTTACGTGCTAAGGGGTATCTAGAGAGTGGGTTAGGTTTAATAACTACCCTAACACTAACGCGTACCCTAACCCTAAACCCTACCCTAACCCTAACACGTACCCTAATCCTAACCAATACCCTATACCGAGCCCTAACCCTAACACTAACCCTAACCCTAACCCTAACCCATACCCTACGCCGTACCAGAAGCCCTCCCCGAACCCGTACCCTAAGCCGTATCCTAAGCCTAACCCTAAGCCTAACCCTAACCCTAGGCTACCCTTGGATGCTTCTGCCTCCAATAGATTTCCTAAGCACTAGTGTTTTAAGGAACAGCTTAAAAAGAGAATCCTAATGTGATTTCTTTATAATGGGTGTGTTCCTTATCTTATCCTAGTGTCTAAATTCTTCTCCATGGCTGGACCTCCAAATAATATTCCTTTACGTGCTAAGGGGTATCTAGAGAGTGGGATAGCTTTAATAACTACCCTAACACTAACGCGTACCCTAACCCTAACCCCTACCCTAACCCTAACACGTACCCTAATCCTAAGCAATACCCTAAACCGAGCCCTAACCCTAACACTAACCCTAACCCTAACCCTAACCCATACCCTACGCCGTACACGAAGCCATCCCCGAACCCGTACCCTAAGCCGTACCCTAAGCCGTACCCTAAGCCTAACCCTAACCCTAGGCTACCCTTGACTGCTTCTGCCTCCAATAGATTTCCTAAGCACTAGTGTTTTAAGGAACAGCTTAAAAAGAGAATCCTAATGTGATTTCTTTACAATGGGTGTGTTCCTTATCTTATCCTAGTGTCTAAACTCTTCTCCATGGCTGGACCTCAAAATAATATTCCTTTACGTGCTAAGGGGTATCTAGAGACTGGGATAGGTTTAATAACTACCCTAACACTAACGCGTACCCTAACCCTAACCCCTACCCTAACCCTAACACGTACCCTAATCCTAACCAATACCCTAAACCGAGCCCTAACCCTAACACTAACCCTAACCGTAACCCTAACCCATACCCTACGCCGTACCCGAAGCCCTCCCCGAACCGGTACCCTAAGCCGTACCCTAAGCCGTACCCTAAGCCTAACCCTAACCCTAGGCTACCCTTGACTGCTTCTGCCTCCAATAGATTTCCTAAGCACTAGTGTTTTAAGGAACAGCTTAAAAAGAGAATCCTAATGTGATTTCTTCATAATGGGTGTGTTCCTTATCTTATCCTAGTGTCTAAACTCTTCTCCATGGCTGAACCTCCAAATAATATTCCTTTACGTGCTAAGGGGTATCTAGAGAGTGGGTTAGGTTTAATAACTACCCTAACACTAACGCGTACCCTAACCCTAAACCCTACCCTAACCCTAACACGTACCCTAATCCTAACCAATACCCTATACCGAGCCCTAACCCTAACACTAACCCTAACCCTAACCCTAACCCATACCCTACGCCGTACCAGAAGCCCTCCCCGAACCCGTACCCTAAGCCGTATCCTAAGCCTAACCCTAAGCCTAACCCTAACCCTAGGCTACCCTTGGATGCTTCTGCCTCCAATAGATTTCCTAAGCACTAGTGTTTTAAGGAACAGCTTAAAAAGAGAATCCTAATGTGATTTCTTTATAATGGGTGTGTTCCTTATCTTATCCTAGTGTCTAAACTCTTCTCCATGGCTGAACCGCCAAATAATATTCCTTGACGTGCTAAGGTGTATCTAGAGAGTGGGATAGGTTTAATAACTACCCTAACCCTAACGCGTACCCTAACCCCAACCCCTACCCTAACCCTAACACGTACCCTAATCCTAACCCGTACCCTAAACCGAGCCCTAACCCTAACACTAACCCTAACCCTAACCCATACCCTACGCCGTACCAGAGGCCCTCCCCGAACCCGTACCCTAAGCCGTACCCTAAGCCTAACCCTAAGCCTAACCCTAAACGTAGGCTACCCTTGAATGCTTCTGCCTCCAATAGATTTCCTAAGCAGTAGTGTTTTAAGGAACAGCTTAAAAAGAGAATCCTAATGTGATTTCTTTATAATGGGTGTGTTCCTTATCTTATCCTAGTGTCTAAACTCTTCTCCATGGCTGGACCTCCAAATAATATTCCTTTACGTGCTAAGGGGTATCTAGAGAGTGGGATAGGTTTAATCACTACCCCAACCCTAACACGTACATTAACCCTAACCACTACCCTAACCCTAACACGTACCCTAATCCTAACCCGTACCCTAAACCGAGCCCTAACCCTAACACTAACCCTAACCCTAACCCTAACCCATACCCTACGCCGTACCAGAAGCCCTCCCCGAACCCGTACCCTAAGCCGTACCCTAAGCCTAACCGTAAGCCTAACCCTAAACGTAGGCTACCCTTGAATGCTTCTGCCTCCAATAGATTTCCTAAGCAGTAGTGTTTTAAGGAACAGCTTAAAAAGAGAATCCTAATGTGATTTCTTTATAATGGGTGTGTTCCTTATCTTATCCTAGTGTCTAAATTCTTCTCCATGGCTGGACCTCCAAATAATATTCCTTTACGTGCTAAGGGGTATCTAGAGAGTGGGATAGGTTTAATAACTACCCTAACACTAACGCCTACCCTAACCCTAACCCCTACCCTAACCCTAACACGTACCCTAATCCTAACCAATACCCTAAACCGAGCCCTAACCCTAACACTAACCCTAACCCGAACCCTGACCCATACCCTATGCCGTACCCGAAGCCCTCCCCGAACCGGTACCCTAAGCCGTACCCTAAGCCGTACCCTAAGCCTAACCCTAACCCTAGGCTACCCTTGACTGCTTCTGCCTCCAATAGATTTCCTAAGCACTAGTGTTTTAAGGAACAGCTTAAAAAGAGAATCCTAATGTGATTTCTTCATAATGGGTGTGTTCCTTATCTTATCCTAGTGTCTAAACTCTTCTCCATGGCTGAACCTCCAAATAATATTCCTTTACGTGCTATGGGGTATCTAGAGAGTGGGTTAGGTTTAATAACTACCCTAACACTAACGCGTACCCTAACCCTAAACCCTACCCTAACCCTAACACGTACCCTAATCCTAACCAATACCCTATACCGAGCCCTAACCCTAACACTAACCCTAACCCTAACCCTAACCCATACCCTACGCCGTACCAGAAGCCCTCCCCGAACCCGTACCCTAAGCCGTATCCTAAGCCTAACCCTAAGCCTAACCCTAACCCTAGGCTACCCTTGGATGCTTCTGCCTCCAATAGATTTCCTAAGCACTAGTGTTTTAAGGAACAGCTTAAAAAGAGAATCCTAATGTGATTTCTTTATAATGGGTGTGTTCCTTATCTTATCCTAGTGTCTAAATTCTTCTCCATGGCTGGACCTCCAAATAATATTCCTTTACGTGCTAAGGGGTATCTAGAGAGTGGGATAGCTTTAATAACTACCCTAACACTAACGCGTACCCTAACCCTAACCCCTACCCTAACCCTAACACGTACCCTAATCCTAAGCAATACCCTAAACCGAGCCCTAACCCTAACACTAACCCTAACCCTAACCCTAACCCATACCCTACGCCGTACACGAAGCCATCCCCGAACCCGTACCCTAAGCCGTACCCTAAGCCGTACCCTAAGCCTAACCCTAACCCTAGGCTACCCTTGACTGCTTCTGCCTCCAATAGATTTCCTAAGCACTAGTGTTTTAAGGAACAGCTTAAAAAGAGAATCCTAATGTGATTTCTTTACAATGGGTGTGTTCCTTATCTTATCCTAGTGTCTAAACTCTTCTCCATGGCTGGACCTCAAAATAATATTCCTTTACGTGCTAAGGGGTATCTAGAGACTGGGATAGGTTTAATAACTACCCTAACACTAACGCGTACCCTAACCCTAACCCCTACCCTAACCCTAACACGTACCCTAATCCTAACCAATACCCTAAACCGAGCCCTAACCCTAACACTAACCCTAACCGTAACCCTAACCCATACCCTACGCCGTACCCGAAGCCCTCCCCGAACCGGTACCCTAAGCCGTACCCTAAGCCGTACCCTAAGCCTAACCCTAACCCTAGGCTACCCTTGACTGCTTCTGCCTCCAATAGATTTTCTAAGCACTAGTGTTTTAAGGAACAGCTTAAAAAGAGAATCCTAATGTGATTTCTTTATAATGGGTGTGTTCCTTATCTTATCCTAGTGTCTAAACTCTTCTCCATGGCTGAACCTCCAAATAATATTCCTTTACGTGCTAAGGGGTATCTAGAGAGTGGTTTAGGTTTAATAACTACCCTAACACTAACGCGTACCCTAACCCTAAACCCTACCCAAACCCTAACACGTACCCTAATCCTAACCAATACCCTATACCGAGCCCTAACCCTAACACTAACCCTAACCCTAACCCTAACCCATACCCTACGCCGTACCAGAAGCCCTCCCCGAACCCGTACCCTAAGCCGTACCCTAAGCCGTACCCTAAGCCTAACCCTAACCCTAGGCTACCCTTGACTGCTTCTGCCTCCAATAGATTTCCTAAGCACTAGTGTTTTAAGGAACAGCTTAAAAAGAGAATCCTAATGTGATTTCTTCATAATGGGTGTGTTCCTTATCTTATCCTAGTGTCTAAACTCTTCTCCATGGCTGAACCTCCAAATAATATTCCTTTACGTGCTAAGGGGTATCTAGAGAGTGGGTTAGGTTTAATAACTACCCTAACACTAACGCGTACCCTAACCCTAAACCCTACCCTAACCCTAACACGTACCCTCATCCTAACCAATACCCTATACCGAGCCCTAACCCTAACACTAACCCTAACCCTAACCCTAACCCATACCCTACGCCGTACCAGAAGCCCTCCCCGAACCCGTACCCTAAGCCGTATCCTAAGCCTAACCCTAAGCCTAACCCTAACCCTAGGCTACCCTTGACTGCTTCTGCCTCCAATAGATTTCCTAAGCACTAGTGTTTTAAGGAACAGCTTAAAAAGAGAATCATAATGTGATTTCTTTATAATGGGTGTGTTCCTTATCTTATCCTAGTGTCTAAACTCTTCTCCATGGCTGGACCTCCAAATAATATTCCTTTACGTGCTAAGGGGTATCTAGAGACTGGGATAGGTTTAATAACTACCCTAACACTAACGCGTACCCTAACCCTAACCCCTACCCTAACCCTAACACGTACCCTAATCCTAACCAATACCCTAAACCGAGCCCTAACCCTAACACTAACCCTAACCCTAACCCTAACCCATACCCTACGCCGTACCCGAAGCCCTCCCCGAACCGGTACCCTAAGCCGTACCCTAAGCCGTACCCTAAGCCTAACCCTAACCCTAGGCTACCCTTGACTGCTTCTGCCTCCAATAGATTTCCTAAGCACTAGTGTTTTAAGGAACAGCTTAAAAAGAGAATCCTAATGTGATTTCTTTATAATGGGTGTGTTCCTTATCTTATCCTAGTGTCTAAACTCTTCTCCATGGCTGAACCGCCAAATAATATTCCTTGACGTGCTAAGGTGTATCTAGAGAGTGGGATAGGTTTAATAACTACCCTAACCCTAACGCGTACCCTAACCCTAACCCCTACCCTAACCCTAACACGTACCCTAATCCTAACCCGTACCCTAAACCGAGCCCTAACCCTAACACTAACCCTAACCCTAACCCATACCCTACGCCGTACCAGAAGCCCTCCCCGAACCCGTACCCTAAGCCGTACCCTAAGCCTAACCCTAAGCCTAACCCTAAACGTAGGCTACCCTTGAATGCTTCTGCCTCCAATAGATTTCCTAAGCAGTAGTGTTTTAAGGAACAGCTTAAAAAGAGAATCCTAATGTGATTTCTTTATAATGGGTGTGTTCCTTATCTTATCCTAGTGTCTAAACTCTTCTCCATGGCTGGACCTCCAAATAATATTCCTTTATGTGCTAAGGGGTATCTAGAGAATGGGATAGGTTTAATAACTACCCTAACACTAACGCGTACCCTAACCCTAACCCCTACCCTAACCATAACACGTACCTTAATCCTAACCAATACCCTAAACCGAGCCCTAACCCTAACACTAACCCTAACCCTAACCCTAACCCATACCCTACGCCGTACCCGAAGCCCTCCCCAAACCCGTACCCTAAGCCGTACCCTAAGCCGTACCCTAAGCCTAACCCTAACCCTAGGCTACCCTTGACTGCTTCTGCCTCCAATAGATTTCCTAAGCACTAGTGTTTTAAGGAACAGCTTAAAAAGAGAATCCTAATGTGATTTCTTTATAATGGGTGTGTTCCTTATCTTATCCTAGTGTCTAAACTCTTCTCCATGGCTGGACCTCAAAATAATATTCCTTTACGTGCTAAGGGGTATCTAGAGACTGGGATAGGTTTAATAACTACCCTAACACTAACGCGTACCCTAACCCTAACCCCTACCCTAACCCTAACACGTACCCTAATCCTAACCAATACCCTAAACCGAGCCCTAACCCTAACACTAACCCTAACCGTAACCCTAACCCATACCCTACGCCGTACCCGAAGCCCTCCCCGAACCGGTACCCTAAGCCGTACCCTAAGCCGTACCCTAAGCCTAACCCTAACCCTAGGCTACCCTTGACTGCTTCTGCCTCCAATAGATTTTCTAAGCACTAGTGTTTTAAGGAACAGCTTAAAAAGAGAATCCTAATGTGATTTCTTCATAATGGGTGTGTTCCTTATCTTATCCTAGTGTCTAAACTCTTCTCCATGGCTGAACCTCCAAATAATATTCCTTTACGTGCTAAGGGGTATCTAGAGAGTGGGTTAGGTTTAATAACTACCCTAACACTAACGCGTACCCTAACCCTAAACCCTACCCTAACCCTAACACGTACCCTCATCCTAACCAATACCCTATACCGAGCCCTAACCCTAACACTAACCCTAACCCTAACCCTAACCCATACCCTACGCCGTACCAGAAGCCCTCCCCGAACCCGTACCCTAAGCCGTATCCTAAGCCTAACCCTAAGCCTAACCCTAACCCTAGGCTACCCTTGACTGCTTCTGCCTCCAATAGATTTCCTAAGCACTAGTGTTTTAAGGAACAGCTTAAAAAGAGAATCATAATGTGATTTCTTTATAATGGGTGTGTTCCTTATCTTATCCTAGTGTCTAAACTCTTCTCCATGGCTGGACCTCCAAATAATATTCCTTTACGTGCTAAGGGGTATCTAGAGACTGGGATAGGTTTAATAACTACCCTAACACTAACGCGTACCCTAACCCTAACCCCTACCCTAACCCTAACACGTACCCTAATCCTAACCAATACCCTAAACCGAGCCCTAACCCTAACACTAACCCTAACCCTAACCCTAACCCATACCCTACGCCGTACCCGAAGCCCTCCCCGAACCGGTACCCTAAGCCGTACCCTAAGCCGTACCCTAAGCCTAACCCTAACCCTAGGCTACCCTTGACTGCTTCTGCCTCCAATAGATTACCTAAGCACTAGTGTTTTAAGGAACAGCTTAAAAAGAGAATCCTAATGTGATTTCTTTATAATGGGTGTGTTCCTTATCTTATCCTAGTGTCTAAACTCTTCTCCATGGCTGAACCGCCAAATAATATTCCTTGACGTGCTAAGGTGTATCTAGAGAGTGGGATAGGTTTAATAACTACCCTAACCCTAACGCGTACCCTAACCCTAACCCCTACCCTAACCCTAACACGTACCCTAATCCTAACCCGTACCCTAAACCGAGCCCTAACCCTAACACTAACCCTAACCCTAACCCATACCCTACGCCGTACCAGAAGCCCTCCCCGAACCCGTACCCTAAGCCGTACCCTAAGCCTAACCCTAAGCCTAACCCTAAACGTAGGCTACCCTTGAATGCTTCTGCCTCCAATAGATTTCCTAAGCAGTAGTGTTTTAAGGAACAGCTTAAAAAGAGAATCCTAATGTGATTTCTTTATAATGGGTGTGTTCCTTATCTTATCCTAGTGTCTAAACTCTTCTCCATGGCTGGACCTCCAAATAATATTCCTTTATGTGCTAAGGGGTATCTAGAGAATGGGATAGGTTTAATAACTACCCTAACACTAACGCGTACCCTAACCCTAACCCCTACCCTAACCATAACACGTACCTTAATCCTAACCAATACCCTAAACCGAGCCCTAACCCTAACACTAACCCTAACCCTAACCCTAACCCATACCCTACGCCGTACCCGAAGCCCTCCCCAAACCCGTACCCTAAGCCGTACCCTAAGCCGTACCCTAAGCCTAACCCTAACCCTAGGCTACCCTTGACTGCTTCTGCCTCCAATAGATTTCCTAAGCACTAGTGTTTTAAGGAACAGCTTAAAAAGAGAATCCTAATGTGATTTCTTTATAATGGGTGTGTTCCTTATCTTATCCTAGTGTCTAAACTCTTCTCCATGGCTGGACCTCCAAATAATATTCCTTTACGTGCTAAGGGGTATCTAGAGACTGGGATAGGTTTAATAACTACCCTAACACTAACGCGTACCCTAACCCTAACCCCTACCCTAACCCTAACACGTACCCTAATCCTAAGCAATACCCTAAACCGAGCCCTAACCCTAACACTAACCCTAACCCTAACCCTAACCCATACCCTACGCCGTACCCGAAGCCCTCCCCGAACCGGTACCCTAAGCCGTACCCTAAGCCGTACCCTAAGCCTAACCCTAACCCTAGGCTACCCTTGACTGCTTCTGCCTCCATTAGATTTTCTAAGCACTAGTGTTTTAAGGAACAGCTTAAAAAGAGAATCCTAATGTGATTTCTTTATAATGGGTGTGTTCCTTATCTTATCCTAGTGTCTAAACTCTTCTCCATGGCTGGACCTCCAAATAATATTCCTTTACGTGCTAAGGGGTATCTAGAGAGTGGGTTAGGTTTAATAACTACCCTAACACTAACGCGTACCCTAACCCTAAACCCTACCCTAACCCTAACACGTACCCTAATCCTAACCAATACCCTATACCGAGCCCTAACCCTAACACTAACCCTAACCCTAACCCTAACCCATACCCTACGCCGTACCAGAAGCTCTCCACGAACCCGTACCCTAAGCCGTACCCTAAGCCTAACCCTAAGCCTAACCCTAACCCTAGGCTACCCTTGACTGCTTCTGCCTCCAATAGATTTCCTAAGCACTAGTGTTTTAAGGAACAGCTTAAAAAGAGAATCCTAATGTGATTTATTTATAATGGGTGTGTTCCTTATCTTATCCTAGTGTCTAAACTCTTCTCCATGGCTGGACCGCCAAATAATATTCCTTTACGTGCTAAGGGGTATCTAGAGAGTGGGATAGGTTTAATCACTACCCCAACCCTAACACGTACATTAACCCTAACCACTACCCTAACCCTAACACGTACCCTAATCCTAACCCGTACCCTAAACCGAGCCCTAACCCTAACACTAACCCTAACCCTAACCCTAACACATACCCTACGCCGTACCAGAAGCCCTCCCCGAACCCGTACCCTAAGCCGTACCCTAAGCCTAACCCTAAGCCTAACCCTAAACGTAGGCTACCCTTGAATGCTTCTGCCTCCAATAGATTTCCTAAGCAGTAGTGTTTTAAGGAACAGCTTAAAAAGAGAATCCTAATGTGATTTCTTTATAATGGGTGTGTTCCTTATCTTATCCTAGTGTCTAAATTCTTCTCCATGGCTGGACCTACAAATAATATTCCTTTACGTGCTAAGGGGTATCTAGAGAGTGGGATAGGTTTAATAACTACCCTAACACTAACGCCTACCCTAACCCTAACCCCTACCCTAACCCTAACACGTACCCTAATCCTAACCAATACCCTAAACCGAGCCCTAACCCTAACACTAACCCTAACCCGAACCCTAACCCATACCCTATGCCGTACCCGAAGACCTCCCCGAACCGGTACCCTAAGCCGTACCCTAAGCCGTACCCTAAGCCTAACCCTAACCCTAGGCTACCCTTGACTGCTTCTGCCTCCAATAGATTTCCTAAGCACTAGTGTTTTAAGGAACAGCTTAAAAAGAGAATCCTAATGTGATTTCTTCATAATGGGTGTGTTCTTTATCTTATCCTAGTGTCTAAACTCTTCTCCATGGCTGAACCTCCAAATAATATTCCTTTACGTGCTAAGGGGTATCTAGAGAGTGGGTTAGGTTTAATAACTACCCTAACACTAACGCGTACCCTAACCCTAAACCCTACCCTAACCCTAACACGTACCCTAATCCTAACCAATACCCTATACCGAGCCCTAACCCTAACACTAACCCTAACCCTAACCCTAACCCATACCCTACGCCGTACCAGAAGCCCTCCCCGAACCCGTACCCTAAGCCGTATCCTAAGCCTAACCCTAAGCCTAACCCTAACCCTAGGCTACCCTTGGATGCTTCTGCCTCCAATAGATTTCCTAAGCACTAGTGTTTTAAGGAACAGCTTAAAAAGAGAATCCTAATGTGATTTCTTTATAATGGGTGTGTTCCTTATCTTATCCTAGTGTCTAAATTCTTCTCCATGGCTGGACCTCCAAATAATATTCCTTTACGTGCTAAGGGGTATCTAGAGAGTGGGATAGCTTTAATAACTACCCTAACACTAACGCGTACCCTAACCCTAACCCCTACCCTAACCCTAACACGTACCCTAATCCTAAGCAATACCCTAAACCGAGCCCTAACCCTAACACTAACCCTAACCCTAACCCTAACCCATACCCTACGCCGTACACGAAGCCATCCCCGAACCCGTACCCTAAGCCGTACCCTAAGCCGTACCCTAAGCCTAACCCTAACCCTAGGCTACCCTTGACTGCTTCTGCCTCCAATAGATTTCCTAAGCACTAGTGTTTTAAGGAACAGCTTAAAAAGAGAATCCTAATGTGATTTCTTTACAATGGGTGTGTTCCTTATCTTATCCTAGTGTCTAAACTCTTCTCCATGGCTGGACCTCAAAATAATATTCCTTTACGTGCTAAGGGGTATCTAGAGACTGGGATAGGTTTAATAACTAACCTAACACTAACGCGTACCCTAACCCTAACCCCTACCCTAACCCTAACACGTACCCTAATCCTAACCAATACCCTAAACCGAGCCCTAACCCTAACACTAACCCTAACCGTAACCCTAACCCATACCCTACGCCGTACCCGAAGCCCTCCCCGAACCGGTACCCTAAGCCGTACCCTAAGCCGTACCCTAAGCCTAACCCTAACCCTAGGCTACCCTTGACTGCTTCTGCCTCCAATAGATTTTCTAAGCACTAGTGTTTTAAGGAACAGCTTAAAAAGAGAATCCTAATGTGATTTCTTTATAATGGGTGTGTTCCTTATCTTATCCTAGTGTCTAAACTCTTCTCCATGGCTGAACCTCCAAATAATATTCCTTTACGTGCTAAGGGGTATCTAGAGAGTGGTTTAGGTTTAATAACTACCCTAACACTAACGCGTACCCTAACCCTAAACCCTACCCAAACCCTAACACGTACCCTAATCCTAACCAATACCCTATACCGAGCCCTAACCCTAACACTAACCCTAACCCTAACCCTAACCCATACCCTACGCCGTACCAGAAGCCCTCCCCGAACCCGTACCCTAAGCCGTACCCTAAGCCGTACCCTAAGCCTAACCCTAACCCTAGGCTACCCTTGACTGCTTCTGCCTCCAATAGATTTCCTAAGCACTAGTGTTTTAAGGAACAGCTTAAAAAGAGAATCCTAATGTGATTTCTTCATAATGGGTGTGTTCCTTATCTTATCCTAGTGTCTAAACTCTTCTCCATGGCTGAACCTCCAAATAATATTCCTTTACGTGCTAAGGGGTATCTAGAGAGTGGGTTAGGTTTAATAACTACCCTAACACTAAAGCGTACCCTAACCCTAAACCCTACCCTAACCCTAACACGTACCCTAATCCTAACCAATACCCTATACCGAGCCCTAACCCTAACACTAACCCTAACCCTAACCCTAACCCATACCCTACGCCGTACCAGAAGCCCTCCCCGAACCCGTACCCTAAGCCGTATCCTAAGCCTAACCCTAAGCCTAACCCTAACCCTAGGCTACCCTTGGATGCTTCTGCCTCCAATAGATTTCCTAAGCACTAGTGTTTTAAGGAACAGCTTAAAAAGAGAATCCTAATGTGATTTCTTTATAATGGGTGTGTTCCTTATTTTATCCTAGTGTCTAAACTCTTCTCCATGGCTGGACCTCCAAATAATATTCCTTTATGTGCTAAGGGGTATCTAGAGAATGGGATAGGTTTAATAACTACCCTAACACTAACGCGTACCCTAACCCTAACCCCTACCCTAACCATAACACGTACCTTAATCCTAACCAATACCCTAAACCGAGCCCTAACCCTAACACTAACCCTAACCCTAACCCTAACCCATACCCTACGCCGTACCCGAAGCCCTCCCCAAACCCGTACCCTAAGCCGTACCCTAAGCCGTACCCTAAGCCTAACCCTAACCCTAGGCTACCCTTGACTGCTTCTGCCTCCAATAGATTTCCTAAGCACTAGTG
The DNA here is from genome assembly GCF_965194825.1 of Balaenoptera physalus. NCBI lineage: Eukaryota > Metazoa > Chordata > Mammalia > Artiodactyla > Balaenopteridae > Balaenoptera > Balaenoptera physalus. Next base: position 289,806 of record NW_028126410.1, on the reverse strand, counting down.
TTTTAAGGAACAGCTTAAAAAGAGAATCCTAATGTGATTTCTTTATAATGGGTGTGTTCCTTATCTTATCCTAGTGTCTAAACTCTTCTCCATGGCTGGACCTCCAAATAATATTCCTTTACGTGCTAAGGGGTATCTAGAGACTGGGATAGGTTTAATAACTACCCTAACACTAACGCGTACCCTAACCCTAACCCCTACCCTAACCCTAACACGTACCCTAATCCTAACCAATACCCTAAACCGAGCCCTAACCCTAACACTAACCCTAACCCTAACCCTAACCCATACCCTACGCCGTACCCGAAGCCCTCCCCGAACCGGTACCCTAAGCTGTACCCTAAGCCGTACCCTAAGCCTAACCCTAACCCTAGGCTACCCTTGACTGCTTCTGCCTCCAATAGATTTCCTAAGCACTAGTGTTTTAAGGAACAGCTTAAAAAGAGAATCCTAATGTGATTTCTTTATAATGGGTGTGTTCCTTATCTTATCCTAGTGTCTAAACTCTTCTCCATGGCTGAACCGCCAAATAATATTCCTTGACGTGCTAAGGTGTATCTAGAGAGTGGGATAGGTTTAATAACTACCCTAACCCTAACGCGTACCCTAACCCTAACCCCTACCCTAACCCTAACACGTACCCTAATCCTAACCCGTACCCTAAACCGAGCCCTAACCCTAACCCTAACCCTAACCCTAACCCATACCCTACGCCGTACCAGAAGCCCTCCCCGAACCCGTACCCTAAGCCGTACCCTAAGCCTAACCCTAAGCCTAACCCTAAACGTAGGCTACCCTTGAATGCTTCTGCCTCCAATAGATTTCCTAAGCAGTAGTGTTTTAAGGAACAGCTTAAAAAGAGAATCCTAATGTGATTTCTTTATAATGGGTGTGTTCCTTATCTTATCCTAGTGTCTAAACTCTTCTCCATGGCTGGACCTCCAAATAATATTCCTTTATGTGCTAAGGGGTATCTAGAGAATGGGATAGGTTTAATAACTACCCTAACACTAACACGTACCCTAACCCTAACCCCTACCCTAACCATAACACGTACCTTAATCCTAACCAATACCCTAAACCGAGCCCTAACCCTAACACTAACCCTAACCCTAACCCTAACCCATACCCTACGCCGTACCCGAAGCCCTCCCCAAACCCGTACCCTAAGCCGTACCCTAAGCCGTACCCTAAGCCTAACCCTAACCCTAGGCTACCCTTGACTGCTTCTGCCTCCAATAGATTTCCTAAGCACTAGTGTTTTAAGGAACAGCTTAAAAAGAGAATCCTAATGTGATTTCTTTATAATGGGTGTGTTCCTTATCTTATCCTAGTGTCTAAACTCTTCTCCATGGCTGGACCTCCAAATAATATTCCTTTACGTGCTAAGGGGTATCTAGAGACTGGGATAGGTTTAATAACTACCCTAACACTAACGCGTACCCTAACCCTAACCCCTACCCTAACCCTAACACGTACCCTAATCCTAACCAATACCCTAAACCGAGCCCTAACCCTAACACTAACCCTAACCCTAACCCTAACCCATACCCTACGCCGTACCAGAAGCCCTCCCCGAACCGGTACCCTAAGCCGTACCCTAAGCCGTACCCTAAGCCTAACCCTAACCCTAGGCTACCCTTGACTGCTTCTGCCTCCAATAGATTTCCTAAGCACTAGTGTTTTAAGGAACAGCTTAAAAAGAGAATCCTAATGTGATTTCTTCATAATGGGTGTGTTCCTTATCTTATCCTAGTGTCTAAACTCTTCTCCATGGCTGAACCTCCAAATAATATTCCTTTACGTGCTAAGGGGTATCTAGAGAGTGGGTTAGGTTTAATAACTACCCTAACACTAACGCGTACCCTAAACCTAAACCCTACCCTAACCCTAACACGTACCCTAATCCTAACCAATACCCTATACCGAGCCCTAACCCTAACACTAACCCTAACCCTAACCCTAACCCATACCCTACGCCGTACCAGAAGCCCTCCCCGAACCCGTACCCTAAGCCGTATCCTAAGCCTAACCCTAAGCCTAACCCTAACCCTAGGCTACCCTTGGATGCTTCTGCCTCCAATAGATTTCCTAAGCACTAGTGTTTTAAGGAACAGCTTAAAAAGAGAATCCTAATGTGATTTCTTTATAATGGGTGTGTTCCTTATTTTATCCTAGTGTCTAAACTCTTCTCCATGGCTGGACCTCCAAATAATATTCCTTTATGTGCTAAGGGGTATCTAGAGAATGGGATAGGTTTAATAACTACCCTAACACTAACGCGTACCCTAACCCTAACCCCTACCCTAACCATAACACGTACCTTAATCCTAACCAATACCCTAAACCGAGCCCTAACCCTAACACTAACCCTAACCCTAACCCTAACCCATACCCTACGCCGTACCCGAAGCCCTCCCCAAACCCGTACCCTAAGCCGTACCCTAAGCCGTACCCTAAGCCTAACCCTAACCCTAGGCTACCCTTGACTGCTTCTGCCTCCAATAGATTTCCTAAGCACTAGTGTTTTAAGGAACAGCTTAAAAAGAGAATCCTAATGTGATTTCTTTATAATGGGTGTGTTCCTTATCTTATCCTAGTGTCTAAACTCTTCTCCATGGCTGGACCTCCAAATAATATTCCTTTACGTGCTAAGGGGTATCTAGAGACTGGGATAGGTTTAATAACTACCCTAACACTAACGCGTACCCTAACCCTAACCCCTACCCTAACCCTAACACGTACCCTAATCCTAACCAATACCCTAAACCGAGCCCTAACCCTAACACTAACCCTAACCCTAACCCTAACCCATACCCTACGCCGTACCCGAAGCCCTCCCCGAACCGGTACCCTAAGCCGTACCCTAAGCCGTACCCTAAGCCTAACCCTAACCCTAGGCTACCCTTGACTGCTTCTGCCTCCAATAGATTTCCTAAGCACTAGTGTTTTAAGGAACAGCTTAAAAAGAGAATCCTAATGTGATTTCTTTATAATGGGTGTGTTCCTTATCTTATCCTAGTGTCTAAACTCTTCTCCATGGCTGAACCGCCAAATAATATTCCTTGACGTGCTAAGGTGTATCTAGAGAGTGGGATAGGTTTAATAACTACCCTAACCCTAACGCGTACCCTAACCCTAACCCCTACCCTAACCCTAACACGTACCCTAATCCTAACCCGTACCCTAAACCGAGCCCTAACCCTAACACTAACCCTAACCCTAACCCATACCCTACGCCGTACCAGAAGCCCTCCCCGAACCCGTACCCTAAGCCGTACCCTAAGCCTAACCCTAAGCCTAACCCTAAACGTAGGCTACCCTTGAATGCTTCTGCCTCCAATAGATTTCCTAAGCAGTAGTGTTTTAAGGAACAGCTTAAAAAGAGAATCCTAATGTGATTTCTTTATAATGGGTGTGTTCCTTATCTTATCCTAGTGTCTAAACTCTTCTCCATGGCTGGACCTCCAAATAATATTCCTTTATGTGCTAAGGGGTATCTAGAGAATGGGATAGGTTTAATAACTACCCTAACACTAACACGTACCCTAACCCTAACCCCTACCCTAACCATAACACGTACCTTAATCCTAACCAATACCCTAAACCGAGCCCTAACCCTAACACTAACCCTAACCCTAACCCTAACCCATACCCTACGCAGTACCCGAAGCCCTCCCCAATCCCGTACCCTAAGCCGTACCCTAAGCCTAACCCTAACCCTAGGCTACCCTTGACTGCTTCTGCCTCCAATAGATTTCCTAAGCACTAGTGTTTTAAGGAACAGCTTAAAAAGAGAATCCTAATGTGATTTCTTTATAATGGGTGTGTTCCTTATCTTATCCTAGTGTCTAAACTCTTCTCCATGGCTGGACCTCCAAATAATATTCCTTTACGTGCTAAGGGGTATCTAGAGACTGGGATAGGTTTAATAACTACCCTAACACTAACGCGTACCCTAACCCTAACCCCTACCCTAACCCTAACACGTACCCTAATCCTAACCAATACCCTAAACCGAGCCCTAACCCTAACACTAACCCTAACCCTAACCCTAACCCATACCCTACGCCGTACCCGAAGCCCTCCCCGAACCGGTACCCTAAGCCGTACCCTAAGCCGTACCCTAAGCCTAACCCTAACCCTAGGCTACCCTTGACTGCTTCTGCCTCCAATAGATTTTCTAAGCACTAGTGTTTTAAGGAACAGCTTAAAAAGAGAATCCTAATGTGATTTCTTTATAATGGGTGTGTTCCTTATCTTATCCTAGTGTCTAAACTCTTCTCCATGGCTGGACCTCCAAATAATATTCCTTTACGTGCTAAGGGGTATCTAGAGAGTGGGTTAGGTTTAATAACTACCCTAACACTAACGCGTACCCTAACCCTAAACCCTACCCTAACCCTAACACGTACCCTAATCCTAACCAATACCCTATACCGAGCCCTAACCCTAACACTAACCCTAACCCTAACCCTAACCCATACCCTACGCCGTACCAGAAGCCCTCCACGAACCCGTACCCTAAGCCGTACCCTAAGCCTAACCCTAAGCCTAACCCTAACCCTAGGCTACCCTTGACTGCTTCTGCCTCCAATAGATTTCCTAAGCACTAGTGTTTTAAGGAACAGCTTAAAAAGAGAATCCTAATGTGATTTCTTTATAATGGGTGTGTTCCTTATCTTATCCTAGTGTCTAAACTCTTCTCCATGGCTGGACCTCCAAATAATATTCCTTTACGTGCTAAGGGGTATCTAGAGAGTGGGTTAGGTTTAATAACTACCCTAACACTAACGCGTACCCTAACCCTAAACCCTACCCTATCGCTAACTCGTACCCTAATCCTAACCCGTACCCTAAACCGAGCCCTAACCCTAACACTAACCCTAACCCTAACCCTAACCCATACCCTACGCCGTACCAGAAGCCCTCCCCGGACCCGGACCCTAAGCCGTACCCTAAGCCTAACCCTAAGCCTAACCCTAAACGTAGGCTACCCTTGAATGCTTCTGCCTCCAATAGATTTCCTAAGCAGTAGTGTTTTAAGGAACAGCTTAAAAAGAGAATCCTAATGTGATTTCTTTATAATGGGTGTGTTCCTTATCTTATCCTAGTGTCTAAATTCTTCTCCATGGCTGGACCTCCAAATAATATTCCTTTACGTGCTAAGGGGTATCTAGAGAGTGGGATAGCTTTAATAACTACCCTAACACTAACGCGTACCCTAACCCTAACCCCTACCCTAACCCTAACACGTACCCTAATCCTAACCAATACCCTAAACCGAGCCCTAACACTAACACTAACCCTAACCCTAACCCATACCCTACGCCGTACACGAAGCCATCCCCGAACCCGTACCCTAAGCCGTACCCTAAGCCTAACCCTAAGCCTAACCCTAAACGTAGGCTACCCTTGAATGCTTCTGCCTCCAATAGATTTCCTAAGCAGTAGTGTTTTAAGGAACAGCTTAAAAAGAGAATCCTAATGTGATTTCTTTATAATGGGTGTGTTCCTTATCTTATCCTAGTGTCTAAATTCTTCTCCATGGCTGGACCTCCAAATAATATTCCTTTACGTGCTAAGGGGTATCTAGAGAGTGGGATAGCTTTAATAACTACCCTAACACTAACGCGTACCCTAACCCTAACCCCTACCCTAACCCTAACACGTACCCTATTCCTAACCAATACCCTAAACCGAGCCCTAACACTAACACTAACCCTAACCCTAACCCTAACCCATACCCTACGCCGTACACGAAGCCATCCCCGAACCCGTACCCTAAGCCGTACCCTAAGCCGTACCCTAAGCCTAACCCTAACCCTAGGCTACCCTTGACTGCTTCTGCCTCCAATAGATTTCCTAAGCACTAGTGTTTTAAGGAACAGCTTAAAAAGAGAATCCTAATGTGATTTCTTTATAATGGGTGTGTTCCTTATCTTATCCTAGTGTGTAAACTCTTCTCCATGGCTGGACCTCCAAATAATATTCCTTTACGTGCTAAGGGGTATCTAGAGAGTGGGTTAGGTTTAATAACTACCCTAACACTAATGCGTACCCTAACCCTAACCCCTACCCTATCGCTAACACGTATCCTAATCTTAACCAATACCCTAAACCGAGCCCTAACCCTAACACTAACCCTAACCCTAACCCATACCCTACGCCGTACCAGAAGCCCTCCCCGAACCCGTACCCTAAGCCGTACCCTAAGCCTAACCCTAAGCCTAACCCTAAACGTAGGCTACCCTTGAATGCTTCTGCCTCCAATAGATTTCCTAAGCAGTAGTGTTTTAAGGAACAGCTTAAAAAGAGAATCCTAATGTGATTTCTTTATAATGGGTGTGTTCCTTATCTTATCCTAGTGTCTAAATTCTTCTCCATGGCTGGACCTCCAAATAATATTCCTTTACGTGCTAAGGGGTATCTAGAGAGTGGGATAGGTTTAATAACTACCCTAACACTAACGCCTACCCTAACCCTAACCCCTACCCTAACCCTAACACGTACCCTAATCCTAACCAATACCCTAAACCGAGCCCTAACCCTAACACTAACCCTAACCCGAACCCTAACCCATACCCTATGCCGTACCCGAAGCCCTCCCCGAACCGGTACCCTAAGCCGTACCCTAAGCCCTACCCTAAGCCTAACCCTAACCCTAGGCTACCCTTGACTGCTTCTGCCTCCAATAGATTTCCTAAGCACTAGTGTTTTAAGGAACAGCTTAAAAAGAGAATCCTAATGTGATTTCTTCATAATGGGTGTGTTCCTTATCTTATCCTAGTGTCTAAACTCTTCTCCATGGCTGAACCTCCAAATAATATTCCTTTACGTGCTAAGGGGTATCTAGAGAGTGGGATAGGTTTAATAACTACCCTAACCCTAACGCGTACCCTAACCCTAACCCCTACCCTAACCCTAACACGTACCCTAATCCTAACCCGTACCCTAAACCGAGCCCTAACCCTAACACTAACCCTAACCCTAACCCATACCCTACGCCGTACCAGAAGCCCTCCCCGAACCCGTACCCTAAGCCGTACCCTAAGCCTAACCCTAAGCCTAACCCTAAACGTAGGCTACCCTTGAATGCTTCTGCCTCCAATAGATTTCCTAAGCAGTAGTGTTTTAAGGAACAGCTTAAAAAGAGAATCCTAATGTGATTTCTTTATAATGGGTGTGTTCCTTATCTTATCCTAGTGTCTAAACTCTTCTCCATGGCTGGACCTCCAAATAATATTCCTTTATGTGCTAAGGGGTATCTAGAGAATGGGATAGGTTTAATAACTACCCTAACACTAACACGTACCCTAACCCTAACCCCTACCCTAACCATAACACGTACCTTAATCCTAACCAATACCCTAAACCGAGCCCTAACCCTAACACTAACCCTAACCCTAACCCTAACCCATACCCTACGCAGTACCCGAAGCCCTCCCCAATCCCGTACCCTAAGCCGTACCCTAAGCCTAACCCTAACCCTAGGCTACCCTTGACTGCTTCTGCCTCCAATAGATTTCCTAAGCACTAGTGTTTTAAGGAACAGCTTAAAAAGAGAATCCTAATGTGATTTCTTTATAATGGGTGTGTTCCTTATCTTATCCTAGTGTCTAAACTCTTCTCCATGGCTGGACCTCCAAATAATATTCCTTTACGTGCTAAGGGGTATCTAGAGACTGGGATAGGTTTAATAACTACCCTAACACTAACGCGTACCCTAACCCTAACCCCTACCCTAACCCTAACACGTACCCTAATCCTAACCAATACCCTAAACCGAGCCCTAACCCTAACACTAACCCTAACCCTAACCCTAACCCATACCCTACGCCGTACCCGAAGCCCTCCCCGAACCGGTACCCTAAGCCGTACCCTAAGCCGTACCCTAAGCCTAACCCTAACCCTAGGCTACCCTTGACTGCTTCTGCCTCCAATAGATTTTCTAAGCACTAGTGTTTTAAGGAACAGCTTAAAAAGAGAATCCTAATGTGATTTCTTTATAATGGGTGTGTTCCTTATCTTATCCTAGTGTCTAAACTCTTCTCCATGGCTGGACCTCCAAATAATATTCCTTTACGTGCTAAGGGGTATCTAGAGAGTGGGTTAGGTTTAATAACTACCCTAACACTAACGCGTACCCTAACCCTAAACCCTACCCTAACCCTAACACGTACCCTAATCCTAACCAATACCCTATACCGAGCCCTAACCCTAACACTAACCCTAACCCTAACCCTAACCCATACCCTACGCCGTACCAGAAGCCCTCCACGAACCCGTACCCTAAGCCGTACCCTAAGCCTAACCCTAAGCCTAACCCTAACCCTAGGCTACCCTTGACTGCTTCTGCCTCCAATAGATTTCCTAAGCACTAGTGTTTTAAGGAACAGCTTAAAAAGAGAATCCTAATGTGATTTCTTTATAATGGGTGTGTTCCTTATCTTATCCTAGTGTTTAAACTCTTCTCCATGGCTGGACCTCCAAGTAATATTCCTTTACGTGCTAAGGGGTATCTAGAGAGTGGGTTAGGTTTAATAACTACCCTAACACTAACGCGTACCCTAACCCTAAACCCTACCCTATCGCTAACTCGTACCCTAATCCTAACCCGTACCCTAAACCGAGCCCTAACCCTAACACTAACCCTAACCCTAACCCTAACCCATACCCTACGCCGTACCAGAAGCCCTCCCCGGACCCGTACCCTAAGCCGTACCCTAAGCCTAACCCTAAGCCTAACCCTAAACGTAGGCTACCCTTGAATGCTTCTGCCTCCAATAGATTTCCTAAGCAGTAGTGTTTTAAGGAACAGCTTAAAAAGAGAATCCTAATGTGATTTCTTTATAATGGGTGTGTTCCTTATCTTATCCTAGTGTCTAAATTCTTCTCCATGGCTGGACCTCCAAATAATATTCCTTTACGTGCTAAGGGGTATCTAGAGAGTGGGATAGCTTTAATAACTACCCTAACACTAACGCGTACCCTAACCCTAACCCCTACCCTAACCCTAACACGTACCCTAATCCTAACCAATACCCTAAACCGAGCCCTAACACTAACACTAACCCTAACCCTAACCCATACCCTACGCCGTACACGAAGCCATCCCCGAACCCGTACCCTAAGCCGTACCCTAAGCCTAACCCTAAGCCTAACCCTAAACGTAGGCTACCCTTGAATGCTTCTGCCTCCAATAGATTTCCTAAGCAGTAGTGTTTTAAGGAACAGCTTAAAAAGAGAATCCTAATGTGATTTCTTTATAATGGGTGTGTTCCTTATCTTATCCTAGTGTCTAAATTCTTCTCCATGGCTGGACCTCCAAATAATATTCCTTTACGTGCTAAGGGGTATCTAGAGAGTGGGATAGCTTTAATAACTACCCTAACACTAACGCGTACCCTAACCCTAACCCCTACCCTAACCCTAACACGTACCCTATTCCTAACCAATACCCTAAACCGAGCCCTAACACTAACACTAACCCTAACCCTAACCCTAACCCATACCCTACGCCGTACACGAAGCCATCCCCGAACCCGTACCCTAAGCCGTACCCTAAGCCGTACCCTAAGCCTAACCCTAACCCTAGGCTACCCTTGACTGCTTCTGCCTCCAATAGATTTCCTAAGCACTAGTGTTTTAAGGAACAGCTTAAAAAGAGAATCCTAATGTGATTTCTTTATAATGGGTGTGTTCCTTATCTTATCCTAGTGTGTAAACTCTTCTCCATGGCTGGACCTCCAAATAATATTCCTTTACGTGCTAAGGGGTATCTAGAGAGTGGGTTAGGTTTAATAACTACCCTAACACTAATGCGTACCCTAACCCTAACCCCTACCCTATCGCTAACACGTATCCTAATCTTAACCAATACCCTAAACCGAGCCCTAACCCTAACACTAACCCTAACCCTAACCCATACCCTACGCCGTACCAGAAGCCCTCCCCGAACCCGTACCCTAAGCGGTACCCTAAGCCTAACCCTAAGCCTAACCCTAAACGTAGGCTACCCTTGAATGCTTCTGCCTCCAATAGATTTCCTAAGCAGTAGTGTTTTAAGGAACAGCTTAAAAAGAGAATCCTAATGTGATTTCTTTATAATGGGTGTGTTCCTTATCTTATCCTAGTGTCTAAATTCTTCTCCATGGCTGGACCTCCAAATAATATTCCTTTACGTGCTAAGGGGTATCTAGAGAGTGGGATAGGTTTAATAACTACCCTAACACTAACGCCTACCCTAACCCTAACCCCTACCCTAACCCTAACACGTACCCTAATCCTAACCAATACCCTAAACCGAGCCCTAACCCTAACACTAACCCTAACCCGAACCCTAACCCATACCCTATGCCGTACCCGAAGCCCTCCCCGAACCGGTACCCTAAGCCGTACCCTAAGCCGTACCCTAAGCCTAACCCTAACCCTAGGCTACCCTTGACTGCTTCTGCCTCCAATAGATTTCCTAAGCACTAGTGTTTTAAGGAACAGCTTAAAAAGAGAATCCTAATGTGATTTCTTCATAATGGGTGTGTTCCTTATCTTATCCTAGTGTCTAAACTCTTCTCCATGGCTGAACCTCCAAATAATATTCCTTTACGTGCTAAGGGGTATCTAGAGAGTGGGTTAGGTTTAATAACTACCCTAACACTAACGCGTACCCTAACCCTAAACCCTACCCTAACCCTAACACGTACCCTAATCCTAACCAATACCCTATACCGAGCCCTAACCCTAACACTAACCCTAACCCTAACCCTAACCCATACCCTAAGCCGTACCAGAAGCCCTCCCCGAACCCGTACCCTAAGCCGTATCCTAAGCCTAACCCTAAGCCTAACCCTAACCCTAGGCTACCCTTGGATGCTTCTGCCTCCAATAGATTTCCTAAGCACTAGTGTTTTAAGGAACAGCTTAAAAAGAGAATCCTAATGTGATTTCTTTATAATGGGTGTGTTCCTTATCTTATCCTAGTGTCTAAACTCTTCTCCATGGCTGGACCTCCAAATAATATTCCTTTACGTGCTAAGGGGTATCTAGAGACTGGGATAGGTTTAATAACTACCCTAACACTAACGCGTACCCTAACCCTAACCCCTACCCTAACCCTAACACGTACCCTAATCCTAACCAATACCCTAAACCGAGCCCTAACCCTAACACTAACCCTAACCCTATCCCTAACCCATACCCTACGCCGTACCCGAAGCCCTCCCCGAACCGGTACCCTAAGCCGTACCCTAAGCCGTACCCTAAGCCTAACCCTAACCCTAGGCTACCCTTGACTGCTTCTGCCTCCAATAGATTTTCTAAGCACTAGTGTTTTAAGGAACAGCTTAAAAAGAGAATCCTAATGTGATTTCTTTATAATGGGTGTGTTCCTTATCTTATCCTAGTGTGTAAACTCTTCTCCATGGCTGGACCTCCAAATAATATTCCTTTACGTGCTAAGGGGTATCTAGAGAGTGGGTTAGGTTTAATAACTACCCTAACACTAACGCGTACCCTAACCCTAAACCCTACCCTAACCCTAACACGTACCCTAATCCTAACCAATACCCTATACCGAGCCCTAACCCTAACACTAACCCTAACCCTAACCCTAACCCATACCCTACGCCGTACCAGAAGCCCTCCACGAACCCGTACCCTAAGCCGTACCCTAAGCCTAACCCTAAGCCTAACCCTAACCCTAGGCTACCCTTGACTGCTTCTGCCTCCAATAGATTTCCTAAGCACTAGTGTTTTAAGGAACAGCTTAAAAAGAGAATCCTAATGTGATTTCTTTATAATGGGTGTGTTCCTTATCTTATCCTAGTGTCTAAACTCTTCTCATTGGCTGGACCTCCAAATAATATTCCTTTACGTGCTAAGGGGTATCTAGATAGTGGGTTAGGTTTAATAACTACCCTAACACTAACGCGTACCCTAACCCTAACCCCTACCCTAACCCTAACACGTACCCTAATCCTAACCAATACCCTATACCGAGCCCTAAACCTAACACTAACCCTAACCCTAACCCTAACCCATACCCTACGCCGTACCCGAAGCCCTCCCCGAACCCGTACCCTAAGCCGTACCCTAAGCCTAACCCTAACCCTAGGCTACCCTTGACTGCTTCTGCCTCCAATAGATTTCCTAAGCACTAGTGTTTTAAGGAACAGCTTAAAAAGAGAATCCTAATGTGATTTCTTTATAATGGGTGTGTTCCTTATCTTATCCTAGTGTCTAAACTCTTCTCCATGGCTGGACCTCCAAATAATATTCCTTTATGTGCTAAGGGGTATCTAGAGAGTGGGATAGCTTTAATAACTACCCTAACACTAACACGTACCCTAACCTTAACCCCTACCCTAACCATAACACGTACCCTAATCCTAACCAATACCCTAAACCGAACCCAACCCTAACACTAACCCTAACCCTAACCCTAACCCATACCCTACGCCATACCCGAAGCCCTCCCCGAACCCGTACCCTAAGCCGTACCCTAAGCCGTACCCTAAGCCTAACCCTAACCCTAGGCTACCCTTGACTGCTTCTGCCTCCAGTAGATTTCCTAAGCACTAGTGTTTTAAGGAACAGCTTAAAAAGAGAATCCTAAAGTGATTTCTTTATAATGGGTGTGTTCCTTATCTTATCCTAGTGTCTAAACTCTTCTCCATGGCTGGACCCCCAAATAATATTTCTTTACGTGCTAAGGGGTATCTAGAGAGTGGGATAGGTTTAATAACTACCCTAACCCTAACGCGTACCCTAACCCTATCCCCTACCCTAACACTAACACGTACCCTAATCCTAACCCGTACCCAAAACCGAGGCCTAACCCTAAAACTAACCCTAACCCTAACCCTAACCCATACCCTACGCCGTACCCGAAGCCCTCACCGAACCCGTACCCTAAGCCGTACCCTAAGCCTAACCCTAACCCTAGGCTACCCTTGACTGCTTCTGCCTCCAATAGATTTCCTAAGCACTAGTGTTTTAAGGAACAGCTTAAAAAGGGAATCCTAATGTGATTTCTTTATAATGGGTGTGTTCCTTATCTTATCCTAGTGTCTAAACTCTTCTCCATGGCTGGACCCCCAAATAATATTCCTTTACGTGCTAAGGGGTATCTAGAGAGTGGGATAGGTTTAATAACTACCCTAACCCTAACGCGTACCCTAACCCTATCCCCTACCCTAACCCTAACACGTACCCTAATCCTAACCCGTACCCTAAACCGAGCCCTAACCCTAACACTAACCCTAACCCTAACCCTAACCCATACCCTACGCCATACCTGAAGCCCTCCCCGAACCCGTACCCTAAGCCGTACCCTAAGCCGTACCCTAAGCCTAACCCTTACCCTAGGCTACCCTTGACTGCTTCTGCCTCCAATAGATTTCCTAAGCACTAGTGTTTTAAGGAACAGCTTAAAAAGAGAATCCTAATGTGATTTCTTTATAATGGGTGTGTTCCTTATCTTATCCTAGTGTCTAAACTCTTCTCCATGGCTGGACCTCCAAATAATATTCCTTTATGTGCTAAGGGGTATCTAGAGAGTGGGATAGCTTTAATAACTACCCTAACACTAACGCGTACCCTAACCCTAACCCCTACCCTAACCATAACACGTACCCTAATCCTAACCAATACCCTAAACCGAGCCCTAACCCTAACACTATCCCTAACCCTAACCCTAACCCATACCCTACGCCGTACCCGAAGCCCTCCCCAAACCCGTACCCTAAGCCGTACCCTAAGCCGTACCCTAAGCCTAACCCTAACCCTAGGCTACCCTTGACTGCTTCTGCCTCCAATAGATTTCCTAAGCACTAGTGTTTTAAGGAACAGCTTAAAAAGAGAATCCTATTGTGATTTCTTTATAATGGGTGTGTTCCTTATCTTATCCTAGTGTCTAACCTCTTCTCCATGGCTGGACCCCCAAATAATATTCCTTTACGTGCTAAGGTGTATCTAGAGAGTGGGATAGGTTTAATAACTACCCTAACCCTAACGCGTACCCTAACCCTAACCCCTACCCTAACCCTAACATGTACCCTAATCCTAACCCGTACCTTAAACCGAGCCCTAACCCTAACACTAACCCTAACCCTAACCCTAACCCATACCCTACGCTGTACCCGAAGCCCTCACCGAACCCGTACCCTAAGCCGTACCCTAAGCCTAACCCTAAGCCTAACCCTAACCCTAGGCTACCCTTGACTGCATCTGCCTCCAATAGATTTCCTAAGCACTAGTGTTTTAAGGAACAGCTTAAAAAGAGAATCCTAATGTGATTTCTTTATAATGGGTGTGTTCCTTATCTTATCCTAGTGTCTAAACTCTTCTCCATGGCTGGACCCCCAAATAATATTCCTTTACATGCTAAGGGGTATCTAGAGAGTGGGATAGGTTTAATAACTACCCTAACCCTAACGCGTACCCTAACCCTATCCCCTACCCTAACCCTAACACGTACCCTAATCCTAACCCGTACCCTAAACCGAGCCCTAACCCTAACACTAACCCTAACCCTAACCCTAACCCATACCCTACGCCGTACCCGAAGCCCTCCCCTAACCCGTACCCTAAGCCGTACCCTAAGCCGTACCCTAAGCCGTACCCTAACCCTAGGCTACCCTTGACTGCTTCTGCCTCCAATAGATTTCCTAAGCACTAGTGTTTTAAGGAACAGCTTAAAAAGAGAATCCTAATGTGATTTCTTTATAATGGGTGTGTTCCTTATCTTATCCTAGTGTCTAAACTCTTCTCCATGGCTGGACCTCCAAATAATATTCCTTTACGTGCTAAGGGGTATCTAGAGACTGGGATAGGTTTAATAACTACCCTAACACTAACGCGTACCCTAACCCTAACCCCTACCCTAACCCTAACACGTACCCTAATCCTAACCAATACCCTAAACCGAGCCCTAACCCTAACACTAACCCTAACCCTAACCCTAACCCATACCCTACGCCGTACCCGAAGCCCTCCCCGAACCGGTACCCTAAGCCGTACCCTAAGCCGTACCCTAAGCCTAACCCTAACCCTAGGCTACCCTTGACTGCTTCTGCCTCCAATAGATTTTCTAAGCACTAGTGTTTTAAGGAACAGCTTAAAAAGAGAATCCTAATGTGATTTCTTTATAATGGGTGTGTTCCTTATCTTATCCTAGTGTCTAAACTCTTCTCCATGGCTGGACCTCCAAATAATATTCCTTTACGTGCTAAGGGGTATCTAGAGAGTGGGTTAGGTTTAATAACTACCCTAACACTAACGCGTACCCTAACCCTAAACCCTACCCTAACCCTAACACGTACCCTAATCCTAACCAATACCCTATACCGAGCCCTAACCCTAACACTAACCCTAACCCTAACCCTAACCCATACCCTACGCCGTACCAGAAGCCCTCCACGAACCCGTACCCTAAGCCGTACCCTAAGCCTAACCCTAAGCCTAACCCTAACCCTAGGCTACCCTTGACTGCTTCTGCCTCCAATAGATTTCCTAAGCACTAGTGTTTTAAGGAACAGCTTAAAAAGAGAATCCTAATGTGATTTCTTTATAATGGGTGTGTTCCTTATCTTATCCTAGTGTCTAAACTCTTCTCCATGGCTGGACCTCCAAATAATATTCCTTTACGTGCTAAGGGGTATCTAGAGAGTGGGTTAGGTTTAATAACTACCCTAACACTAACGCGTACCCTAACCCTAACCCCTACCCTAACCCTAACACGTACCCTAATCCTAACCAATACCCTATACCGAGCCCTAAACCTAACACTAACCCTAACCCTAACCCTAACCCATACCCTACGCCGTACCCGAAGCCCTCCCCGAACCCGTACCCTAAGCCGTACCCTAAGCCTAACCCTAACCCTAGGCTACCCTTGACTGCTTCTGCCTCCAATAGATTTCCTAAGCACTAGTGTTTTAAGGAACAGCTTAAAAAGAGAATCCTAATGTGATTTCTTTATAATGGGTGTGTTCCTTATCTTATCCTAGTGTCTAAACTCTTCTCCATGGCTGGACCTCCAAATAATATTCCTTTATGTGCTAAGGGGTATCTAGAGAGTGGGATAGCTTTAATAACTACCCTAACACTAACACGTACCCTAACCTTAACCCCTACCCTAACCATAACACGTACCCTAATCCTAACCAATACCCTAAACCGAACCCAACCCTAACACTAACCCTAACCCTAACCCTAACCCATACCCTACGCCATACCCGAAGCCCTCCCCGAACCCGTACCCTAAGCCGTACCCTAAGCCGTAACCTAAGCCTAACCCTAACCCTAGGCTACCCTTGACTGCTTCTGCCTCCAGTAGATTTCCTAAGCACTAGTGTTTTAAGGAACAGCTTAAAAAGAGAATCCTAAAGTGATTTCTTTATAATGGGTGTGTTCCTTATCTTATCCTAGTGTCTAAACTCTTCTCCATGGCTGGACCCCCAAATAATATTTCTTTACGTGCTAAGGGGTATCTAGAGAGTGGGATAGGTTTAATAACTACCCTAACCCTAACGCGTACCCTAACCCTATCCCCTACCCTAACCCTAACACGTACCCTAATCCTAACCCGTACCCAAAACCGAGGCCTAACCCTAAAACTAACCCTAACCCTAACCCTAACCCATACCCTACGCCATACCCGAAGCCCTCACCGAACCCGTACCCTAAGCCGTACCCTAAGCCTAACCCTAACCCTAGGCTACCCTTGACTGCTTCTGCCTCCAATAGATTTCCTAAGCACTAGTGTTTTAAGGAACAGCTTAAAAAGGGAATCCTAATGTGATTTCTTTATAATGGGTGTGTTCCTTATCTTATCCTAGTGTCTAAACTCTTCTCCATGGCTGGACCCCCAAATAATATTCCTTTACGTGCTAAGGGGTATCTAGAGAGTGGGATAGGTTTAATAACTACCCTAACCCTAACGCGTACCCTAACCCTATCCCCTACCCTAACCCTAACACGTACCCTAATCCTAACCCGTACCCTAAACCGAGCCCTAACCCTAACACTAACCCTAACCCTAACCCTAACCCATACCCTACGCCATACCTGAAGCCCTCCCCGAACCCGTACCCTAAGCCGTACCCTAAGCCGTACCCTAAGCCTAACCCTTACCCTAGGCTACCCTTGACTGCTTCTGCCTCCAATAGATTTCCTAAGCACTAGTGTTTTAAGGAACAGCTTAAAAAGAGAATCCTAATGTGATTTCTTTATAATGGGTGTGTTCCTTATCTTATCCTAGTGTCTAAACTCTTCTCCATGGCTGGACCTCCAAATAATATTCCTTTATGTGCTAAGGGGTATCTAGAGAGTGGGATAGCTTTAATAACTACCCTAACACTAACGCGTACCCTAACCCTAACCCCTACCCTAACCATAACACGTACCCTAATCCTAACCAATACCCTAAACCGAGCCCTAACCCTAACACTAACCCTAACCCTAACCCTAACCCATACCCTACGCCGTACCCGAAGCCCTCCCCAAACCCGTACCCTAAGCCGTACCCTAAGCCGTACCCTAAGCCTAACCCTAACCCTAGGCTACCCTTGACTGCTTCTGCCTCCAATAGATTTCCTAAGCACTAGTGTTTTAAGGAACAGCTTAAAAAGAGAATCCTATTGTGATTTCTTTATAATGGGTGTGTTCCTTATCTTATCCTAGTGTCTAACCTCTTCTCCATGGCTGGACCCCCAAATAATATTCCTTTACGTGCTAAGGTGTATCTAGAGAGTGGGATAGGTTTAATAACTACCCTAACCCTAACGCGTACCCTAACCCTAACCCCTACCCTAACCCTAACATGTACCCTAATCCTAACCCGTACCTTAAACCGAGCCCTAACCCTAACACTAACCCTAACCCTAACCCTAACCCATACCCTACGCCGTACCCGAAGCCCTCACCGAACCCGTACCCTAAGCCGTACCCTAAGCCTAACCCTAAGCCTAACCCTAACCCTAGGCTACCCTTGACTGCATCTGCCTCCAATAGATTTCCTAAGCACTAGTGTTTTAAGGAACAGCTTAAAAAGAGAATCCTAATGTGATTTCTTTATAATGGGTGTGTTCCTTATCTTATCCTAGTGTCTAAACTCTTCTCCATGGCTGGACCCCCAAATAATATTCCTTTACATGCTAAGGGGTATCTAGAGAGTGGGATAGGTTTAATAACTACCCTAACCCTAACGCGTACCCTAACCCTATCCCCTACCCTAACCCTAACACGTACCCTAATCCTAACCCGTACCCTAAACCGAGCCCTAACCCTAACACTAACCCTAACCCTAACCCTAACCCATACCCTACGCCGTACCCGAAGCCCTCCCCTAACCCGTACCCTAAGCCGTACCCTAAGCCGTACCCTAAGCCGTACCCTAACCCTAGGCTACCCTTGACTGCTTCTGCCTCCAATAGATTTCCTAAGCACTAGTGTTTTAAGGAACAGCTTAAAAAGAGAATCCTAATGTGATTTCTTTATAATGGGTGTGTTCCTTATCTTATCCTAGTGTCTAAACTCTTCTCCATGGCTGGACCTCCAAATAATATTCCTTATGTGCAAAGGGGTATCTAGAGAGTGGGATAGCTTTAATAACTACTCTAACACTAACGCGTACCCTAACCCTAACCCCTACCCTAACCCTAACACGTACCCTAATCCTAACCAATACCCTAAACCGAGCCCTAACCCTAACACTAATCCTAACCCTAACCCTAACCCATACCCTACGCCATACCCGAATCCCTCCCCGAACCCGTACCCTAAGCCGTACCCTAAGCCGTACCCTAAGCCTAACCCTAACCCTAGGCTACCCTTGACTGCTTCTGCCTCCAATAGATTTCCTAAGCACTAGTGTTTTAAGGAACATCTTAAAAAGAGAATCCTATTGTGATTTCTTTATAATGGGTGTGTTCCTTATCTTATCCTAGTGTCTAAACTCTTCTCCATGGCTGGACCCCCAAATAATATTCCTTGACGTGCTAAGGTGTATCTAGAGAGTGGGATAGGTTTAATAACTACCCTAACACTAACGCGTACCCTAACCCTAATCCCTACCCTAACCCTAACATGTACCCTAATCCTAACACGTACCCTAATCGGAGCCCTAACCCTAACACTAACCCTAACCCTAACCCATACCCTATGCCGTACCCGAAGCCCTCCCCGAACCCGTACCCTAAGCCGTACCCTAAGCCTAACCCCAAGCCTAACCCTAACCGTAGGCTACTCTTGACTGCTTCTGCCTCCAATAGATTTCCTAAGCACTAGTGTTTTAAGGAACAGCTTAAAAAGAGAATCCTAATGTGATTTCTTTATAATGGGTGTGTTCCTTATCTTATCCTAGTCTATAAATTCTTCTCCATGGCTGGACCTCCAAATAATATTCCTTTACGTGCTAAGGGGTATCTAGAGAGTGGGATAGCTTTAATAACTACCCTAACACTAACGCGTACCCTAACCCTAACCCCTACCCTAACCCTAACACGTACCCTAATCCTAACCAATACACTAAACCGAGCCCTAACCCTAAAACTAACCCTAACCCTAACCCTAACCCATACCCTACGCCGTACCCGAAGCCATCCCCGAACCCGTACCCTAAGCCGTACCCTAAGCCTAACCCTAACCCTAGGCTACCCTTGACTGCTTCTGCCTCCAATAGATTTCCTATGCACTAGTGTTTTAAGGAACAGCTTAAAAAGAGAATCCTAATGTGATTTCTTTATAATGGGTGTGTTCCTTATCTTATCCTAGTGTCTAAACTCTTCTCCATGGCTGGACCTCCAAATAATATTCCTTTACGTGCTAAGGGGTATCTAGATATTGGGATAGGTTTAATAACTACCCTAACACTAACGCGTAACCTAACCCTAACCCCTACCCTAACCCTAACACGTACCCTAATCTTAACCAATACCCTAAGCCGAGCCCTGACCCTAACACTAACCCTAACCCTAACCCATACCCTAAGCCGTACCCGAAGCCCTCCCCAAACCCGTACCCTAAGCCGTACCCTAAGCCGTACCCTAAGCCTAACCCTAACCCTAGGCTACCCTTGACTGCTTCTGCCTCCAATAGATTTCCTAAGCAGTAGTGTTTTAAGGAACAGCTTAAAAAGAGAATCCTAATGTGATTTCTTTATAATGGGTGTGTTCCTTATCTTATCCTAGTGTCTAAATTCTTCTCCATGGCTGGACCTCCAAATAATATTCCTTTACGTGCTAAGGGGTATCTAGAGAGTGGGATAGCTTTAATAACTACCCTAACACTAACACGTACCCTAACCTTAACCCCTACCCTAACCATAACACGTACCCTAATCCTAACCAATACCCTAAACCGAACCCAACCCTAACACTAACCCTAACCCTAACCCTAACCCATACCCTACGCCATACCCGAAGCCCTCCCCGAACCCGTACCCTAAGCCGTACCCTAAGCCGTACCCTAAGCCTAACCCTAACCCTAGGCTACCCTTGACTGCTTCTGCCTCCAGTAGATTTCCTAAGCACTAGTGTTTTAAGGAACAGCTTAAAAAGAGAATCCTAAAGTGATTTCTTTATAATGGGTGTGTTCCTTATCTTATCCTAGTGTCTAAACTCTTCTCCATGGCTGGACCCCCAAATAATATTTCTTTACGTGCTAAGGGGTATCTAGAGAGTGGGATAGGTTTAATAACTACCCTAACCCTAACGCGTACCCTAACCCTATCCCCTACCCTAACCCTAACACGTATCCTAATCCTAACCCGTACCCAAAACCGAGCCCTAACCCTAAAACTAACCCTAACCCTAACCCTAACCCATACCCTACGCCGTACCCGAAGCCCTCACCGAACCCGTACCCTAAGCCGTACCCTAAGCCTAACCCTAACCCTAGGCTACCCTTGACTGCTTCTGCCTCCAATAGATTTCCTAAGCACTAGTGTTTTAAGGAACAGCTTAAAAAGGGAATCCTAATGTGATTTCTTTATAATGGGTGTGTTCCTTATCTTATCCTAGTGTCTAAACTCTTCTCCATGGCTGGACCCCCAAATAATATTCCTTTACGTGCTAAGGGGTATCTAGAGTGTGGGATAGGTTTAATAACTACCCTAACCCTAACGCGTACCCTAACCCTATCCCCTACCCTAACCCTAACACGTACCCTAATCCTAACCCGTACCCTAAACCGAGCCCTAACCCTAACACTAACCCTAACCCTAACCCTAACCCATACCCTACGCCATACCTGAAGCCCTCCCCGAACCCGTACCCTAAGCCGTACCCTAAGCCGTACCCTAAGCCTAACCCTTACCCTAGGCTACCCTTGACTGCTTCTGCCTCCAATAGATTTCCTAAGCACTAGTGTTTTAAGGAACAGCTTAAAAAGAGAATCCTAATGTGATTTCTTTATAATGGGTGTGTTCCTTATCTTATCCTAGTGTCTAAACTCTTCTCCATGGCTGGACCTCCAAATAATATTCCTTTATGTGCTAAGGGGTATCTAGAGAGTGGGATAGCTTTAATAACTACCCTAACACTAACGCGTACCCTAACCCTAACCCCTACCCTAACCATAACACGTACCCTAATCCTAACCAATACCCTAAACCGAGCCCTAACCCTAACACTAACCCTAACCCTAACCCTAACCCATACCCTACGCCGTACCCGAAGCCCTCCCCAAACCCGTACCCTACGCCGTACCCTAAGCCGTACCCTAAGCCTAACCCTAACCCTAGGCTACCCTTGACTGCTTCTGCCTCCAATAGATTTCCTAAGCACTAGTGTTTTAAGGAACAGCTTAAAAAGAGAATCCTATTGTGATTTCTTTATAATGGGTGTGTTCCTTATCTTATCCTAGTGTCTAACCTCTTCTCCATGGCTGGACCCCCAAATAATATTCCTTTACGTGCTAAGGTGTATCTAGAGAGTGGGATAGGTTTAATAACTACCCTAACCCTAACGCGTACCCTAACCCTAACCCCTACCCTAACCCTAACATGTACCCTAATCCTAACCCGTACCTTAAACCGAGCCCTAACCCTAACACTAACCCTAACCCTAACCCTAACCCATACCCTACGCCGTACCCGAAGCCCTCACCGAACCCGTACCCTAAGCCGTACCCTAAGCCTAACCCTAAGCCTAACCCTAACCCTAGGCTACCCTTGACTGCTTCTGCCTCCAATAGATTTCCTAAGCACTAGTGTTTTAAGGAACAGCTTAAAAAGAGAATCCTAATGTGATTTCTTTATAATGGGTGTGTTCCTTATCTTATCCTAGTGTCTAAACTCTTCTCCATGGCTGGACCCCCAAATAATATTCCTTTACATGCTAAGGGGTATCTAGAGAGTGGGATAGGTTTAATAACTACCCTAACCCTAACGCGTACCCTAACCCTATCCCCTACCCTAACCCTAACACGTACCCTAATCCTAACCCGTACCCTAAACCGAGCCCTAACCCTAACACTAACCCTAACCCTAACCCTAACCCATACCCTACGCCGTACCCGAAGCCCTCCCCTAACCCGTACCCTAAGCCGTACCCTAAGCCGTACCCTAAGCCGTACCCTAACCCTAGGCTACCCTTGACTGCTTCTGCCTCCAATAGATTTCCTAAGCACTAGTGTTTTAAGGAACAGCTTAAAAAGAGAATCCTAATGTGATTTCTTTATAATGGGTGTGTTCCTTATCTTATCCTAGTGTCTAAACTCTTCTCCATGGCTGGACCTCCAAATAATATTCCTTTATGTGCTAAGGGGTATCTAGAGAGTGGGATAGCTTTAATAACTACCCTAACACTAACGCGTACCCTAACCATAACCCCTACCCTAACCATAACACGTACCCTAATCCTAACCAATACCCTAAACCGAGCCCTAACCCTAACACTAACCCTAACCCTAACCCATACCCTACGCCGTACCCGAAGCCCTCCCCGAACCCGTACCCTAAGCCGTACCCTAAGACTAACCCTAACCCTAGGCTACCCTTGACTGCTTCTGCCTCCAATAGATTTCCTAAGCACTAGTGTTTTAAGGAACAGCTTAAAAAGAGAATCCTAATGTGATTTCTTTATAATGGGTGTGTTCCTTATCTTATCCTAGTGTCTAAACTCTTCTCCATGGCTGGACCTCCAAATAATATTCCTTTACGTGCTAAGGGGTATCTAGAGACTGGGATAGGTTTAATAACTACCCTAACACTAACGCGTACCCTAACCCTAACCCCTACCCTAACCCTAACACGTACCCTAATCCTAACCAATACCCTAAACCGAGCCCTAACCCTAACACTAACCCTAACCCTAACCCTAACCCATACCCTACGCCGTACCCGAAGCCCTCCCCGAACCGGTACCCTAAGCCGTACCCTAAGCCGTACCCTAAGCCTAACCCTAACCCTAGGCTACCCTTGACTGCTTCTGCCTCCAATAGATTTCCTAAGCACTAGTGTTTTAAGGAACAGCTTAAAAACAGAATCCTAATGTGATTTCTTTATAATGGGTGTGTTCCTTATCTTATCCTAGTGTCTAAACTCTTCTCCATGGCTGGACCTCCAAATAATATTCCTTATGTGCTAAGGGGTATCTAGAGAGTGGGATAGCTTTAATAACTACCCTAACACTAACGCGTACCCTAACCCTAACCCCTACCCTAACCCTAACACGTACCCTAATCCTAACCAATACCCTAAACCGAGCCCTAACCCTAACACTAACCCTAACCCTAACCCTAACCCATACCCTACGCCATACCCGAATCCCTCCCCGAACCCGTACCCTAAGCCGTACCCTAAGCCGTACCCTAAGCCTAACCCTAACCCTAGGCTACCCTTGACTGCTTCTGCCTCCAATAGATTTCCTAAGCACTAGTGTTTTAAGGAACATCTTAAAAAGAGAATCCTATTGTGATTTCTTTATAATGGGTGTGTTCCTTATCTTATCCTAGTGTCTAAACTCTTCTCCATGGCTGGACCCCCAAATAATATTCCTTGACGTGCTAAGGTGTATCTAGAGAGTGGGATAGGTTTAATAACTACCCTAACCCTAACGCGTACCCTAACCCTAATCCCTACCCTAACCCTAACATGTACCCTAATCCTAACACGTACCGTAATCGGAGCCCTAACCCTAACACTAACCCTAACCCTAACCCATACCCTATGCCGTACCCGAAGCCCTCCCCGAACCCGTACCCTAAGCCGTACCCTAAGCCTAACCCCAAGCCTAACCCTAACCGTAGGCTACTCTTGACTGCTTCTGCCTCCAATAGATTTCCTAAGCACTAGTGTTTTAAGGAACAGCTTAAAAAGAGAATCCTAATGTGATTTCTTTATAATGGGTGTGTTCCTTATCTTATCCTAGTGTCTAAATTCTTCTCCATGGCTGGACCTCCAAATAATATTCCTTTACGTGCTAAGGGGTATCTAGAGAGTGGGATAGCTTTAATAACTACCCTAACACTAACGCGTACCCTAATCCTAACCCCTACCCTAACCCTAACACGTACCCTAATCCTAACCAATACACTAAACCGAGCCCTAACCCTAAAACTAACCCTAACCCTAACCCTAACCCATACCCTACGCCGTACCCGAAGCCATCCCCGAACCCGTACCCTAAGCCGTACCCTAAGCCTAACCCTAACCCTAGGCTACCCTTGACTGCTTCTGCCTCCAATAGATTTCCTAAGCACTAGTGTTTTAAGGAACAGCTTAAAAAGAGAATCCTAATGTGATTTCTTTATAATGGGTGTGTTCCTTATCTTATCCTAGTGTCTAAACTCTTCTCCATGGCTGGACCTCCAAATAATATTCCTTTACGTGCTAAGGGGTATCTAGATATTGGGATAGGTTTAATAACTACCCTAACACTAACGCGTAACCTAACCCTAACCCCTACCCTAACCCTAACACGTACCGTAATCTTAACCAATACCCTAAGCCGAGCCCTGACCCTAACACTAACCCTAACCCTAACCCATACCCTAAGCCGTACCCGAAGCCCTCCCCAAACCCGTACCCTAAGCCGTACCCTAAGCCGTACCCTAAGCCTAACCCTAACCCTAGGCTACCCTTGACTGCTTCTGCCTCCAATAGATTTCCTAAGCACTAGTGTTTTAAGGAACAGCTTAAAAAGAGAATCCTAATGTGATTTCTTTATAATGGGTGTGTTCCTTATCTTATCCTAGTGTCTAAACTCTTCTCCATGGCTGGACCTCCAAATAATATTCCTTTACGTGCTAAGGGGTATCTAGAGACTGGGATAGGTTTAATAACTACCCTAACACTAACGCGTACCCTAACCCTAACCCCTACCCTAACCCTAACACGTACCCTAATCCTAACCAATACCCTAAACCGAGCCCTAACCCTAACACTAACCCTAACCCTAACCCTAACCCATACCCTACGCCGTACCCGAAGCCCTCCCCGAACCGGTACCCTAAGCCGTACCCTAAGCCGTACCCTAAGCCTAACCCTAACCCTAGGCTACCCTTGACTGCTTCTGCCTCCAATAGATTTCCTAAGCACTAGTGTTTTAAGGAACAGCTTAAAAACAGAATCCTAATGTGATTTCTTTATAATGGGTGTGTTCCTTATCTTATCCTAGTGTCTAAACTCTTCTCCATGGCTGGACCTCCAAATAATATTCCTTTACGTGCTAAGGGGTATCTAGAGATTGGGATAGGTTTAATAACTACCCTAACACTAACGCGTACCCTAACCCTAACCCCTACCCTAACCCTAACACGTACCCTAATCCTAACCAATACCCTAAGCCGAGCCCTAACCCTAACACTAACCCTAACCCTAACCCTAACCCATACCCTAAGCCGTACCCGAAGCCCTCCCCAAACCCGTACCCTAAGCCGTACCCTAAGCCGTACCCTAAGCCTAACCCTAACCCTAGGCTACCCTTGACTGCTTCTGCCTCCAATAGATTTCCTAAGCACTAGTGTTTTAAGGAACAGCTTAAAAAGAGAATCCTAATGTGATTTCTTTATAATGGGTGTGTTCCTTATCTTATCCTAGTGTCTAAACTCTTCTCCATGGCTGGACCCCCAAATAATATTCCTTTACGTGCTAAGGGGTATCTAGAGAGTGGGATAGGTTTAATAACTACCCTAACCCTAACGCGTACCCTAACCCTATCCCCTACCCTAACCCTAACACGTACCCTAATCCTAACCCGTACCCTAAACCGAGCCCTAAACCTAACACTAACCCTAACACTAACCCTAACCCATACCCTACGCCATACCCGAAGCCCTCCCCGAACCCGTACCCTAATCCGTACCCTAAGCCGTACCCTAAGCCTAACCCTAACCCTAGGCTACCCTTGACTGCTTCTGCCTCCAATAGATTTCCTAAGCACTAGTGTTTTAAGGAACATCTTAAAAAGAGAATCCTATTGTGATTTCTTTATAATGGGTGTGTTCCTTATCTTATCCTAGTGTCTAAACTCTTCTCCATGGCTGGACCCCCAAATAATATTCCTTGACGTGCTAAGGTGTATCTAGAGAGTGGGATAGGTTTAATAACTACCCTAACCCTAACGCGTACCCTAACCCTAACCCCTACCCTAATCCTAACATGTACCCTAATCCTAACACGTACCCTAATCGGAGCCCTAACCCTAACACTAACCCTAACCCTAACCCATACCCTATGCCGTACCCGAAGCCCTCCCCGAACCCGTACCCTAAGCCGTACCCTAAGCCTAACCCCAAGCCTAACCCTAACCGTAGGCTACTCTTGACTGCTTCTGCCTCCAATAGATTTCCTAAGCACTAGTGTTTTAAGGAACAGCTTAAAAAGAGAATCCTAATGTGATTTCTTTATAATGGGTGTGTTCCTTATCTTATCCTAGTGTCTAAATTCTTCTCCATGGCTGGACCTCCAAATAATATTCCTTTACGTGCTAAGGGGTATCTAGAGAGTGGGATAGCTTTAATAACTACCCTAACACTAACGCGTACCCTAACCCTAACCCCTACCCTAACCCTAACACGTACCCTAATCCTAACCAATACACTAAACCGAGCCCTAACCCTAACACTAACCCTAACCCTAACCCTAACCCATACCCTACGCCGTACCCGAAGCCATCCCCGAACCCGTACCCTAAGCCGTACCCTAAGCCGTACCCTAACCCTAGGCTACCCTTGACTGCTTCTGCCTCCAATAGATTTCCTATGCACTAGTGTTTTAAGGAACAGCTTAAAAAGAGAATCCTAATGTGATTTCTTTATAATGGGTGTGTTCCTTATCTTATCCTAGTGTCTAAACTCTTCTCCATGGCTGGACCTCCAAATAATATTCCTTTACGTGCTAAGGGGTATCTAGAGATTGGGATAGGTTTAATAACTACCCTAACACTAACGCGTAACCTAACCCTAACCCCTACCCTAACCCTAACACGTACCCTAATCCTAACCAATACCCTAAGCCGAGCCCTAACCCTAACACTAACCCTAACCCTAACCCTAACCCATACCCTAAGCCGTACCCGAAGCCCTCCCCAAACCCGTACCCTAAGCCGTACCCTAAGCCGTACCCTAAGCCTAACACTAACCCTAGGCTACCCTTGACTGCTTCTGCCTCCAATAGATTTCCTAAGCACTAGTGTTTTAAGGAACAGCTTAAAAAGAGAATCCTAATGTGATTTCTTTATAATGGGTGTGTTCCTTATCTTATCCTAGTGTCTAAACTCTTCTCCATGGCTGGACCTCCAAATAATATTCCTTTACGTGCTAAGGGGTATCTAGAGACTGGGATAGGTTTAATAACTACCCTAACACTAACGCGTACCCTAACCCTAACCCCTACCCTAACCCTAACACGTACCCTAATCCTAACCAATACCCTAAACCGAGCCCTAACCCTAACACTAACCCTAACCCTAACCCTAACCCATACCCTACGCCGTACCCGAAGCCCTCCCCGAACCGGTACCCTAAGCCGTACCCTAAGCCGTACCCTAAGCCTAACCCTAACCCTAGGCTACCCTTGACTGCTTCTGCCTCCAATAGATTTCCTACGCACTAGTGTTTTAAGGAACAGCTTAAAAACAGAATCCTAATGTGATTTCTTTATAATGGGTGTGTTCCTTATCTTATCCTAGTGTCTAAACTCTTCTCCATGGCTGGACCTCCAAATAATATTCCTTTACGTGCTAAGGAGTATCTAGAGATTGGGATAGGTTTAATAACTACCCTAACACTAACGCGTACCCTAACCCTAACCCCTACCCTAACCCTAACACGTACCCTAATCCTAACCAATACCCTAAGCCGAGCCCTAACCCTAACACTAACCCTAACCCTAACCCTAACCCATACCCTAAGCCGTACCCGAAGCCCTCCCCAAACCCGTACCCTAAGCCGTACCCTAAGCCGTACCCTAAGCCTAACCCTAACCCTAGGCTACCCTTGACTGCTCCTGCCTCCAATAGATTTCCTAAGCACTAGTGTTTTAAGGAACAGCTTAAAAAGAGAATCCTAATGTGATTTCTTTATAATGGGTGTGTTCCTTATCTTATCCTAGTGTCTAAACTCTTCTCCATGGCTGGACCCCCAAATAATATTCCTTGACGTGCTAAGGTGTATCTAGAGAGTGGGATAGGTTTAATAACTACCCTAACCCTAACGCGTACCCTAACCCTAATCCCTACCCTAACCCTAACATGTACCCTAATCCTAACACGTACCCTAATCGGAGCCCTAACCCTAACACTAACCCTAACCCTAACCCATACCCTATGCCGTACCCGAAGCCCTCCCCGAACCCGTACCCTAAGCCGTACCCTAAGCCTAACCCCAAGCCTAACCCTAACCGTAGGCTACTCTTGACTGCTTCTGCCTCCAATAGATTTCCTAAGCACTAGTGTTTTAAGGAACAGCTTAAAAAGAGAATCCTAATGTGATTTCTTTATAATGGGTGTGTTCCTTATCTTATCCTAGTCTATAAATTCTTCTCCATGGCTGGACCTCCAAATAATATTCCTTTACGTGCTAAGGGGTATCTAGAGAGTGGGATAGCTTTAATAACTACCCTAACACTAACGCGTACCCTAACCCTAACCCCTACCCTAACCCTAACACGTACCCTAATCCTAACCAATACACTAAACCGAGCCCTAACCCTAAAACTAACCCTAACCCTAACCCTAACCCATACCCTACGCCGTACCCGAAGCCATCCCCGAACCCGTACCCTAAGCCGTACCCTAAGCCTAACCCTAACCCTAGGCTACCCTTGACTGCTTCTGCCTCCAATAGATTTCCTATGCACTAGTGTTTTAAGGAACAGCTTAAAAAGAGAATCCTAATGTGATTTCTTTATAATGGGTGTGTTCCTTATCTTATCCTAGTGTCTAAACTCTTCTCCATGGCTGGACCTCCAAATAATATTCCTTTACGTGCTAAGGGGTATCTAGATATTGGGATAGGTTTAATAACTACCCTAACACTAACGCGTAACCTAACCCTAACCCCTACCCTAACCCTAACACGTACCCTAATCTTAACCAATACCCTAAGCCGAGCCCTGACCCTAACACTAACCCTAACCCTAACCCATACCCTAAGCCGTACCCGAAGCCCTCCCCAAACCCGTACCCTAAGCCGTACCCTAAGCCGTACCCTAAGCCTAACCCTAACCCTAGGCTACCCTTGACTGCTTCTGCCTCCAATAGATTTCCTAAGCAGTAGTGTTTTAAGGAACAGCTTAAAAAGAGAATCCTAATGTGATTTCTTTATAATGGGTGTGTTCCTTATCTTATCCTAGTGTCTAAATTCTTCTCCATGGCTGGACCTCCAAATAATATTCCTTTACGTGCTAAGGGGTATCTAGAGAGTGGGATAGCTTTAATAACTACCCTAACACTAACACGTACCCTAACCTTAACCCCTACCCTAACCATAACACGTACCCTAATCCTAACCAATACCCTAAACCGAACCCAACCCTAACACTAACCCTAACCCTAACCCTAACCCATACCCTACGCCATACCCGAAGCCCTCCCCGAACCCGTACCCTAAGCCGTACCCTAAGCCGTACCCTAAGCCTAACCCTAACCCTAGGCTACCCTTGACTGCTTCTGCCTCCAGTAGATTTCCTAAGCACTAGTGTTTTAAGGAACAGCTTAAAAAGAGAATCCTAAAGTGATTTCTTTATAATGGGTGTGTTCCTTATCTTATCCTAGTGTCTAAACTCTTCTCCATGGCTGGACCCCCAAATAATATTTCTTTACGTGCTAAGGGGTATCTAGAGAGTGGGATAGGTTTAATAACTACCCTAACCCTAACGCGTACCCTAACCCTATCCCCTACCCTAACCCTAACACGTATCCTAATCCTAACCCGTACCCAAAACCGAGCCCTAACCCTAAAACTAACCCTAACCCTAACCCTAACCCATACCCTACGCCGTACCCGAAGCCCTCACCGAACCCGTACCCTAAGCCGTACCCTAAGCCTAACCCTAACCCTAGGCTACCCTTGACTGCTTCTGCCTCCAATAGATTTCCTAAGCACTAGTGTTTTAAGGAACAGCTTAAAAAGGGAATCCTAATGTGATTTCTTTATAATGGGTGTGTTCCTTATCTTATCCTAGTGTCTAAACTCTTCTCCATGGCTGGACCCCCAAATAATATTCCTTTACGTGCTAAGGGGTATCTAGAGTGTGGGATAGGTTTAATAACTACCCTAACCCTAACGCGTACCCTAACCCTATCCCCTACCCTAACCCTAACACGTACCCTAATCCTAACCCGTACCCTAAACCGAGCCCTAACCCTAACACTAACCCTAACCCTAACCCTAACCCATACCCTACGCCATACCTGAAGCCCTCCCCGAACCCGTACCCTAAGCCGTACCCTAAGCCGTACCCTAAGCCTAACCCTTACCCTAGGCTACCCTTGACTGCTTCTGCCTCCAATAGATTTCCTAAGCACTAGTGTTTTAAGGAACAGCTTAAAAAGAGAATCCTAATGTGATTTCTTTATAATGGGTGTGTTCCTTATCTTATCCTAGTGTCTAAACTCTTCTCCATGGCTGGACCTCCAAATAATATTCCTTTATGTGCTAAGGGGTATCTAGAGAGTGGGATAGCTTTAATAACTACCCTAACACTAACGCGTACCCTAACCCTAACCCCTACCCTAACCATAACACGTACCCTAATCCTAACCAATACCCTAAACCGAGCCCTAACCCTAACACTAACCCTAACCCTAACCCTAACCCATACCCTACGCCGTACCCGAAGCCCTCCCCAAACCCGTACCCTACGCCGTACCCTAAGCCGTACCCTAAGCCTAACCCTAACCCTAGGCTACCCTTGACTGCTTCTGCCTCCAATAGATTTCCTAAGCACTAGTGTTTTAAGGAACAGCTTAAAAAGAGAATCCTATTGTGATTTCTTTATAATGGGTGTGTTCCTTATCTTATCCTAGTGTCTAACCTCTTCTCCATGGCTGGACCCCCAAATAATATTCCTTTACGTGCTAAGGTGTATCTAGAGAGTGGGATAGGTTTAATAACTACCCTAACCCTAACGCGTACCCTAACCCTAACCCCTACCCTAACCCTAACATGTACCCTAATCCTAACCCGTACCTTAAACCGAGCCCTAACCCTAACACTAACCCTAACCCTAACCCTAACCCATACCCTACGCCGTACCCGAAGCCCTCACCGAACCCGTACCCTAAGCCGTACCCTAAGCCTAACCCTAAGCCTAACCCTAACCCTAGGCTACCCTTGACTGCTTCTGCCTCCAATAGATTTCCTAAGCACTAGTGTTTTAAGGAACAGCTTAAAAAGAGAATCCTAATGTGATTTCTTTATAATGGGTGTGTTCCTTATCTTATCCTAGTGTCTAAACTCTTCTCCATGGCTGGACCCCCAAATAATATTCCTTTACATGCTAAGGGGTATCTAGAGAGTGGGATAGGTTTAATAACTACCCTAACCCTAACGCGTACCCTAACCCTATCCCCTACCCTAACCCTAACACGTACCCTAATCCTAACCCGTACCCTAAACCGAGCCCTAACCCTAACACTAACCCTAACCCTAACCCTAACCCATACCCTACGCCGTACCCGAAGCCCTCCCCTAACCCGTACCCTAAGCCGTACCCTAAGCCGTACCCTAAGCCGTACCCTAACCCTAGGCTACCCTTGACTGCTTCTGCCTCCAATAGATTTCCTAAGCACTAGTGTTTTAAGGAACAGCTTAAAAAGAGAATCCTAATGTGATTTCTTTATAATGGGTGTGTTCCTTATCTTATCCTAGTGTCTAAACTCTTCTCCATGGCTGGACCTCCAAATAATATTCCTTTATGTGCTAAGGGGTATCTAGAGAGTGGGATAGCTTTAATAACTACCCTAACACTAACGCGTACCCTAACCATAACCCCTACCCTAACCATAACACGTACCCTAATCCTAACCAATACCCTAAACCGAGCCCTAACCCTAACACTAACCCTAACCCTAACCCATACCCTACGCCGTACCCGAAGCCCTCCCCGAACCCGTACCCTAAGCCGTACCCTAAGACTAACCCTAACCCTAGGCTACCCTTGACTGCTTCTGCCTCCAATAGATTTCCTAAGCACTAGTGTTTTAAGGAACAGCTTAAAAAGAGAATCCTAATGTGATTTCTTTATAATGGGTGTGTTCCTTATCTTATCCTAGTGTCTAAACTCTTCTCCATGGCTGGACCTCCAAATAATATTCCTTTACGTGCTAAGGGGTATCTAGAGACTGGGATAGGTTTAATAACTACCCTAACACTAACGCGTACCCTAACCCTAACCCCTACCCTAACCCTAACACGTACCCTAATCCTAACCAATACCCTAAACCGAGCCCTAACCCTAACACTAACCCTAACCCTAACCCTAACCCATACCCTACGCCGTACCCGAAGCCCTCCCCGAACCGGTACCCTAAGCCGTACCCTAAGCCGTACCCTAAGCCTAACCCTAACCCTAGGCTACCCTTGACTGCTTCTGCCTCCAATAGATTTCCTAAGCACTAGTGTTTTAAGGAACAGCTTAAAAACAGAATCCTAATGTGATTTCTTTATAATGGGTGTGTTCCTTATCTTATCCTAGTGTCTAAACTCTTCTCCATGGCTGGACCTCCAAATAATATTCCTTATGTGCTAAGGGGTATCTAGAGAGTGGGATAGCTTTAATAACTACCCTAACACTAACGCGTACCCTAACCCTAACCCCTACCCTAACCCTAACACGTACCCTAATCCTAACCAATACCCTAAACCGAGCCCTAACCCTAACACTAACCCTAACCCTAACCCTAACCCATACCCTACGCCATACCCGAATCCCTCCCCGAACCCGTACCCTAAGCCGTACCCTAAGCCGTACCCTAAGCCTAACCCTAACCCTAGGCTACCCTTGACTGCTTCTGCCTCCAATAGATTTCCTAAGCACTAGTGTTTTAAGGAACATCTTAAAAAGAGAATCCTATTGTGATTTCTTTATAATGGGTGTGTTCCTTATCTTATCCTAGTGTCTAAACTCTTCTCCATGGCTGGACCCCCAAATAATATTCCTTGACGTGCTAAGGTGTATCTAGAGAGTGGGATAGGTTTAATAACTACCCTAACCCTAACGCGTACCCTAACCCTAATCCCTACCCTAACCCTAACATGTACCCTAATCCTAACACGTACCGTAATCGGAGCCCTAACCCTAACACTAACCCTAACCCTAACCCATACCCTATGCCGTACCCGAAGCCCTCCCCGAACCCGTACCCTAAGCCGTACCCTAAGCCTAACCCCAAGCCTAACCCTAACCGTAGGCTACTCTTGACTGCTTCTGCCTCCAATAGATTTCCTAAGCACTAGTGTTTTAAGGAACAGCTTAAAAAGAGAATCCTAATGTGATTTCTTTATAATGGGTGTGTTCCTTATCTTATCCTAGTGTCTAAATTCTTCTCCATGGCTGGACCTCCAAATAATATTCCTTTACGTGCTAAGGGGTATCTAGAGAGTGGGATAGCTTTAATAACTACCCTAACACTAACGCGTACCCTAATCCTAACCCCTACCCTAACCCTAACACGTACCCTAATCCTAACCAATACACTAAACCGAGCCCTAACCCTAAAACTAACCCTAACCCTAACCCTAACCCATACCCTACGCCGTACCCGAAGCCATCCCCGAACCCGTACCCTAAGCCGTACCCTAAGCCTAACCCTAACCCTAGGCTACCCTTGACTGCTTCTGCCTCCAATAGATTTCCTAAGCACTAGTGTTTTAAGGAACAGCTTAAAAAGAGAATCCTAATGTGATTTCTTTATAATGGGTGTGTTCCTTATCTTATCCTAGTGTCTAAACTCTTCTCCATGGCTGGACCTCCAAATAATATTCCTTTACGTGCTAAGGGGTATCTAGATATTGGGATAGGTTTAATAACTACCCTAACACTAACGCGTAACCTAACCCTAACCCCTACCCTAACCCTAACACGTACCGTAATCTTAACCAATACCCTAAGCCGAGCCCTGACCCTAACACTAACCCTAACCCTAACCCATACCCTAAGCCGTACCCGAAGCCCTCCCCAAACCCGTACCCTAAGCCGTACCCTAAGCCGTACCCTAAGCCTAACCCTAACCCTAGGCTACCCTTGACTGCTTCTGCCTCCAATAGATTTCCTAAGCACTAGTGTTTTAAGGAACAGCTTAAAAAGAGAATCCTAATGTGATTTCTTTATAATGGGTGTGTTCCTTATCTTATCCTAGTGTCTAAACTCTTCTCCATGGCTGGACCTCCAAATAATATTCCTTTACGTGCTAAGGGGTATCTAGAGACTGGGATAGGTTTAATAACTACCCTAACACTAACGCGTACCCTAACCCTAACCCCTACCCTAACCCTAACACGTACCCTAATCCTAACCAATACCCTAAACCGAGCCCTAACCCTAACACTAACCCTAACCCTAACCCTAACCCATACCCTACGCCGTACCCGAAGCCCTCCCCGAACCGGTACCCTAAGCCGTACCCTAAGCCGTACCCTAAGCCTAACCCTAACCCTAGGCTACCCTTGACTGCTTCTGCCTCCAATAGATTTCCTAAGCACTAGTGTTTTAAGGAACAGCTTAAAAACAGAATCCTAATGTGATTTCTTTATAATGGGTGTGTTCCTTATCTTATCCTAGTGTCTAAACTCTTCTCCATGGCTGGACCTCCAAATAATATTCCTTTACGTGCTAAGGGGTATCTAGAGATTGGGATAGGTTTAATAACTACCCTAACACTAACGCGTACCCTAACCCTAACCCCTACCCTAACCCTAACACGTACCCTAATCCTAACCAATACCCTAAGCCGAGCCCTAACCCTAACACTAACCCTAACCCTAACCCTAACCCATACCCTAAGCCGTACCCGAAGCCCTCCCCAAACCCGTACCCTAAGCCGTACCCTAAGCCGTACCCTAAGCCTAACCCTAACCCTAGGCTACCCTTGACTGCTTCTGCCTCCAATAGATTTCCTAAGCACTAGTGTTTTAAGGAACAGCTTAAAAAGAGAATCCTAATGTGATTTCTTTATAATGGGTGTGTTCCTTATCTTATCCTAGTGTCTAAACTCTTCTCCATGGCTGGACCCCCAAATAATATTCCTTTACGTGCTAAGGGGTATCTAGAGAGTGGGATAGGTTTAATAACTACCCTAACCCTAACGCGTACCCTAACCCTATCCCCTACCCTAACCCTAACACGTACCCTAATCCTAACCCGTACCCTAAACCGAGCCCTAAACCTAACACTAACCCTAACACTAACCCTAACCCATACCCTACGCCATACCCGAAGCCCTCCCCGAACCCGTACCCTAATCCGTACCCTAAGCCGTACCCTAAGCCTAACCCTAACCCTAGGCTACCCTTGACTGCTTCTGCCTCCAATAGATTTCCTAAGCACTAGTGTTTTAAGGAACATCTTAAAAAGAGAATCCTATTGTGATTTCTTTATAATGGGTGTGTTCCTTATCTTATCCTAGTGTCTAAACTCTTCTCCATGGCTGGACCCCCAAATAATATTCCTTGACGTGCTAAGGTGTATCTAGAGAGTGGGATAGGTTTAATAACTACCCTAACCCTAACGCGTACCCTAACCCTAACCCCTACCCTAATCCTAACATGTACCCTAATCCTAACACGTACCCTAATCGGAGCCCTAACCCTAACACTAACCCTAACCCTAACCCATACCCTATGCCGTACCCGAAGCCCTCCCCGAACCCGTACCCTAAGCCGTACCCTAAGCCTAACCCCAAGCCTAACCCTAACCGTAGGCTACTCTTGACTGCTTCTGCCTCCAATAGATTTCCTAAGCACTAGTGTTTTAAGGAACAGCTTAAAAAGAGAATCCTAATGTGATTTCTTTATAATGGGTGTGTTCCTTATCTTATCCTAGTGTCTAAATTCTTCTCCATGGCTGGACCTCCAAATAATATTCCTTTACGTGCTAAGGGGTATCTAGAGAGTGGGATAGCTTTAATAACTACCCTAACACTAACGCGTACCCTAACCCTAACCCCTACCCTAACCCTAACACGTACCCTAATCCTAACCAATACACTAAACCGAGCCCTAACCCTAACACTAACCCTAACCCTAACCCTAACCCATACCCTACGCCGTACCCGAAGCCATCCCCGAACCCGTACCCTAAGCCGTACCCTAAGCCGTACCCTAACCCTAGGCTACCCTTGACTGCTTCTGCCTCCAATAGATTTCCTATGCACTAGTGTTTTAAGGAACAGCTTAAAAAGAGAATCCTAATGTGATTTCTTTATAATGGGTGTGTTCCTTATCTTATCCTAGTGTCTAAACTCTTCTCCATGGCTGGACCTCCAAATAATATTCCTTTACGTGCTAAGGGGTATCTAGAGATTGGGATAGGTTTAATAACTACCCTAACACTAACGCGTAACCTAACCCTAACCCCTACCCTAACCCTAACACGTACCCTAATCCTAACCAATACCCTAAGCCGAGCCCTAACCCTAACACTAACCCTAACCCTAACCCTAACCCATACCCTAAGCCGTACCCGAAGCCCTCCCCAAACCCGTACCCTAAGCCGTACCCTAAGCCGTACCCTAAGCCTAACACTAACCCTAGGCTACCCTTGACTGCTTCTGCCTCCAATAGATTTCCTAAGCACTAGTGTTTTAAGGAACAGCTTAAAAAGAGAATCCTAATGTGATTTCTTTATAATGGGTGTGTTCCTTATCTTATCCTAGTGTCTAAACTCTTCTCCATGGCTGGACCTCCAAATAATATTCCTTTACGTGCTAAGGGGTATCTAGAGACTGGGATAGGTTTAATAACTACCCTAACACTAACGCGTACCCTAACCCTAACCCCTACCCTAACCCTAACACGTACCCTAATCCTAACCAATACCCTAAACCGAGCCCTAACCCTAACACTAACCCTAACCCTAACCCTAACCCATACCCTACGCCGTACCCGAAGCCCTCCCCGAACCGGTACCCTAAGCCGTACCCTAAGCCGTACCCTAAGCCTAACCCTAACCCTAGGCTACCCTTGACTGCTTCTGCCTCCAATAGATTTCCTACGCACTAGTGTTTTAAGGAACAGCTTAAAAACAGAATCCTAATGTGATTTCTTTATAATGGGTGTGTTCCTTATCTTATCCTAGTGTCTAAACTCTTCTCCATGGCTGGACCTCCAAATAATATTCCTTTACGTGCTAAGGGGTATCTAGAGATTGGGATAGGTTTAATAACTACCCTAACACTAACGCGTACCCTAACCCTAACCCCTACCCTAACCCTAACACGTACCCTAATCCTAACCAATACCCTAAGCCGAGCCCTAACCCTAACACTAACCCTAACCCTAACCCTAACCCATACCCTAAGCCGTACCCGAAGCCCTCCCCAAACCCGTACCCTAAGCCGTACCCTAAGCCGTACCCTAAGCCTAACCCTAACCCTAGGCTACCCTTGACTGCTCCTGCCTCCAATAGATTTCCTAAGCACTAGTGTTTTAAGGAACAGCTTAAAAAGAGAATCCTAATGTGATTTCTTTATAATGGGTGTGTTCCTTATCTTATCCTAGTGTCTAAACTCTTCTCCATGGCTGGACCCCCAAATAATATTCCTTTACGTGCTAAGGGGTATCTAGAGAGTGGGATAGGTTTAATAACTACCCTAACCCTAACGCGTACCCTAACCCTATCCCCTACCCTAACCCTAACACGTACCCTAATCCTAACCCGTACCCTAAACCGAGCCCTAACCCTAACACTAACCCTAACCCTAACCCTAACCCATACCCTACGCCATACCCGAAGCCCTCCCCGAACCCGTACCCTAAGCCGTACCCTAAGCCGTACCCTAAGCCTAACCCTAACCCTAGGCTACCCTTGACTGCTTCTGCCTCCAATAGATTTCCTAAGCACTAGTGTTTTAAGGAACAGCTTAAAAAGAGAATCCTAATGTGATTTCTTTATAATGGGTGTGTTCCTTATCTTATCCTAGTGTCTAAACTCTTCTCCATGGCTGGACCTCCAAATAATATTCCTTTATGTGCTAAGGGGTATCTAGAGAGTGGG
Organism: Balaenoptera physalus; assembly: GCF_965194825.1. Lineage (NCBI taxonomy): Eukaryota > Metazoa > Chordata > Mammalia > Artiodactyla > Balaenopteridae > Balaenoptera > Balaenoptera physalus. The sequence goes on along the minus strand of NW_028126410.1, from coordinate 251,147 downwards.
ATAGCTTTAATAACTACCCTAACACTAACGCGTACCCTAACCCTAACCCCTACCCTAACCATAACACGTACCCTAATCCTAACCAATACCCTAAACCGAGCCCTAACCCTAACACTAACCCTAACCCTAACCCTAACCCTAACCCATACCCTACGCCGTACCCGAAGCCATCCCCGAACCCGTACCCTAAGCCGTACCCTAAGCCGTACCCTAAGCCTAACCCTAACCCTAGGCTACCCTTGACTGCTTCTGCCTCCAATAGATTTCCTAAGCACTAGTGTTTTAAGGAACAGCTTAAAAAGAGAATCCTAATGTGATTTCTTTATAATGGGTGTGTTCCTTATCTTATCCTAGTGTCTAAACTCTTCTCCATGGCTGGACCTCCAAATAATATTCCTTTACGTGCTAAGGGGTATCTAGAGAGTGGGTTAGGTTTAATAACTACCCTAACACTAACGCGTACCCTAACCCTAACCCCTACCCTAACCCTAACACGTACCCTAATCCTAACCAATACCCTATACCGAGCACTAAACCTAACACTAACCCTAACCCTAACCCTAACCCATACCCTACGCCGTACCAGAAGCCCTCCCCGAACCCGTACCCTAAGCCGTACCCTAAGGCTAACCCTAAGCCTAACCCTGACCCTAGGCTACCCTTGGATGCTTCTGCCTTCAATAGATTTCCTAAGCATTAGTGTTTTAAGGAACAGCTTAAAAAGAGAATCCTAATGTGATTTCTTTATAATGGGTGTGTTCCTTATCTTATCCTAGTGTCTAAACTCTTCTCCATGGCTGGACGTCCAAATAATATTCCTTTATGTGCTAAGGGGTATCTAGAGAGTGGGATAGGTTTAATAACTACCCTAACACTAACGCGTACCCTAACCCTAACCCCTACCCTAACCCTAACACGTACCCTAATCCTAACCCGTACCCTAAACCGAGCCCTAACCCTAACACTAACCCTAACCCTAACCCTAACCCATACCCTACGCCATACCCGAAGCCCTCCCCGAACCCGTACCCTAAGCCGTACCCTAAGCCGTACCCTAAGCCTAACCCTAACCCTAGGCTACCCTTGACTGCTTCTGCCTCCAATAGATTTCCTAAGCACTAGTGTTTTAAGGAACAGCTTAAAAAGAGAATCCTAATGTGATTTCTTTATAATGGGTGTGTTCCTTATCTTATCCTAGTGTCTAAACTCTTCTCCATGGCTGGACCTCCAAATAATATTCCTTTATGTGCTAAGGGGTATCTAGAGAGTGGGATAGCTTTAATAACTACCCTAACACTAACGCGTACCCTAACCCTAACCCCTACCCTAACCATAACACGTACCCTAATCCTAACCAATACCCTAAACCGAGCCCTAACCCTAACACTAACCCTAACCCTAACCCTAACCCTAACCCATACCCTACGCCGTACCCGAAGCCATCCCCGAACCCGTACCCTAAGCCGTACCCTAAGCCGTACCCTAAGCCTAACCCTAACCCTAGGCTACCCTTGACTGCTTCTGCCTCCAATAGATTTCCTAAGCACTAGTGTTTTAAGGAACAGCTTAAAAAGAGAATCCTAATGTGATTTCTTTATAATGGGTGTGTTCCTTATCTTATCCTAGTGTCTAAACTCTTCTCCATGGCTGGACCTCCAAATAATATTCCTTTACGTGCTAAGGGGTATCTAGAGAGTGGGTTAGGTTTAATAACTACCCTAACACTAACGCGTACCCTAACCCTAACCCCTACCCTAACCCTAACACGTACCCTAATCCTAACCAATACCCTATACCGAGCACTAAACCTAACACTAACCCTAACCCTAACCCTAACCCATACCCTACGCCGTACCAGAAGCCCTCCCCGAACCCGTACCCTAAGCCGTACCCTAAGGCTAACCCTAAGCCTAACCCTAACCCTAGGCTACCCTTGGATGCTTCTGCCTTCAATAGATTTCCTAAGCACTAGTGTTTTAAGGAACAGCTTAAAAAGAGAATCCTAATGTGATTTCTTTATAATGGGTGTGTTCCTTATCTTATCCTAGTGTCTAAACCCTTCTCCATGGCTGGACCCCCAAATAATATTCCTTTACGTGCTAAGGGGTATCTAGAGAGTGGGATAGGTTTAATAACTACACTAACCCTAACGCGTACCCTAACCCTATCCCCTACCCTAACCCTAACACGTACCCTAATCCTAACCCGTACCCTAAACCGAGCCCTAACCCTAAAACTAACCCTAACCCTAACCCTAACCCATACCCTACGCCGTACCCGAAGCCCTCACCGAACCCGTACCCTAAGCCGTACCCTAAGCCTAACCCTAACCCTAGGCTACCCTTGACTGCTTCTGCCTCCAATAGATTTCCTAAGCACTAGTGTTTTAAGGAACAGCTTAAAAAGGGAATCCTAATGTGATTTCTTTATAATGGGTGTGTTCCTTATCTTATCCTAGTGTCTAAACTCTTCTCCATGGCTGGACCCCCAAATAATATTCCTTTACGTGCTAAGGGGTATCTAGAGAGTGGGATAGGTTTAATAACTACCCTAACCCTAACGCGTACCCTAACCCTATCCCCTACCCTAACCCTAACACGTACCCTAATCCTAACCCGTACCCTAAACCGAGCCCTAACCCTAACACTAACCCTAACCCTAACCCTAACCCATACCCTACGCCATACCCGAAGCCCTTCCCGAACCCGTACCCTAAGCCGTACCCTAAGCCGTACCCTAAGCCTAACCCTAACCCTAGGCTACCCTTGACTGCTTCTGCCTCCAATAGATTTCCTAAGCACTAGTGTTTTAAGGAACAGCTTAAAAAGAGAATCCTAATGTGATTTCTTTATAATGGGTGTGTTCCTTATCTTATCCTAGTGTCTAAACTCTTCTCCATGGCTGGACCTCCAAATAATATTCCTTTATGTGCTAAGGGGTATCTAGAGAGTGGGATAGCTTTAATAACTACCCTAACACTAACGCGTACCCTAACCCTAACCCCTACCCTAACCATAACACGTACCCTAATCCTAACCAATACCCTAAACCGAGCCCTAACCCTAACACTAACCCTAACCCTAACCCTAACCCTAACCCATACCCTACGCCGTACCCGAAGCCATCCCCGAACCCGTACCCTAAGCCGTACCCTAAGCCGTACCCTAAGCCTAACCCTAACCCTAGGCTACCCTTGACTGCTTCTGCCTCCAATAGATTTCCTAAGCACTAGTGTTTTAAGGAACAGCTTAAAAAGAGAATCCTAATGTGATTTCTTTATAATGGGTGTGTTCCTTATCTTATCCTAGTGTCTAAACTCTTCTCCATGGCTGGACCTCCAAATAATATTCCTTTACGTGCTAAGGGGTATCTAGAGAGTGGGTTAGGTTTAATAACTACCCTAACACTAACGCGTACCCTAACCCTAACCCCTACCCTAACCCTAACACGTACCCTAATCCTAACCAATACCCTATACCGAGCACTAAACCTAACACTAACCCTAACCCTAACCCTAACCCATACCCTACGCCGTACCAGAAGCCCTCCCCGAACCCGTACCCTAAGCCGTACCCTAAGGCTAACCCTAAGCCTAACCCTGACCCTAGGCTACCCTTGGATGCTTCTGCCTTCAATAGATTTCCTAAGCATTAGTGTTTTAAGGAACAGCTTAAAAAGAGAATCCTAATGTGATTTCTTTATAATGGGTGTGTTCCTTATCTTATCCTAGTGTCTAAACTCTTCTCCATGGCTGGACGTCCAAATAATATTCCTTTATGTGCTAAGGGGTATCTAGAGAGTGGGATAGGTTTAATAACTACCCTAACACTAACGCGTACCCTAACCCTAACCCCTACCCTAACCCTAACACGTACCCTAATCCTAACCCGTACCCTAAACCGAGCCCTAACCCTAACACTAACCCTAACCCTAACCCTAACCCATACCCTACGCCATACCCGAAGCCCTCCCCGAACCCGTACCCTAAGCCGTACCCTAAGCCGTACCCTAAGCCTAACCCTAACCCTAGGCTACCCTTGACTGCTTCTGCCTCCAATAGATTTCCTAAGCACTAGTGTTTTAAGGAACAGCTTAAAAAGAGAATCCTAATGTGATTTCTTTATAATGGGTGTGTTCCTTATCTTATCCTAGTGTCTAAACTCTTCTCCATGGCTGGACCTCCAAATAATATTCCTTTATGTGCTAAGGGGTATCTAGAGAGTGGGATAGCTTTAATAACTACCCTAACACTAACGCGTACCCTAACCCTAACCCCTACCCTAACCATAACACGTACCCTAATCCTAACCAATACCCTAAACCGAGCCCTAACCCTAACACTAACCCTAACCCTAACCCTAACCCTAACCCATACCCTACGCCGTACCCGAAGCCATCCCCGAACCCGTACCCTAAGCCGTACCCTAAGCCGTACCCTAAGCCTAACCCTAACCCTAGGCTACCCTTGACTGCTTCTGCCTCCAATAGATTTCCTAAGCACTAGTGTTTTAAGGAACAGCTTAAAAAGAGAATCCTAATGTGATTTCTTTATAATGGGTGTGTTCCTTATCTTATCCTAGTGTCTAAACTCTTCTCCATGGCTGGACCTCCAAATAATATTCCTTTACGTGCTAAGGGGTATCTAGAGAGTGGGTTAGGTTTAATAACTACCCTAACACTAACGCGTACCCTAACCCTAACCCCTACCCTAACCCTAACACGTACCCTAATCCTAACCAATACCCTATACCGAGCACTAAACCTAACACTAACCCTAACCCTAACCCTAACCCATACCCTACGCCGTACCAGAAGCCCTCCCCGAACCCGTACCCTAAGCCGTACCCTAAGGCTAACCCTAAGCCTAACCCTAACCCTAGGCTACCCTTGGATGCTTCTGCCTTCAATAGATTTCCTAAGCACTAGTGTTTTAAGGAACAGCTTAAAAAGAGAATCCTAATGTGATTTCTTTATAATGGGTGTGTTCCTTATCTTATCCTAGTGTCTAAACCCTTCTCCATGGCTGGACCCCCAAATAATATTCCTTTACGTGCTAAGGGGTATCTAGAGAGTGGGATAGGTTTAATAACTACACTAACCCTAACGCGTACCCTAACCCTATCCCCTACCCTAACCCTAACACGTACCCTAATCCTAACCCGTACCCTAAACCGAGCCCTAACCCTAAAACTAACCCTAACCCTAACCCTAACCCATACCCTACGCCGTACCCGAAGCCCTCACCGAACCCGTACCCTAAGCCGTACCCTAAGCCTAACCCTAACCCTAGGCTACCCTTGACTGCTTCTGCCTCCAATAGATTTCCTAAGCACTAGTGTTTTAAGGAACAGCTTAAAAAGGGAATCCTAATGTGATTTCTTTATAATGGGTGTGTTCCTTATCTTATCCTAGTGTCTAAACTCTTCTCCATGGCTGGACCCCCAAATAATATTCCTTTACGTGCTAAGGGGTATCTAGAGAGTGGGATAGGTTTAATAACTACCCTAACCCTAACGCGTACCCTAACCCTATCCCCTACCCTAACCCTAACACGTACCCTAATCCTAACCCGTACCCTAAACCGAGCCCTAACCCTAACACTAACCCTAACCCTAACCCTAACCCATACCCTACGCCATACCCGAAGCCCTTCCCGAACCCGTACCCTAAGCCGTACCCTAAGCCGTACCCTAAGCCTAACCCTAACCCTAGGCTACCCTTGACTGCTTCTGCCTCCAATAGATTTCCTAAGCACTAGTGTTTTAAGGAACAGCTTAAAAAGAGAATCCTAATGTGATTTCTTTATAATGGGTGTGTTCCTTATCTTATCCTAGTGTCTAAACTCTTCTCCATGGCTGGACCTCCAAATAATATTCCTTTATGTGCTAAGGGGTATCTAGAGAGTGGGATAGCTTTAATAAATACCCTAACACTAACGTGTACCCTAACCCTAACCCCTACCCTAACCATAACACGTACCCTAATCCTAACCAATACCCTAAACCGAGCCCTAACGCTAACACTAACCCTAACCCTAACCCTAACCCATACCCTACGCCGTACCCGAAGCCCTCCCCGAACCCGTACCCTAAGCCGTACCCTAAGCCGTACCCTAAGCCTAACCCTAACCCTAGGCTACCCTTGACTGCTTCTGCCTCCAATAGATTTCCTAAGCACTAGTGTTTTAAGGAACAGCTTAAAAAGAGAATCCTATTGTGATTTCTTTATAATGGGTGTGTTCCTTTTCTTATCCTAGTGTCTAACCTCTTCTCCATGGCTGGACCCCCAAATAATATTACTTTACGTGCTAAGGTGTATCTAGAGAGTGGGATAGGTTTAATAACTACCCTAACCCTAACGCGTACCCTAACCCTATCCCCTACCCTAACCCTAACACGTACCCTAATCCTAACCCGTACCCTAAACCGAGCCCTAACCCTAAAACTAACCCTAACCCTAACCCTAACCCATACCCTACGCCGTACCTGAAGCCCTCACCGAACCCGTACCCTAAGCCGTACCCTAAGCCTAACCCTAACCCTAGGCTACCCTTGACTGCTTCTGCCTCCAATAGATTTCCTAAGCACTAGTGTTTTAAGGAACAGCTTAAAAAGGGAATCCTAATGTGATTTCTTTATAATGGGTGTGTTCCTTATCTTATCCTAGTGTCTAAACTCTTCATGGCTGGACCCCCAAATAATATTCCTTTACGTGCTAAGGGGTATCTAGAGAGTGGGATAGGTTTAATAACTACCCTAACCCTAACGCGTACCCTAACCCTATCCCCTACCCTAACCGTAACACGTACCCTAATCCTAACCCGTACCCTAAACCGAACCCTAACCCTAACACTAACCCTAACCCTAACCCTAACCCATACCCTACGCCGTACCCGAAGCCCTCCCCTAACCCGTACCCTAAGCCGTACCCTAAGCCGTACCCTAAGCCGTACCCTAACCCTAGGCTACCCTTGACTGCTTCTGCCTCCAATACATTTCCTAAGCACTAGTGTTTTAAGGAACAGCTTAAAAAGAGAATCCTAATGTGATTTCTTTATAATGGGTGTGTTCCTTATCTTATCCTAGTGTCTAAACCCTTCTCCATGGCTGGACCCCCAAATAATATTCCTTTACGTGCTAAGGGGTATCTAGAGAGTGGGATAGGTTTAATAACTACACTAACCCTAACGCGTACCCTAACCCTATCCCCTACCCTAACCCTAACACGTACCCTAATCCTAACCCGTACCCTAAACCGAGCCCTAACCCTAAAACTAACCCTAACCCTAACCCTAACCCATACCCTACGCCGTACCCGAAGCCCTCACCGAACCCGTACCCTAAGCCGTACCCTAAGCCTAACCCTAACCCTAGGCTACCCTTGACTGCTTCTGCCTCCAATAGATTTCCTAAGCACTAGTGTTTTAAGGAACAGCTTAAAAAGGGAATCCTAATGTGATTTCTTTATAATGGGTGTGTTCCTTATCTTATCCTAGTGTCTAAACTCTTCTCCATGGCTGGACCCCCAAATAATATTCCTTTACGTGCTAAGGGGTATCTAGAGAGTGGGATAGGTTTAATAACTACCCTAACCCTAACGCGTACCCTAACCCTATCCCCTACCCTAACCCTAACACGTACCCTAATCCTAACCCGTACCCTAAACCGAGCCCTAACCCTAACACTAACCCTAACCCTAACCCTAACCCATACCCTACGCCATACCCGAAGCCCTTCCCGAACCCGTACCCTAAGCCGTACCCTAAGCCGTACCCTAAGCCTAACCCTAACCCTAGGCTACCCTTGACTGCTTCTGCCTCCAATAGATTTCCTAAGCACTAGTGTTTTAAGGAACAGCTTAAAAAGAGAATCCTAATGTGATTTCTTTATAATGGGTGTGTTCCTTATCTTATCCTAGTGTCTAAACTCTTCTCCATGGCTGGACCTCCAAATAATATTCCTTTATGTGCTAAGGGGTATCTAGAGAGTGGGATAGCTTTAATAAATACCCTAACACTAACGTGTACCCTAACCCTAACCCCTACCCTAACCATAACACGTACCCTAATCCTAACCAATACCCTAAACCGAGCCCTAACGCTAACACTAACCCTAACCCTAACCCTAACCCATACCCTACGCCGTACCCGAAGCCCTCCCCGAACCCGTACCCTAAGCCGTACCCTAAGCCGTACCCTAAGCCTAACCCTAACCCTAGGCTACCCTTGACTGCTTCTGCCTCCAATAGATTTCCTAAGCACTAGTGTTTTAAGGAACAGCTTAAAAAGAGAATCCTATTGTGATTTCTTTATAATGGGTGTGTTCCTTTTCTTATCCTAGTGTCTAACCTCTTCTCCATGGCTGGACCCCCAAATAATATTACTTTACGTGCTAAGGTGTATCTAGAGAGTGGGATAGGTTTAATAACTACCCTAACCCTAACGCGTACCCTAACCCTATCCCCTACCCTAACCCTAACACGTACCCTAATCCTAACCCGTACCCTAAACCGAGCCCTAACCCTAAAACTAACCCTAACCCTAACCCTAACCCATACCCTACGCCGTACGTGAAGCCCTCACCGAACCCGTACCCTAAGCCGTACCCTAAGCCTAACCCTAACCCTAGGCTACCCTTGACTGCTTCTGCCTCCAATAGATTTCCTAAGCACTAGTGTTTTAAGGAACAGCTTAAAAAGGGAATCCTAATGTGATTTCTTTATAATGGGTGTGTTCCTTATCTTATCCTAGTGTCTAAACTCTTCATGGCTGGACCCCCAAATAATATTCCTTTATGTGCTAAGGGGTATCTAGAGAGTGGGATAGCTTTAATAACTACCCGAACACTAACGCGTACCCTAACCCTAACCCCTACCCTAACCATAACACGTACCCTAATCCTAACCAATAACCTAAACCGAGCCCTAACCCTAACACTAACCCTAACCCTAACCCATACCCTACGCCGTACCCGAAGCCCTCCCCGAACCCGTACCCTAAGCCGTACCCTAAGCCGTACCCTAAGCCTAACCCTAACCCTAGGCTACCCTTGACTGTTTCTGCCTCCAATAGATTTCCTAAGCACTAGTGTTTTAAGGAACCGCTTAAAAAGGGAATCCTAATGTGATTTCTTTATAATGGGTGTGTTCCTTATCTTATCCTAGTGTCTAAACTCTTCTCCATGGCTGGACCCCCAAATAATATTCCTTTACGTGCTAAGGGGTATCTAGAGAGTGGGATAGCTTTAATAACTACCCTAACCCTAACGCGTACCCTAACCCTATCCCCTACCCTAACACTAACACGTACCCTAATCCTAACCCGTACACTAAACCGAGCCCTAACCCTAACACTAACCCTAACCCTAACCCTAACCCATACCCTACGCCATACCCGAAGCCCTTCCCGAACCCGTACCCTAAGCCGTACCCTAAGCCGTACCCTAAGCCTAACCCTAACCCTAGGCTACCCTTGACTGCTTCTGCCTCCAATAGATTTCCTAAGCACTAGTGTTTTAAGGAACAGCTTAAAAAGAGAATCCTAATGTGATTTCTTTATAATGGGTGTGTTCCTTATCTTATCCTAGTGTCTAACCTCTTCTCCATGGCTGGACCTCCAAATAATATTCCTTTATGTGCTAAGGGGTATCTAGAGAGTGGGATAGCTTTAATAACTACCCTAACACTAACGTGTACCCTAACCCTAACCCCTACCGTAACCATAACACGTACCCTAATCCTAACCAATACCCTAAACCGAGCCCTAACCCTAACACTAACCCTAACCCTAACCCTAACCCATACCCTACGCCGTACCCGAAGCCCTCCCCGAACCCGTACCCTAAGCCGTACCCTAAGCCGTACCCTAAGCCTAACCCTAACCCTAGGCTACCCTTGACTGCTTCTGCCTCCAATAGATTTCCTAAGCACTAGTGTTTTAAGGAACAGCTTAAAAAGAGAATCCTATTGTGATTTCTTTATAATGGGTGTGTTCCTTATCTTATCCTAGTGTCTAACCTCTTCTCCATGGCTGGACCCCAAAATAATATTACTTTACGTGCTAAGGTGTATCTAGAGAGTGGGATAGGTTTAATAACTACCCTAACCCTAACGCGTACCCTAACCCTAACCCCTACCCTAACCCTAACATGTACCCTAATCCTAACCCGTACCTTAAACCGAGCCCTAACCCTAACACTAACCCTAACCCTAACCCTAACCCATACCCTAAGCCGTACCCGAAGCCCTCCCCAAACCCGTACCCTAAGCCGTACCCTAAGCCGTACCCTAAGCCTAACCCTAACCCTAGGCTACCCTTGACTGCTTCTGCCTCCAATAGATTTCCTAAGCACTAGTGTTTTAAGGAACAGCTTAAAAAGAGAATCCTAATGTGATTTCTTTATAATGGGTGTGTTCCTTATCTTATCCTAGTGTCTAAACTCTTCTCCATGGCTGGACCCCCAAATAATATTCCTTTACGTGCTAAGGGGTATCTAGAGAGTGGGATAGGTTTAATAACTACCCTAACCCTAACGCGTACCCTAACCCTATCCCCTACCCTAACCCTAACACGTACCCTAATCCTAACCCGTACCCTAAACCGAGCCCTAAACCTAACACTAACCCTAACACTAACCCTAACCCATACCCTACGCCATACCCGAAGCCCTCCCCGAACCCGTACCCTAATCCGTACCCTAAGCCGTACCCTAAGCCTAACCCTAACCCTAGGCTACCCTTGACTGCTTCTGCCTCCAATAGATTTCCTAAGCACTAGTGTTTTAAGGAACATCTTAAAAAGAGAATCCTATTGTGATTTCTTTATAATGGGTGTGTTCCTTATCTTATCCTAGTGTCTAAACTCTTCTCCATGGCTGGACCCCCAAATAATATTCCTTGACGTGCTAAGGTGTATCTAGAGAGTGGGATAGGTTTAATAACTACCCTAACCCTAACGCGTACCCTAACCCTAACCCCTACCCTAATCCTAACATGTACCCTAATCCTAACACGTACCCTAATCGGAGCCCTAACCCTAACACTAACCCTAACCCTAACCCATACCCTATGCCGTACCCGAAGCCCTCCCCGAACCCGTACCCTAAGCCGTACCCTAAGCCTAACCCCAAGCCTAACCCTAACCGTAGGCTACTCTTGACTGCTTCTGCCTCCAATAGATTTCCTAAGCACTAGTGTTTTAAGGAACAGCTTAAAAAGGGAATCCTAATGTGATTTCTTTATAATGGGTGTGTTCCTTATCTTATCCTAGTGTCTAAACTCTTCATGGCTGGACCCCCAAATAATATTCCTTTACGTGCTAAGGGGTATCTAGAGAGTGGGATAGGTTTAATAACTACCCTAACCCTAACGCGTACCCTAACCCTATCCCCTACCCTAACCGTAACACGTACCCTAATCCTAACGCGTACCCTAAACCGAGCCCTAACCCTAACACTAACCCTAACCCTAACCCTAACCCATACCCTACGCCGTACCCGAAGCCCTCCCCTAACCCGTACCCTAAGCCGTACCCTAAGCCGTACCCTAAGCCGTACCCTAACCCTAGGCTACCCTTGACTGCTTCTGCCTCCAATACATTTCCTAAGCACTAGTGTTTTAAGGAACAGCTTAAAAAGAGAATCCTAATGTGATTTCTTTATAATGGGTGTGTTCCTTATCTTATCCTAGTGTCTAAACTCTTCTCCATGGCTGGACCTCCAAATAATATTCCTTTATGTGCTAAGGGGTATCTAGAGAGTGGGATAGCTTTAATAACTACCCGAACACTAACGCGTACCCTAACCCTAACCCCTACCCTAACCATAACACGTACCCTAATCCTAACCAATACCCTAAACCGAGCCCTAACCCTAACACTAACCCTAACCCTAACCCATACCCTACGCCGTACCCGAAGCCCTCCCCGAACCCGTACCCTAAGCCGTACCCTAAGCCGTACCCTAAGCCTAACCCTAACCCTAGGCTACCCTTGACTGCTTCTGCCTCCAATAGATTTCCTAAGCACTAGTGTTTTAAGGAACCGCTTAAAAAGGGAATCCTAATGTGATTTCTTTATAATGGGTGTGTTCCTTATCTTATCCTAGTGTCTAAACTCTTCTCCATGGCTGGACCCCCAAATAATATTCCTTTACGTGCTAAGGGGTATCTAGAGAGTGGGATAGCTTTAATAACTACCCTAACCCTAACGCGTACCCTAACCCTATCCCCTACCCTAACACTAACACGTACCCTAATCCTAACCCGTACACTAAACCGAGCCCTAACCCTAACACTAACCCTAACCCTAACCCTAACCCATACCCTACGCAATACCCGAAGCCCTTCCCGAACCCGTACCCTAAGCCGTACCCTAAGCCGTACCCTAAGCCTAACCCTAACCCTAGGCTACCCTTGACTGCTTCTGCCTCCAATAGATTTCCTAAGCACTAGTGTTTTAAGGAACAGCTTAAAAAGAGAATCCTAATGTGATTTCTTTATAATGGGTGTGTTCCTTATCTTATCCTAGTGTCTAACCTCTTCTCCATGGCTGGACCTCCAAATAATATTCCTTTATGTGCTAAGGGGTATCTAGAGAGTGGGATAGCTTTAATAACTACCCTAACACTAACGTGTACCCTAACCCTAACCCCTACCGTAACCATAACACGTACCCTAATCCTAACCAATACCCTAAACCGAGCCCTAACCCTAACACTAACCCTAACCCTAACCCTAACCCATACCCTACGCCGTACCCGAAGCCCTCCCCGAACCCGTACCCTAAGCCGTACCCTAAGCCGTACCCTAAGCCTAACCCTAACCCTAGGCTACCCTTGACTGCTTCTGCCTCCAATAGATTTCCTAAGCACTAGTGTTTTAAGGAACAGCTTAAAAAGAGAATCCTATTGTGATTTCTTTATAATGGGTGTGTTCCTTATCTTATCCTAGTGTCTAACCTCTTCTCCATGGCTGGACCCCAAAATAATATTACTTTACGTGCTAAGGTGTATCTAGAGAGTGGGATAGGTTTAATAACTACCCTAACCCTAACGCGTACCCTAACCCTAACCCCTACCCTAACCCTAACATGTACCCTAATCCTAACCCGTACCTTAAACCGAGCCCTAACCCTAACACTAACCCTAACCCTAACCCTAACCCATACCCTAAGCCGTACCCGAAGCCCTCCCCAAACCCGTACCCTAAGCCGTACCCTAAGCCGTACCCTAAGCCTAACCCTAACCCTAGGCTACCCTTGACTGCTTCTGCCTCCAATAGATTTCCTAAGCACTAGTGTTTTAAGGAACAGCTTAAAAAGAGAATCCTAATGTGATTTCTTTATAATGGGTGTGTTCCTTATCTTATCCTAGTGTCTAAACTCTTCTCCATGGCTGGACCCCCAAATAATATTCCTTTACGTGCTAAGGGGTATCTAGAGAGTGGGATAGGTTTAATAACTACCCTAACCCTAACGCGTACCCTAACCCTATCCCCTACCCTAACCCTAACACGTACCCTAATCCTAACCCGTACCCTAAACCGAGCCCTAAACCTAACACTAACCCTAACACTAACCCTAACCCATACCCTACGCCATACCCGAAGCCCTCCCCGAACCCGTACCCTAATCCGTACCCTAAGCCGTACCCTAAGCCTAACCCTAACCCTAGGCTACCCTTGACTGCTTCTGCCTCCAATAGATTTCCTAAGCACTAGTGTTTTAAGGAACATCTTAAAAAGAGAATCCTATTGTGATTTCTTTATAATGGGTGTGTTCCTTATCTTATCCTAGTGTCTAAACTCTTCTCCATGGCTGGACCCCCAAATAATATTCCTTGACGTGCTAAGGTGTATCTAGAGAGTGGGATAGGTTTAATAACTACCCTAACCCTAACGCGTACCCTAACCCTAACCCCTACCCTAATCCTAACATGTACCCTAATCCTAACACGTACCCTAATCGGAGCCCTAACCCTAACACTAACCCTAACCCTAACCCATACCCTATGCCGTACCCGAAGCCCTCCCCGAACCCGTACCCTAAGCCGTACCCTAAGCCTAACCCCAAGCCTAACCCTAACCGTAGGCTACTCTTGACTGCTTCTGCCTCCAATAGATTTCCTAAGCACTAGTGTTTTAAGGAACAGCTTAAAAAGAGAATCCTAATGTGATTTCTTTATAATGGGTGTGTTCCTTATCTTATCCTAGTGTCTAAATTCTTCTCCATGGCTGGACCTCCAAATAATATTCCTTTACGTGCTAAGGGGTATCTAGAGAGTGGGATAGCTTTAATAACTACCCTAACACTAACGCGTACCCTAACCCTAACACCTACCCTAACCCTAACACGTACCCTAATCCTAACCAATACACTAAACCGAGCCCTAACCCTAACACTAACCCTAACCGTAACCCTAACCCATACCCTACGCCGTACCCGAAGCCATCCCCGAACCCGTACCCTAAGCCGTACCCTAAGCCGTACCCTAACCCTAGGCTACCCTTGACTGCTTCTGCCTCCAATAGATTTCCTATGCACTAGTGTTTTAAGGAACAGCTTAAAAAGAGAATCCTAATGTGATTTCTTTATAATGGGTGTGTTCCTTATCTTATCCTAGTGTCTAAACTCTTCTCCATGGCTGGACCTCCAAATAATATTCCTTTACGTGCTAAGGGGTATCTAGAGATTGGGATAGGTTTAATAACTACCCTAACACTAACGCGTAACCTAACCCTAACCCCTACCCTAACCCTAACACGTACCCTAATCCTAACCAATACCCTAAGCCGAGCCCTAACCCTAACACTAACCCTAACCCTAACCCTAACCCATACCCTAAGCCGTACACGAAGCCCTCCCCAAACCCGTACCCTAAGCCGTACCCTAAGCCGTACCCTAAGCCTAACACTAACCCTAGGCTACCCTTGACTGCTTCTGCCTCCAATAGATTTCCTAAGCACTAGTGTTTTAAGGAACAGCTTAAAAAGAGAATCCTAATGTGATTTCTTTATAATGGGTGTGTTCCTTATCTTATCCTAGTGTCTAAACTCTTCTCCATGGCTGGACCTCCAAATAATATTCCTTTACGTGCTAAGGGGTATCTAGAGACTGGGATAGGTTTAATAACTACCCTAACACTAACGCGTACCCTAACCCTAACCCCTACCCTAACCCTAACACGTACCCTAATCCTAACCAATACCCTAAACCGAGCCCTAACCCTAACACTAACCCTAAACCTAACCCTAACCCATACCCTACGCCGTACCCGAAGCCCTCCCCGAACCGGTACCCTAAGCCGTACCCTAAGCCGTACCCTAAGCCTAACCCTAACCCTAGGCTACCCTTGACTGCTTCTGCCTCCAATAGATTTCCTAAGCACTAGTGTTTTAAGGAACAGCTTAAAAACAGAATCCTAATGTGATTTCTTTATAATGGGTGTGTTCCTTATCTTATCCTAGTGTCTAAACTCTTCTCCATGGCTGGACCTCCAAATAATATTCCTTTACGTGCTAAGGGGTATCTAGAGATTGGGATAGGTTTAATAACTACCCTAACACTAACGCGTACCCTAACCCTAACCCCTACCCTAACCCTAACACGTACCCTAATCCTAACCAATACCCTAAGCCGAGCCCTAACCCTAACACTAACCCTAACCCTAACCCTAACCCATACCCTAAGCCGTACCCGAAGCCCTCCCCAAACCCGTACCCTAAGCCGTACCCTAAGCCGTACCCTAAGCCTAACCCTAACCCTAGGCTACCCTTGACTGCTCCTGCCTCCAATAGATTTCCTAAGCACTAGTGTTTTAAGGAACAGCTTAAAAAGAGAATCCTAATGTGATTTCTTTATAATGGGTGTGTTCCTTATCTTATCCTAGTGTCTAAACTCTTCTCCATGGCTGGACCCCCAAATAATATTCCTTTACGTGCTAAGGGGTATCTAGAGAGTGGGATAGGTTTAATAACTACCCTAACCCTAACGCGTACCCTAACCCTATCCCCTACCCTAACCCTAACACGTACCCTAATCCTAACCCGTACCCTAAACCGAGCCCTAACCCTAACACTAACCCTAACCCTAACCCTAACCCATACCCTACGCCATACCCGAAGCCCTCCCCGAACCCGTACCCTAAGCCGTACCCTAAGCCGTACCCTAAGCCTAACCCTAACCCTAGGCTACCCTTGACTGCTTCTGCCTCCAATAGATTTCCTAAGCACTAGTGTTTTAAGGAACAGCTTAAAAAGAGAATCCTAATGTGATTTCTTTATAATGGGTGTGTTCCTTATCTTATCCTAGTGTCTAAACTCTTCTCCATGGCTGGACCTCCAAATAATATTCCTTTATGTGCTAAGGGGTATCTAGAGAGTGGGATAGCTTTAATAACTACCCTAACACTAACGCGTACCCTAACCCTAACCCCTACCCTAACCATAACACGTACCCTAATCCTAACCAATACCCTAAACCGAGCCCTAACCCTAACACTAACCCTAACCCTAACCCTAACCCTAACCCATACCCTACGCCGTACCCGAAGCCATCCCCGAACCCGTACCCTAAGCCGTACACTAAGCCGTACCCTAAGCCTAACCCTAACCCTAGGCTACCCTTGACTGCTTCTGCCTCCAATAGATTTCCTAAGCACTAGTGTTTTAAGGAACAGCTTAAAAAGAGAATCCTAATGTGATTTCTTTATAATGGGTGTGTTCCTTATCTTATCCTAGTGTCTAAACTCTTCTCCATGGCTGGACCTCCAAATAATATTCCTTTACGTGCTAAGGGGTATCTAGAGAGTGGGTTAGGTTTAATAACTACCCTAACACTAACGCGTACCCTAACCCTAACCCCTACCCTAACCCTAACACGTACCCTAATCCTAACCAATACCCTATACCGAGCACTAAACCTAACACTAACCCTAACCCTAACCCTAACCCATACCCTACGCCGTACCAGAAGCCCTCCCCGAACCCGTACCCTAAGCCGTACCCTAAGGCTAACCCTAAGCCTAACCCTAACCCTAGGCTACCCTTGGATGCTTCTGCCTTCAATAGATTTCCTAAGCATTAGTGTTTTAAGGAACAGCTTAAAAAGAGAATCCTAATGTGATTTCTTTATAATGGGTGTGTTCCTTATCTTATCCTAGTGTCTAAACTCTTCTCCATGGCTGGACCTCCAAATAATATTCCTTTATGTGCTAAGGGGTATCTAGAGAGTGGGATAGGTTTAATAACTACCCTAACACTAACGCGTACCCTAACCCTAACCCCTACCCTAACCCTAACACGTACCCTAATCCTAACCCGTACCCTAAACCGAGCCCTAACCCTAACACTAACCCTAACCCTAACCCTAACCCATACCCTACGCCATACCCGAAGCCCTCCCCGAACCCGTACCCTAAGCCGTACCCTAAGCCGTACCCTAAGCCTAACCCTAACCCTAGGCTACCCTTGACTGCTTCTGCCTCCAATAGATTTCCTAAGCACTAGTGTTTTAAGGAACAGCTTAAAAAGAGAATCCTAATGTGATTTCTTTATAATGGGTGTGTTTCTTATCTTATCCTAGTGTCTAAACTCTTCTCCATGGCTGGACCTCCAAATAATATTCCTTTATGTGCTAAGGGGTATCTAGAGAGTGGGATAGCTTTAATAACTACCCTAACACTAACGCGTACCCTAACCCTAACCCCTACCCTAACCATAACACGTACCCTAATCCTAACCAATACCCTAAACCGAGCCCTAACCCTAACACTAACCCTAACCCTAACCCTAACCCTAACCCATACCCTACGCCGTACCCGAAGCCATCCCCGAACCCGTACCCTAAGGCGTACCCTAAGCCGTACCCTAAGCCTAACCCTAACCCTAGGCTACCCTTGACTGCTTCTGCCTCCAATAGATTTCCTAAGCACTAGTGTTTTAAGGAACAGCTTAAAAAGAGAATCCTAATGTGATTTCTTTATAATGGGTGTGTTCCTTATCTTATCCTAGTGTCTAAACTCTTCTCCATGGCTGGACCTCCAAATAATATTCCTTTACGTGCTAAGGGGTATCTAGAGAGTGGGTTAGGTTTAATAACTACCCTAACACTAACGCGTACCCTAACCCTAACCCCTACCCTAACCCTAACACGTACCCTAATCCTAACCAATACCCTATACCGAGCACTAAACCTAACACTAACCCTAACCCTAACCCTAACCCATACCCTACGCCGTACCAGAAGCCCTCCCCGAACCCGTACCCTAAGCCGTACCCTAAGGCTAACCCTAAGCCTAACCCTAACCCTAGGCTACCCTTGGATGCTTCTGCCTTCAATAGATTTCCTAAGCACTAGTGTTTTAAGGAACAGCTTAAAAAGAGAATCCTAATGTGATTTCTTTATAATGGGTGTGTTCCTTATCTTATCCTAGTGTCTAAACCCTTCTCCATGGCTGGACCCCCAAATAATATTCCTTTACGTGCTAAGGGGTATCTAGAGAGTGGGATAGGTTTAATAACTACACTAACCCTAACGCGTACCCTAACCCTATCCCCTACCCTAACCCTAACACGTACCCTAATCCTAACCCGTACCCTAAACCGAGCCCTAACCCTAAAACTAACCCTAACCCTAACCCTAACCCATACCCTACGCCGTACCCGAAGCCCTCACCGAACCCGTACCCTAAGCCGTACCCTAAGCCTAACCCTAACCCTAGGCTACCCTTGACTGCTTCTGCCTCCAATAGATTTCCTAAGCACTAGTGTTTTAAGGAACAGCTTAAAAAGGGAATCCTAATGTGATTTCTTTATAATGGGTGTGTTCCTTATCTTATCCTAGTGTCTAAACTCTTCTCCATGGCTGGACCCCCAAATAATATTCCTTTACGTGCTAAGGGGTATCTAGAGAGTGGGATAGGTTTAATAACTACCCTAACCCTAACGCGTACCCTAACCCTATCCCCTACCCTAACCCTAACACGTACCCTAATCCTAACCCGTACCCTAAACCGAGCCCTAACCCTAACACTAACCCTAACCCTAACCCTAACCCATACCCTACGCCATACCCGAAGCCCTTCCCGAACCCGTACCCTAAGCCGTACCCTAAGCCGTACCCTAAGCCTAACCCTAACCCTAGGCTACCCTTGACTGCTTCTGCCTCCAATAGATTTCCTAAGCACTAGTGTTTTAAGGAACAGCTTAAAAAGAGAATCCTAATGTGATTTCTTTATAATGGGTGTGTTCCTTATCTTATCCTAGTGTCTAAACTCTTCTCCATGGCTGGACCTCCAAATAATATTCCTTTATGTGCTAAGGGGTATCTAGAGAGTGGGATAGCTTTAATAACTACCCTAACACTAACGTGTACCCTAACCCTAACCCCTACCCTAACCATAACACGTACCCTAATCCTAACCAATACCCTAAACCGAGCCCTAACGCTAACACTAACCCTAACCCTAACCCTAACCCATACCCTACGCCGTACCCGAAGCCCTCCCCGAACCCGTACCCTAAGCCGTACCCTAAGCCGTACCCTAAGCCTAACCCTAACCCTAGGCTACCCTTGACTGCTTCTGCCTCCAATAGATTTCCTAAGCACTAGTGTTTTAAGGAACAGCTTAAAAAGAGAATCCTATTGTGATTTCTTTATAATGGGTGTGTTCCTTTTCTTATCCTAGTGTCTAACCTCTTCTCCATGGCTGGACCCCCAAATAATATTACTTTACGTGCTAAGGTGTATCTAGAGAGTGGGATAGGTTTAATAACTACCCTAACCCTAACGCGTTCCCTAACCCTATCCCCTACCCTAACCCTAACACGTACCCTAATCCTAACCCGTACCCTAAACCGAGCCCTAACCCTAAAACTAACCCTAACCCTAACCCTAACCCATACCCTACGCCGTACCAGAAGCCCTCACCGAACCCGTACCCTAAGCCGTACCCTAAGCCTAACCCTAACCCTAGGCTACCCTTGACTGCTTCTGCCTCCAATAGATTTCCTAAGCACTAGTGTTTTAAGGAACAGCTTAAAAAGGGAATCCTAATGTGATTTCTTTATAATGGGTGTGTTCCTTATCTTATCCTAGTGTCTAAACTCTTCATGGCTGGACCCCCAAATAATATTCCTTTACGTGCTAAGGGGTATCTAGAGAGTGGGATAGGTTTAATAACTACCCTAACCCTAACGCGTACCCTAACCCTATCCCCTACCCTAACCGTAACACGTACCCTAATCCTAACCCGTACCCTAAACCGAGCCCTAACCCTAACACTAACCCTAACCCTAACCCTAACCCATACCCTACGCCGTACCCGAAGCCCTCCCCTAACCCGTACCCTAAGCCGTACCCTAAGCCGTACCCTAAGCCGTACCCTAACCCTAGGCTACCCTTGACTGCTTCTGCCTCCAATACATTTCCTAAGCACTAGTGTTTTAAGGAACAGCTTAAAAAGAGAATCCTAATGTGATTTCTTTATAATGGGTGTGTTCCTTATCTTATCCTAGTGTCTAAACTCTTCTCCATGGCTGGACCTCCAAATAATATTCCTTTATGTGCTAAGGGGTATCTAGAGAGTGGGATAGCTTTAATAACTACCCGAACACTAACGCGTACCCTAACCCTAACCCCTACCCTAACCATAACACGTACCCTAATCCTAACCAATACCCTAAACCGAGCCCTAACCCTAACACTAACCCTAACCCTAACCCATACCCTACGCCGTACCCGAAGCCCTCCCCGAACCCGTACCCTAAGCCGTACCCTAAGCCGTACCCTAAGCCTAACCCTAACCCTAGGCTACCCTTGACTGCTTCTGCCTCCAATAGATTTCCTAAGCACTAGTGTTTTAAGGAACCGCTTAAAAAGGGAATCCTAATGTGATTTCTTTATAATGGGTGTGTTCCTTATCTTATCCTAGTGTCTAAACTCTTCTCCATGGCTGGACCCCCAAATAATATTCCTTTACGTGCTAAGGGGTATCTAGAGAGTGGGATAGCTTTAATAACTACCCTAACCCTAACGCGTACCCTAACCCTATCCCCTACCCTAACACTAACACGTACCCTAATCCTAACCCGTACACTAAACCGAGCCCTAACCCTAACACTAACCCTAACCCTAACCCTAACCCATACCCTACGCCATACCCGAAGCCCTTCCCGAACCCGTACCCTAAGCCGTACCCTAAGCCGTACCCTAAGCCTAACCCTAACCCTAGGCTACCCTTGACTGCTTCTGCCTCCAATAGATTTCCTAAGCACTAGTGTTTTAAGGAACAGCTTAAAAAGAGAATCCTAATGTGATTTCTTTATAATGGGTGTGTTCCTTATCTTATCCTAGTGTCTAACCTCTTCTCCATGGCTGGACCTCCAAATAATATTCCTTTATGTGCTAAGGGGTATCTAGAGAGTGGGATAGCTTTAATAACTACCCTAACACTAACGTGTACCCTAACCCTAACCCCTACCGTAACCATAACACGTACCCTAATCCTAACCAATACCCTAAACCGAGCCCTAACCCTAACACTAACCCTAACCCTAACCCTAACCCATACCCTACGCCGTACCCGAAGCCCTCCCCGAACCCGTACCCTAAGCCGTACCCTAAGCCGTACCCTAAGCCTAACCCTAACCCTAGGCTACCCTTGACTGCTTCTGCCTCCAATAGATTTCCTAAGCACTAGTGTTTTAAGGAACAGCTTAAAAAGAGAATCCTATTGTGAT
Source organism: Balaenoptera physalus (assembly GCF_965194825.1). NCBI lineage: Eukaryota > Metazoa > Chordata > Mammalia > Artiodactyla > Balaenopteridae > Balaenoptera > Balaenoptera physalus. The sequence continues at coordinate 229,415 of NW_028126410.1, read as the reverse complement.
TTCTTTATAATGGGTGTGTTCCTTATCTTATCCTAGTGTCTAACCTCTTCTCCATGGCTGGACCCCAAAATAATATTACTTTACGTGCTAAGGTGTATCTAGAGAGTGGGATAGGTTTAATAACTACCCTAACCCTAACGCGTACCCTAACCCTAACCCCTACCCTAACCCTAACATGTACCCTAATCCTAACCCGTACCTTAAACCGAGCCCTAACCCTAACTCTAACCCTAACCCTAACCCTAACCCATACCCTACGCCGTACCCGAAGCCCTCACCGAACCCGTACCCTAAGCCGTACCCTAAGCCTAACCCTAACCCTAGGCTACCCTTGACTGCTTCTGCCTCCAATAGATTTCCTAAGCACTAGTGTTTTAAGGAACAGCTTAAAAAGAGAATCCTAATGTGATTTCTTTATAATGGGTGTGTTCCTTATCTTATCCTAGTGTCTAAACTCTTCTCCATGGCTGGACCTCCAAATAATATTCCTTATGTGCTAAGGGGTATCTAGAGAGTGGGATAGCTTTAATAACTACCCTAACACTAACGCGTACCCTAACCCTAACCCCTACCCTAACCCTAACACGTACCCTAATCCTAACCAATACCCTAAACCGAGCCCTAACCCTAACACTAACCCTAACCCTAACCCTAACCCATACCCTACGGCATACCCGAATCCCTCCCCGAACCCGTACCCTAAGCCGTACCCTAAGCCGTACCCTAAGCCTAACCCTAACCCTAGGCTACCCTTGACTGCTTCTGCCTCCAATAGATTTCCTAAGCACTAGTGTTTTAAGGAACATCTTAAAAAGAGAATCCTATTGTGATTTCTTTATAATGGGTGTGTTCCTTATCTTATCCTAGTGTCTAAACTCTTCTCCATGGCTGGACCCCCAAATAATATTCCTTGACGTGCTAAGGTGTATCTAGAGAGTGGGATAGGTTTAATAACTACCCTAACCCTAACGCGTACCCTAACCCTAACCCCTACCCTAACCCTAACATGTACCCTAATCCTAACACGTACCCTAATCGGAGCCCTAACCCTAACACTAACCCTAACCCTAACCCATACCCTATGCCGTACCCGAAGCCCTCCCCAAACCCGTACCCTAAGCCGTACCCTAAGCCTAACCCCAAGCCTAACCCTAACCGTAGGCTACTCTTGACTGCTTCTGCCTCCAATAGATTTCCTAAGCACTAGTGTTTTAAGGAACAGCTTAAAAAGAGAATCCTAATGTGATTTCTTTATAATGGGTGTGTTCCTTATTTATCAAAGTGCCTAAACTCTTCTGCATGGCTGGACCTCCAAATAATATTCCTTTACGTGCTAAGCGGTATCTAGGGAGTGGGATAGGTTTAATAACTACCCTAACACTAACGCGTACCCTAACCCTAACCCCTACCCTAACACTAACACGTACCCTAATCCTAAACAATACCCTAAACCGAGCCCTAACCCTAACACTAACCCTAACCCTAACCCTAACCCATACCCTACGCCGTACCCGAAGCCCTCCCCGAACCCGTACCCTAAGCCGTACCCTAAGCCGTACCCTAAGCCTAACCCTAACCCTAGGCTACCCTTGAGTGCTTCTGCCTCCAATAGATTTCCTAAGCACTAGTGTTTTAAGGAACAGCTTAAAAAGAGAATCCTAATGTGATTTCTTTATAATGGGTGTGTTCCTTATCTTATCCTAGTGTCTAAACTCTTCTCCATGGCTGGACCCCCAAATAATATTCCTTTACGTGCTAAGGTGTATCTAGAGAGTGGGATAGGTTTAATAACTACCCTAACCCTAACGCGTACCCTAACCCTAACATGTACCCTAATGCTAACCCGTACCCTAAACCGAGCCCTAACCCTAACACTAACCCTAACCCTAACCCTAACCCATACCCTACGCCGTACCCGAAGCCCTCCCCGAACCCGTACCCTAAGCCGTACCCTAAGCCGTACTCTAAGCCTAACCCTAACCCTAGGCTACCCTTGACTGCTTCTGCCTCCAATAGATTTCCTAAGCACTAGTGTTTTAAGGAACAACTTAAAAAGAGAATCCTAATGTGATTTCTTTAAAATGGGTGTGTTCCTTATCTTATCCTAGTGTCTAAACACTTCTCCATGGCTGGACCTCCAAATAATATTCCTTTACGTGCTAAGGGGTATCTAGAGTGTGGGATAGGTTTAATAACTACCCTAACACTACCGCGTACCCTAACCCTAACTCCTACCCTAACACTAACACGTACCCTAATCCTAACCAATACCCTAAACCGAGCCCTAACCCTAACACTAACCCTAACCCTAACCCATACCCTACGCCGTACCCGAAGCCCTCCCCGAACCCGTACCCTAAGCCGTACCCTAAGCCGTACCCTAAGCCTAACCCTAACCCTAGGCTACCCTTGACTGCTTCTGCCTCCAATAGATTTCCTAAGCACTAGTGTTTTAAGGAACAGCTTAAAAATAGAATCCTAATGTGATTTCTTTATAATGGGTGTGTTCCTTATCTTATCCTAGTGTCTAAACTCTTCTCCATGGCTGGACCTCCAAATAATATTCCTTATGTGCTAAGGGGTATCTGGAGAGTGGGATAGCTTTAATAACTCCCCTAACACTAACGCGTACCCTAACCCTAACCCCTACCCTAACCCTAACACGTACCCTAATCCTAACCAATACCCTAAACCGAGCCCTAACCCTAACACTAACCCAAACCCTAACCCTAACCCATACCCTACGCCATACCCTAATCCCTCCCCGAACCCGTACCCTAAGCCGTACCCTAAGCCGTACCCTAAGCCTAACCCTAACCCTAGGCTACCCTTGACTGCTTCTGCCTCCAGTAGATTTCCTAAGCACTAGTGTTTTAAGGAACATCTTAAAAAGAGAATCCTATTGTGATTTCTTTATAATGGGTGTGTTCCTTATCTTATCCTAGTGTCTAAACTCTTCTCCATGGCTGGACCCCCAAATAATATTCCTTGACGTGCTAAGGTGTATCTAGAGAGTGGGATAGGTTTAATAACTACCCTAACCCTAACGCGTACCCTAACCCTAACCCCTACCCTAACCCTAACATGTACCCTAATCCTAACACGTACCCTAATCGGAGCCCTAACCCTAACACTAACCCTAACCCTAACCCATACTCTATGCCGTACCCGAAGTCCTCCCCGAACCCGTACCCTAAGCCGTACCCTAAGCCTAACCCCAAGCCTAACTCTAACCGTAGGCTACTCTTGACTGCTTCTGCCTCCAATAGATTTCCTAAGCACTAGTGTTTTAAGGAACAGCTTAAAAAGAGAATCCTAATGTGATTTCTTTATAATGGGTGTGTTCCTTATTTATCAAAGTGTCTAAACTCTTCTGCATGGCTGGACCTCCAAATAATATTCCTTTACGTGCTAAGCGGTATCTAGGGAGTGGGATAGGTTTAATAACTACCCTAACACTAACGCGTACCCTAACCGTAACCCCTACCCTAACACTAACACGTACCCTAATCCTAACCAATACCCTAAACCGAGCCCTAACCCTAACACTAACCCTAACCCTAACCCTAACCCATACCCTACGCCGTACCCGAAGACCTCCCCGAACCCGTACCCTAAGCCGTACCCTAAGCCGTACCCTAAGCCTAACCCTAACCCTAGGCTACCCTTGACTGCTTCTGCCTCCAATAGATTTCCTAAGCACTAGTGTTTTAAGGAACAGCTTAAAAAGAGAATCCTAATGTGATTTCTTTATAATGGGTGTGTTCCTTATCTTATCCTAGTGTCTAAACTCTTCTCCATGGCTGGACCCCCAAATAATATTCCTTTACGTGCTAAGGGGTATCTAGAGAGTGGGATAGGTTTAATAACTACCCTAACCCTAACGCGTACCCTAACCCTAACCCCTACCCTAACCCTAACATGTACCCTAATGCTAACCCGTACCCTAAACCGAGCCCTAACCCTAACACTAACCCTAACCCTAACCCTAACCCATACCCTACGCCGTACCCGAAGCCCTCCCCGAACCCGTACCCTAAGCCGTACCCTAAGCCGTACTCTAAGCCTAACCCTAACCCTAGGCTACCCTTGACTGCTTCTGCCTCCAATAGATTTCCTAAGCACTAGTGTTTTAAGGAACAACTTAAAAAGAGAATCCTAATGTGATTTCTTTATAATGGGTGTGTTCCTTATCTTATCCTAGTGTCTAAACTCTTCTCCATGGCTGGACCTCCAAATAATATTCCTTTACGTGCTAAGGGGTATCTAGAGAGTGGGTTAGGTTTAATAACTACCCTAACACTAACGCGTACCCTAACCCTAACCCCTACCCTAACCATAACACGTACCCTAATCCTAACCAATACCCTAAACCGAGCCCTAACCCTAACACTAACCCTAACCCTAACCCATACCCTACGCCGTACCCGAAGCCCTCCCCGAACCCGTACCCTAAGCCGTACCCTAAGCCGTACCCTAAGCCGTACCCTAAGCCTAACCCTAACCCTAGGCTACCCTTGACTGCTTCTGCCTCCAATAGATTTCCTAAGCACTAGTGTTTTAAGGAACAGCTTAAAAAGAGAATCCTAATGTGATTTCTTTATAATGGGTGTGTTCCTTATCTTATCCTAGTGTCTAAACTCTTCTCCATGGCTGGACCTCCAAATAATATTCCTTATGTGCTAAGGGGTATCTAGAGAGTGGGATAGCTTTAATAACTACCCTAACACTAACGCGTACCCCAACCCTAACCCCTACCCTAACCCTAACACGTACCCTAATCCTAACCAATACCCTAAACCGAGCCCTAACCCTAACACTAACCCTAACCCTAACCCTAACCCATACCCTACGCCATACCCGAATCCCTCCCCGAACCCGTACCCTAAGCCGTACCCTAAGCCGTACCCTAAGCCTAACCCTAACCCTAGGCTACCCTTGACTGCTTCTGCCTCCAATAGATTTCCTAAGCACTAGTGTTTTAAGGAACATCTTAAAAAGAGAATCCTATTGTGATTTCTTTATAATGGGTGTGTTCCTTATCTTATCCTAGTGTCTAAACTCTTTTCCATGGCTGGACCCCCAAATAATATTCCTTGACGTGCTAAGGTGTATCTAGAGAGTGGGATAGGTTTAATAACTACCCTAACCCTAACGCGTACCCTAACCCTAACCCCTACCCTAACCCTAACATGTACCCTAATCCTAACACGTACCCTAATCGGAGCCCTAACCCTAACACTAACCCTAACCCTAACCCATACCCTATGCCGTACCCGAAGCCCTCCCAGAACCCGTACCCTAAGCCGTACCCTAAGCCTAACCCCGAGCCTAACCCTAACCGTAGGCTACTCTTGACTGCTTCTGCCTCCATTAGATTTCCTAAGCACTAGTGTTTTAAGGAACAGCTTAAAAAGAGAATCCTAATGTGATTTCTTTATAATGGGTGTGTTCCTTATTTATCAAAGTGTCTAAACTCTTCTGCATGGCTGGACCTCCAAATAATATTCCTTTACGTGCTAAGCGGTATCTAGGGAGTGGGATAGGTTTAATAACTACCCTAACACTAACGCGTACCCTAACCCTAACCCCTACCCTAACACTAACACGTACCCTAATCCTAACCAATACCCTAAACCGAGCCCTAACCCTAACACTAACCCTAACCCTAACCCTAACCCATACCCTACGCCGTACCCGAAGCCCTCCCCGAACCCGTACCCTAAGCCGTACGCTAAGCCGTACCCTAAGCCTAACCCTAACCCTAGGCTACCCTTGACTGCTTCTGCCTCCAATAGATTTCCTAAGCACTAGTGTTTTAAGGAACAGCTTAAAAAGAGAATCCTAATGTGATTTCTTTATAATGGGTGTGTTCCTTATCTTATCCTAGTGTCTAAACTCTTCTCCATGGCTGGACCTCCAAATAATATTCCTTATGTGCTAAGGGGTATCTAGAGAGTGGGATAGCTTTAATAACTACCCTAACACTAACGCGTACCCTAACCCTAACCCCTACCCTAACCCTAACACGTACACTAATCCTAACCAATACCCTAAACCGAGCCCTAACCCTAACACTAACCCTAACCCTAACCCTAACCCATACCCTACGCCGTACCTGAAGCCCTCCCCGAACCCGTACCCTAAGCCGTACCCTAAGCCGTACCCTAAGCCTAACCCTAACCCTAGGCTACCCTTGACTGCTTCTGCCTCCAATAGATTTCCTAAGCACTAGTGTTTTAAGGAACAGCTTAAAAAGAGAATCCTAATGTGATTTCTTTATAATGGGTGTGTTCCTTCTCTTATCCTAGTGTCTAAACTCTTCTCCATGGCTGGACCCCCAAATAATATTCCTTTACGTGCTAAGGTGTATCTAGAGAGTGGGATATGTTTAATAACTACCCTAACCCTAACGCGTACCCTAACCCTAACCCCTAACCTAACCCTAACATGTACCCTAATGCTAACCCGTACCCTAAACCGAGCCCTAACCCTAACACTAACCCTAACCCTAACCCTAACCCATACCCTACGCCGTACCCGAAGCCCTCCCCGAACCCGTACCCTAAGCCGTACCCTAAGCCGTACTCTAAGCCTAACCCTAACCCTAGGCTACCCTTGACTGCTTCTGCCTCCAATAGATTTCCTAAGCACTAGTGTTTTAAGGAACAACTTAAAAAGAGAATCCTAATGTGATTTCTTTATAATGGGTGTGTTCCTTATCTTATCCTAGTGTCTAAACACTTCTCCATGGCTGGACCTCCAAATAATATTCCTTTACGTGCTAAGGGGTATCTAGAGTGTGGGATAGGTTTAATAACTACCCTAACACTACCGCGTACCCTAACCCTAACCCCTACCCTAACACTAACACGTACCCTAATCATAACCAATACCCTAAACCGAGCCCTAACCCTAACACTAACCCTAACCCTAACCCTAACCCATACCCTACGCCGTACCCGAAGCCCTCCCCGAACCCGTACCCTAAGCCGTACGCTAAGCCGTACCCTAAGCCTAACCCTAACCCTAGGCTACCCTTGACTGCTTCTGCCTCCAATAGATTTCCTAAGCACTAGTGTTTTAAGGAACAGCTTAAAAAGAGAATCCTAATGTGATTTCTTTATAATGGGTGTGTTCCTTATCTTATCCTAGTGTCTAAACTCTTCTCCATGGCTGGACCTCCAAATAATATTCCTTATGTGCTAAGGGGTATCTAGAGAGTGGGATAGCTTTAATAACTACCCTAACACTAACGCGTACCCTAACCCTAACCCCTACCCTAACCCTAACACGTACCCTAATCCTAACCAATACCCTAAACCGAGCCCTAACCCTAACACTAACCCTAACCCTAAACCTAACCCATACCCTACGCCATACCCTAATCCCTCCCCGAACCCGTACCCTAAGCCGTACCCTAAGCCGTACCCTAAGCCTAACCCTAACCCTAGGCTACCCTTGACTGCTTCTGCCTCCAATAGATTTCCTAAGCACTAGTGTTTTAAGGAACATCTTAAAAAGAGAATCCTATTGTGATTTCTTTATAATGGGTGTGTTCCTTATCTTATCCTAGTGTCTAAACTCTTCTCCATGGCTGGACCCCCAAATAATATTCCTTGACGTGCTAAGGTGTATCTAGAGAGTGGGATAGGTTTAATAACTAACCTAACCCTAACGCGTACCCTAACCCTAACCCCTACCCTAACCCTAACATGTACCCTAATCCTAACACGTACCCTAATCGGAGCCCTAACCCTAACACTAACCCTAACCCTAACCCATACCCTATGCCATACCCGAAGCCCTCCCCGAACCCGTACCCTAAGCCGTACCCTAAGCCTAACCCCAAGCCTAACCCTAACCGTAGGCTACTCTTGACTGCTTCTGCCTCCAATAGATTTCCTAAGCACTAGTGTTTTAAGGAACAGCTTAAAAAGAGAATCCTAATGTGATTTCTTTATAATGGGTGTGTTCCTTATTTATCAAAGTGTCTAAACTCTTCTGCATGGCTGGACCTCCAAATAATATTCCTTTACGTGCTAAGCGGTATCTAGGGAGTGGGATAGGTTTAATAACTACCCTAACACTAACGCGTACCCTAACCCTAACCCCTACCCTAACACTAACACGTACCCTAATCCTAACCAATACCCTAAACCGAGCCCTAACCCTAACACTAACCCTAACCCTAACCCTAACCCATACCCTACGCCGTACCCGAAGCCCTCCCCGAACCCGTACCCTAAGCCGTACCCTAAGCCGTACCCTAAGCCTAACCCTAACCCTAGGCTACCCTTGACTGCTTCTGCCTCCAATAGATTTCCAAAGCACTAGTGTTTTAAGGAACAGCTTAAAAAGAGAATCCTAATGTGATTTCTTTATAATGGGTGTGTTCCTTATCTTATCCTAGTGTCTAAACTCTTCTCCATGGCTGGACCCCCAAATAATATTCCTTTACGTGCTAAGGTGTATCTAGAGAGTGGGATAGGTTTAATAACTACCCTAACCCTAACGCGTACCCTAACCCTAACCCCTACCCTAACCCTAACATGTACCCTAATGCTAACCTGTACCATAAACCGAGCCCTAACCTTAACACTAACCCTAACCCTAACCCTAACCCATACCCTACGCCGTACCCGAAGCCCTCCCCGAACCCGTACCCTAAGCCGTACCCTAAGCCGTACTCTAAGCCTAACCCTAACCCTAGGCTACCCTTGACTGCTTCTGCCTCCAATAGATTTCCTAAGCACTAGTGTTTTAAGGAACAACTTAAAAAGAGAATCCTAATGTGATTTCTTTATAATGGGTGTGTTCCTTATCTTATCCTAGTGTCTAAACTCTTCTCCATGGCTGGACCTCCAAATAATATTCCTTTACGTGCTAAGGGGTATCTAGAGAGTGGGTTAGGTTTAATAACTACCCTAACACTAACGCGTACCCTAACCCTAACCCCTACCCTAACCATAACACGTACCCTAATCCTAACCAATACCCTAAACCGATCCCTAACCCTAACACTAACCCTAACCCTAACCCATACCCTACGCCGTACCCGAAGCCCTCCCCGAACCCGTACCCTAAGCCGTACCCTAAGCCGTACCCTAAGCCTAAACCTAACCCTAGGCTACCCTTGACTACTTCTGCCTCCAATAGATTTCCTAAGCACTAGTGTTTTAAGGAACAGCTTAAAAAGAGAATCCTAATGTGATTTCTTTATAATGGGTGTGTTCCTTATCTTATCCTAGTGTCTAAACTCTTCTCCATGGCTGGACCTCCAAATAATATTCCTTATGTGCTAAGGGGTATCTAGAGAGTGGGATAGCTTTAATAACTACCCTAACACTAACGCGTACCCCAACCCTAACCCCTACCCTAACCCTAACACGTACCCTAATCCTAACCAATACCCTAAACCGAGCCCTAACCCTAACACTAACCCTAACCCTAACCCTAACCCATACCCTACGCCATACCCGAATCCCTCCCCGAACCCGTACCCTAAGCCGTACCCTAAGCCGTACCCTAAGCCTAACCCTAACCCTAGGCTACCCTTGACTGCTTCTGCCTCCAATAGATTTCCTAAGCACTAGTGTTTTAAGGAACATCTTAAAAAGAGAATCCTATTGTGATTTCTTTATAATGGGTGTGTTCCTTATCTTATCCTAGTGTCTAAACTCTTCTCCATGGCTGGACCCCCAAATAATATTCCTTGACGTGCTAAGGTGTATCTAGAGAGTGGGATAGGTTTAATAACTACCCTAACCCTAACGCGTACCCTAACCCTAACCCCTACCCTAACCCTAACATGTACCCTAATCCTAAAACGTACCCTAATCGGAGCCCTAACCCTAACACTAACCCTAACCCTAACCCATACCCTATGCCGTACCCGAAGCCCTCCCCGAACCCGTACCCTAAGCCGTACCCTAAGCCTAACCCCAAGCCTAACCCTAACCGTAGGCTACTCTTGACTGCTTCTGCCTCCAATAGATTTCCTAAGCACTAGTGTTTTAAGGAACATCTTAAAAAGAGAATCCTATTGTGATTTCTTTATAATGGGTGTGTTCCTTATCTTATCCTAGTGTCTAAACTCTTCTCCATGGCTGGACCCCCAAATAATATTCCTTGACGTGCTAAGGTGTATCTAGAGAGTGGGATAGGTTTAATAACTACCCTAACCCTAACGCGTACCCTAACGCTAACCCCAACCCTAACCCTAACATGTACCCTAATCCTAACACGTACCCTAATCGGAGCCCTAACCCTAACACTAACCCTAACCCTAACCCATACCCTATGCCGTACCCGAAGCCCTCCCCGAACCCGTACCCTAAGCCGTACCCTAAGCCTAACCCCAAGCCTAACACTAACCGTAGGCTACTCTTGACTGCTTCTGCCTCCAATAGATTTCCTAAGCACTAGTGTTTTAAGGAACAGCTTAAAAAGAGAATCCTAATGTGATTTCTTTATAATGGGTGTGTTCCTTATTTATCAAAGTGTCTAAACTCTTCTGCATGGCTGGACCTCCAAATAATATTACTTTATGTGCTAAGCGGTATCTAGGGAGTGGGATAGGTTTAATAACTACCCTAACACTAACGCGTACCCTAACCCTAACCCCTACCCTAACACTAACACGTACCCTAATCCTAACCAATACCCTAAACCGAGCCCTAACCCTAACACTAACCCTAACCCTAACCCTAACCCATACCCTACGCCGTACCCGAAGCCCTCCCCGAACCCGTACCCTAAGCCGTACCCTAAGCCGTACCCTAAGCCTAACCCTAACCCTAGGCTACCCTTGACTGCTTCTGCCTCCAATAGATTTCCTAAGCACTAGTGTTTTAAGGAACAGCTTAAAAAGAGAATCCTAATGTGATTTCTTTATAATGGGTGTGTTCCTTATCTTATCCTAGTGTCTAAACTCTTCTCCATGGCTGGACCCCCAAATAATATTCCTTTACGTGCTAAGGTGTATCTAGAGAGTGGGATAGGTTTAATAACTACCCTAACCCTAACGCGTACCCTAACCCTAACCCCTACCCTAACCCTAACATGTACCCTAATGCTAACCCGTACCCTAAACCGAGCCCTAACCCTAACACTAACCCTAACCCTAACCCTAACCCATACCCTACGCCGTACCCGAAGCCCTCCCCGAACCCGTACCCTAAGCCGTACCCTAAGCCGTACTCTAAGCCTAACCCTAACCCTAGGCTACCCTTGACTGCTTCTGCCTCCAATAGATTTCCTAAGCACTAGTGTTTTAAGGAACAACTTAAAAAGAGAATCCTAATGTGATTTCTTTATAATGGGTGTGTTCCTTATCTTATCCTAGTGTCTAAACACTTCTCCATGGCTGGACCTCCAAATAATATTCCTTTACGTGCTAAGGGGTATCTAGAGTGTGGGATAGGTTTAATAACTACCCTAACACTACCGCGAACCCTAACCCTAACCCCTACCCTAACACTAACACGTACCCTAATCCTAACCAATACCCTAAACCGAGCCCTAACCCTAACACTAACCCTAACCCTAACCCTAACCCATACCCTACGCCGTACCCGAAGCCCTCCCCGAACCCGTACCCTAAGCCGTACGCTAAGCCGTACCCTAAGCCTAACCCTAACCCTAGGCTACCCTTGACTGCTTCTGCCTCCAATAGATTTCCTAAGCACTAGTGTTTTAAGGAACAGCTTAAAAAGAGAATCCTAATGTGATTTCTTTATAATGGGTGTGTTCCTTATCTTATCCTAGTGTCTAAACTCTTCTCCATGGCTGGACCTCCAAATAATATTCCTTTACGTGCTAAGGGGTATCTAGAGAGTGGGTTAGGTTTAATAACTACCCTAACACTAACGCGTACCCTAACCCTAAACCCTACCCTATCGCTAACTCGTACCCTAATCCTAACCCGTACCCTAAACCGAGCCCTAACCCTAACACTAACCCTAACCCTAACCCTAACCCATACCCTACGCCGTACCAGAAGCCCTCCCCGAACCCGTACCCTAAGCCGTACCCTAAGCCTAACCCTAAGCCTAACCCTAAACGTAGGCTACCCTTGAATGCTTCTGCCTCCAATAGATTTCCTAAGCAGTAGTGTTTTAAGGAACAGCTTAAAAAGAGAATCCTAATGTGATTTCTTTATAATGGGTGTGTTCCTTATCTTATCCTAGTGTCTAAATTCTTCTCCATGGCTGGACCTCCAAATAATATTCCTTTACGTGCTAAGGGGTATCTAGAGAGTGGGATAGCTTTAATAACTACCCTAACACTAACGCGTACCCTAACCCTAACCCCTACCCTAACCCTAACACGTACCCTAATCCTAACCAATACCCTAAACCGAGCCCTAACACTAACACTAACCCTAACCCTAACCCTAACCCATACCCTACGCCGTACACGAAGCCATCCCCGAACCCGTACCCTAAGCCGTACCCTAAGCCGTACCCTAAGCCTAACCCTAACCCTAGGCTACCCTTGACTGCTTCTGCCTCCAATAGATTTCCTAAGCACTAGTGTTTTAAGGAACAGCTTAAAAAGAGAATCCTAATGTGATTTCTTTATAATGGGTGTGTTCCTTATCTTATCCTAGTGTGTAAACTCTTCTCCATGGCTGGACCTCCAAATAATATTCCTTTACGTGCTAAGGGGTATCTAGAGAGTGGGTTAGGTTTAATAACTACCCTAACACTAATGCGTACCCTAACCCTAACCCCTACCCTATCGCTAACACGTATCCTAATACTAACCAATACCCTAAACCGAGCCCTAACCCTAACACTAACCCTAACCCTAACCCATACCCTACGCCGTACCAGAAGCCCTCCCCGAACCCGTACCCTAAGCCGTACCCTAAGCCTAACCCTAAGCCTAACCCTAAACGTAGGCTACCCTTGAATGCTTCTGCCTCCAATAGATTTCCTAAGCAGTAGTGTTTTAAGGAACAGCTTAAAAAGAGAATCCTAATGTGATTTCTTTATAATGGGTGTGTTCCTTATCTTATCCTAGTGTCTAAATTCTTCTCCATGGCTGGACCTCCAAATAATATTCCTTTACGTGCTAAGGGGTATCTAGAGAGTGGGATAGCTTTAATAACTACCCTAACACTAACGCGTACCCTAACCCTAACCCCTACCCTAACCCTAACACGTACCCTATTCCTAACCAATACCCTAAACCGAGCCCTAACACTAACACTAACCCTAACCCTAACCCTAACCCATACCCTACGCCGTACACGAAGCCATCCCCGAACCCGTACCCTAAGCCGTACCCTAAGCCGTACCCTAAGCCTAACCCTAACCCTAGGCTACCCTTGACTGCTTCTGCCTCCAATAGATTTCCTAAGCACTAGTGTTTTAAGGAACAGCTTAAAAAGAGAATCCTAATGTGATTTCTTTATAATGGGTGTGTTCCTTATCTTATCCTAGTGTGTAAACTCTTCTCCATGGCTGGACCTCCAAATAATATTCCTTTACGTGCTAAGGGGTATCTAGAGAGTGGGTTAGGTTTAATAACTACCCTAACACTAATGCGTACCCTAACCCTAACCCCTACCCTATCGCTAACACGTATCCTAATCCTAACCAATACCCTAAACCGAGCCCTAACCCTAACACTAACCCTAACCCTAACCCATACCCTACGCCGTACCAGAAGCCCTCCCCGAACCCGTACCCTAAGCCGTACCCTAAGCCTAACCCTAAGCCTAACCCTAAACGTAGGCTACCCTTGAATGCTTCTGCCTCCAATAGATTTCCTAAGCAGTAGTGTTTTAAGGAACAGCTTAAAAAGAGAATCCTAATGTGATTTCTTTATAATGGGTGTGTTCCTTATCTTATCCTAGTGTCTAAATTCTTCTCCATGGCTGGACCTCCAAATAATATTCCTTTACGTGCTAAGGGGTATCTAGAGAGTGGGATAGGTTTAATAACTACCCTAACACTAACGCCTACCCTAACCCTAACCCCTACCCTAACCCTAACACGTACCCTAATCCTAACCAATACCCTAAACCGAGCCCTAACCCTAACACTAACCCTAACCCGAACCCTAACCCATACCCTATGCCGTACCCGAAGCCCTCCCCGAACCGGTACCCTAAGCCGTACCCTAAGCCGTACCCTAAGCCTAACCCTAACCCTAGGCTACCCTTGACTGCTTCTGCCTCCAATAGATTTCCTAAGCACTAGTGTTTTAAGGAACAGCTTAAAAAGAGAATCCTAATGTGATTTCTTCATAATGGGTGTGTTCCTTATCTTATCCTAGTGTCTAAACTCTTCTCCATGGCTGAACCTCCAAATAATATTCCTTTACGTGCTAAGGGGTATCTAGAGAGTGGGTTAGGTTTAATAACTACCCTAACACTAACGCGTACCCTAACCCTAACCCCTACCCTAACCCTAACACGTACCCTAATCCTAACCAATACCCTAAACCGAGCCCTAACCCTAACACTAACCCTAACCCTAACCCTAACCCATACCCTACGCCGTACCCGAAGCCCTCCCCGAACCGGTACCCTAAGCCGTACCCTAAGCCGTACCCTAAGCCTAACCCTAACCCTAGGCTACCCTTGACTGCTTCTGCCTCCAATAGATTTTCTAAGCACTAGTGTTTTAAGGAACAGCTTAAAAAGAGAATCCTAATGTGATTTCTTTATAATGGGTGTGTTCCTTATCTTATCCTAGTGTCTAAACTCTTCTCCATGGCTGGACCTCCAAATAATATTCCTTTACGTGCTAAGGGGTATCTAGAGAGTGGGTTAGGTTTAATAACTACCCTAACACTAACGCGTACCCTAACCCTAAACCCTACCCTAACCCTAACACGTACCCTAATCCTAACCAATACCCTATACCGAGCCCTAACCCTAACACTAACCCTAACCCTAACCCTAACCCATACCCTACGCCGTACCCGAAGCCCTCCCCGAACCCGTACCCTAAGCCGTACGCTAAGCCGTACCCTAAGCCTAACCCTAACCCTAGGCTACCCTTGACTGCTTCTGCCTCCAATAGATTTCCTAAGCACTAGTGTTTTAAGGAACAGCTTAAAAAGAGAATCCTAATGTGATTTCTTTATAATGGGTGTGTTCCTTATCTTATCCTAGTGTCTAAACTCTTCTCCATGGCTGGACCTCCAAATAATATTCCTTTACGTGCTAAGGGGTATCTAGAGAGTGGGTTAGGTTTAATAACTACCCTAACACTAACGCGTACCATAACCCTAAACCCTACCCTATCGCTAACTCGTACCCTAATCCTAACCCGTACCCTAAACCGAGCCCTAACCCTAACACTAACCCTAACCCTAACCCTAACCCATACCCTACGCCGTACCAGAAGCCCTCCCCGAACCCGTACCCTAAGCCGTACCCTAAGCCTAACCCTAAGCCTAACCCTAAACGTAGGCTACCCTTGAATGCTTCTGCCTCCAATAGATTTCCTAAGCAGTATTGTTTTAAGGAACAGCTTAAAAAGAGAATCCTAATGTGATTTCTTTATAATGGGTGTGTTCCTTATCTTATCCTAGTGTCTAAATTCTTCTCCATGGCTGGACCTCCAAATAATATTCCTTTACGTGCTAAGGGGTATCTAGAGAGTGGGATAGCTTTAATAACTACCCTAACACTAACGCGTACCCTAACCCTAACCCCTACCCTAACCCTAACACGTACCCTAATCCTAACCAATACCCTAAACCGAGCCCTAACACTAACACTAACCCTAACCCTAACCCTAACCCATACCCTACGCCGTACACGAAGCCATCCCCGAACCCGTACCCTAAGCCGTACCCTAAGCCGTACCCTAAGCCTAACCCTAACCCTAGGCTACCCTTGACTGCTTCTGCCTCCAATAGATTTCCTAAGCACTAGTGTTTTAAGGAACAGCTTAAAAAGAGAATCCTAATGTGATTTCTTTATAATGGGTGTGTTCCTTATCTTATCCTAGTGTGTAAACTCTTCTCCATGGCTGGACCTCCAAATAATATTCCTTTACGTGCTAAGGGGTATCTAGAGAGTGGGTTAGGTTTAATAACTACCCTAACACTAATGCGTACCCTAACCCTAACCCCTACCCAATCGCTAACACGTATCCTAATACTAACCAATACCCTAAACCGAGCCCTAACCCTAACACTAACCCTAACCCTAACCCATACCCTACGCCGTACCAGAAGCCCTCCCCGAACCCGTACCCTAAGCCGTACCCTAAGCCTAACCCTAAGCCTAACCCTAAACGTAGGCTACCCTTGAATGCTTCTGCCTCCAATAGATTTCCTAAGCAGTAGTGTTTTAAGGAACAGCTTAAAAAGAGAATCCTAATGTGATTTCTTTATAATGGGTGTGTTCCTTATCTTATCCTAGTGTCTAAATTCTTCTCCATGGCTGGACCTCCAAATAATATTCCTTTACGTGCTAAGGGGTATCTAGAGAGTGGGATAGCTTTAATAACTACCCTAACACTAACGCGTACCCTAACCCTAACCCCTACCCTAACCCTAACACGTACCCTATTCCTAACCAATACCCTAAACCGAGCCCTAACACTAACACTAACCCTAACCCTAACCCTAACCCATACCCTACGCCGTACACGAAGCCATCCCCGAACCCGTACCCTAAGCCGTACCCTAAGCCGTACCCTAAGCCTAACCCTAACCCTAGGCTACCCTTGACTGCTTCTGCCTCCAATAGATTTCCTAAGCACTAGTGTTTTAAGGAACAGCTTAAAAAGAGAATCCTAATGTGATTTCTTTATAATGGGTGTGTTCCTTATCTTATCCTAGTGTGTAAACTCTTCTCCATGGCTGGACCTCCAAATAATATTCCTTTACGTGCTAAGGGGTATCTAGAGAGTGGGTTAGGTTTAATAACTACCCTAACACTAATGCGTACCCTAACCCTAACCCCTACCCTATCGCTAACACGTATCCTAATCCTAACCAATACCCTAAACCGAGCCCTAACCCTAACACTAACCCTAACCCTAACCCATACCCTACGCCGTACCAGAAGCCCTCCCCGAACCCGTACCCTAAGCCGTACCCTAAGCCTAACCCTAAGCCTAACCCTAAACGTAGGCTACCCTTGAATGCTTCTGCCTCCAATAGATTTCCTAAGCAGTAGTGTTTTAAGGAACAGCTTAAAAAGAGAATCCTAATGTGATTTCTTTATAATGGGTGTGTTCCTTATCTTATCCTAGTGTCTAAATTCTTCTCCATGGCTGGACCTCCAAATAATATTCCTTTACGTGCTAAGGGGTATCTAGAGAGTGGGATAGGTTTAATAACTACCCTAACACTAACGCCTACCCTAACCCTAACCCCTACCCTAACCCTAACACGTACCCTAATCCTAACCAATACCCTAAACCGAGCCCTAACCCGAACACTAACCCTAACCCGAACCCTAACCCATACCCTATGCCGTACCCGAAGCCCTCCCCGAACCGGTACCCTAAGCCGTACCCTAAGCCGTACCCTAAGCCTAACCCTAACCCTAGGCTACCCTTGACTGCTTCTGCCTCCAATAGATTTCCTAAGCACTAGTGTTTTAAGGAACAGCTTAAAAAGAGAATCCTAATGTGATTTCTTCATAATGGGTGTGTTCCTTATCTTATCCTAGTGTCTAAACTCTTCTCCATGGCTGAACCTCCAAATAATATTCCTTTACGTGCTAAGGGGTATCTAGAGAGTGGGTTAGGTTTAATAACTACCCTAACACTAACGCGTACCCTAACCCTAACCCCTACCCTAACCCTAACACGTACCCTAATCCTAACCAATACCCTAAACCGAGCCCTAACCCTAACACTAACCCTAACCCTAACCCTAACCCATACCCTACGCCGTACCCGAAGCCCTCCCCGAACCCGTACCCTAAGCCGTACCCTAAGCCTAACCCTAAGCCTAACCCTAAACGTAGGCTACCCTTGAATGCTTCTGCCTCCAATAGATTTCCTAAGCAGTAGTGTTTTAAGGAACAGCTTAAAAAGAGAATCCTAATGTGATTTCTTTATAATGGGTGTGTTCCTTATCTTATCCTAGTGTCTAAATTCTTCTCCATGGCTGGACCTCCAAATAATATTCCTTTACGTGCTAAGGGGTATCTAGAGAGTGGGATAGGTTTAATAACTACCCTAACACTAACGCCTACCCTAACCCTAACCCCTACCCTAACCCTAACACGTACCCTAATCCTAACCAATACCCTAAACCGAGCCCTAACCCTAACACTAACCCTAACCCGAACCCTAACCCATACCCTATGCCGTACCCGAAGCCCTCCCCGAACCGGTACCCTAAGCCGTACCCTAAGCCGTACCCTAAGCCTAACCCTAACCCTAGGCTACCCTTGACTGCTTCTGCCTCCAATAGATTTTCTAAGCACTAGTGTTTTAAGGAACAGCTTAAAAAGAGAATCCTAATGTGATTTCTTTATAATGGGTGTGTTCCTTATCTTATCCTAGTGTCTAAACTCTTCTCCATGGCTGGACCTCCAAATAATATTCCTTTACGTGCTAAGGGGTATCTAGAGAGTGGGTTAGGTTTAATAACTACCGTAACACTAACGCGTACCCTAACCCTAAACCCTACCCTAACCCTAACACGTACCCTAATCCTAACCAATACCCTATACCGAGCCCTAACCCTAACACTAACCCTAACCCTAACCCTAACCCATACCCTACGCCGTACCAGAAGCCCTCCACGAACCCGTACCCTAAGCCGTACCCTAAGCCTAACCCTAAGCCTAACCCTAACCCTAGGCTACACTTGACTGCTTCTGCCTCCAATAGATTTCCTAAGCACTAGTGTTTTAAGGAACAGCTTAAAAAGAGAATCCTAATGTGATTTCTTTATAATGGGTGTGTTCCTTATCTTATCCTAGTGTCTAAACTCTTCTCCATGGCTGGACCTCCAAATAATATTCCTTTACGTGCTAAGGGGTATCTAGAGAGTGGGTTAGGTTTAATAACTACCCTAACACTAACGCGTACCCTAACCCTAACCCCTACCCTAACCCTAACACGTACCCTAATCCTAACCAATACCCTATACCGAGCCCTAAACCTAACACTAACCCTACCCCTAACCCTAACCCATACCCTACGCCGTACCCGAAGCCCTCCCCGAACCCGTACCCTAAGCCGTACCCTAAGCCTAACCCTAACCCTAGGCTACCCTTGACTGCTTCTGCCTCCAATAGATTTCCTAAGCACTAGTGTTTTAAGGAACAGCTTAAAAAGAGAATCCTAATGTGATTTCTTTATAATGGGTGTGTTCCTTATCTTATCCTAGTGTCTAAACTCTTCTCCATGGCTGGACCTCCAAATAATATTCCTTTATGTGCTAAGGGGTATCTAGAGAGTGGGATAGGTTTAATAACTACCCTAACACTAACACGTACCCTAACCTTAACCCCTACCCTAACCATAACACGTACCCTAATCCTAACCAATACCCTAAACCGAACCCAACCCTAACACTAACCCTAACCCTAACCCTAACCCATACCCTACGCCGTACCCGAAGCCCTCACCGAACCCGTAACCTAAGCCGTACCCTAAGCCGTACCCTAAGCCTAACCCTAACCCTAGGCTACCCTTGACTGCTTCTGCCTCCAATAGATTTCCTAAGCACTAGTGTTTTAAGGAACAGCTTAAAAATAGAATCCTATTGTGATTTCTTTATAATGGGTGTGTTCCTTATCTTATCCTAGTGTCTAACCTCTTCTCCATGGCTGGACCCCCAAATAATATTCCTTTACGTGCTAAGGTGTATCTAGAGAGTGGGATAGGTTTAATAACTACCCTAACCCTAACGCGTACCCTAACCCTATCCCCTACCCTAACCCTAACACGTACCCTAATCCTAACCCGTACCCAAAACCGAGCCCTAACCCTAAAACTAACCCTAACCCTAACCCTAACCCATACCCTACGCCGTACCCGAAGCCCTCACCGAACCCGTACCCTAAGCCGTACCCTAAGCCTAACCCTAACCCTAGGCTACCCTTGACTGCTTCTGCCTCCAATAGATTTCCTAAGCACTAGTGTTTTAAGGAACAGCTTAAAAAGGGAATCCTAATGTGATTTCTTTATAATGGGTGTGTTCCTTATCTTATCCTAGTGTCTAAACTCTTCTCCATGGCTGGACCCCCAAATAATATTCCTTTACGTGCTAAGGGGTATCTAGAGAGTGGGATAGGTTTAATAACTACCCTAACCCTAACGCGTACCCTAACCCTATCCCCTACCCTAACCCTAACACGTACCCTAATCCTAACCCGTACCCTAAACCGAGCCCTAACCCTAACACTAACCCTAACCCTAACCCTAACCCATACCCTACGCCATACCTGAAGCCCTCCCCGAACCCGTACCCTAAGCCGTACCCTAAGCCGTACCCTAAGCCTAACCCTTACCCTAGGCTACCCTTGACTGCTTCTGCCTCCAATAGATTTCCTAAGCACTAGTGTTTTAAGGAACAGCTTAAAAAGAGAATCCTAATGTGATTTCTTTATAATGGGTGTGTTCCTTATCTTATCCTAGTGTCTAAACTCTTCTCCATGGCTGGACCTCCAAATAATATTCCTTTATGTGCTAAGGGGTATCTAGAGAGTGGGATAGCTTTAATAACTACCCTAACACTAACGCGTACCCTAACCCTAACCCCTACCCTAACCATAACACGTACCCTAATCCTAACCAATACCCTAAACCGAGCCCTAACCCTAACACTAACCCTAACCCTAACCCTAACCCATACCCTACGCCGTACCCGAAGCCCTCCCCAAACCCGTACCCTAAACCGTACCCTAAGCCGTACCCTAAGCCTAACCCTAACCCTAGGCTACCCTTGACTGCTTCTGCCTCCAATAGATTTCCTAAGCACTAGTGTTTTAAGGAACAGCTTAAAAATAGAATCCTATTGTGATTTCTTTATAATGGGTGTGTTCCTTATCTTATCCTAGTGTCTAACCTCTTCTCCATGGCTGGACCCCCAAATAATATTCCTTTACGTGCTAAGGTGTATCTAGAGAGTGGGATAGGTTTAATAACTACCCTAACCCTAACGCGTACCCTAACCCTAACCCCTACCCTAACCATAACACGTACCCTAATCCTAACCAATACCCTAAACCGAGCCCTAACCCTAACACTAACCCTAACCCTAACCCATACCCTACGCCGTACCCGAAGCCCTCCCCGAACCCGTACCCTAAGCCGTACCCTAAGCCTAACCCTAACCCTAGGCTACCCTTGACTGCTTCTGCCTCCAATAGATTTCCTAAGCACTAGTGTTTTAAGGAACAGCTTAAAAAGAGAATCCTAATGTGATTTCTTTATAATGGGTGTGTTCCTTATCTTATCCTAGTGTCTAAACTCTTCTCCATGGCTGGACCTCCAAATAATATTCCTTATGTGCTAAGGGGTATCTAGAGAGTGGGATAGCTTTAATAACTACCCTAACACTAACGCGTACCCTAACCCTAACCCCTACCCTAACCCTAACACGTACCCTAATCCTAACCAATACCCTAAACCGAGCCCTAACCCTAACACTAACCCTAACCCTAACCCTAACCCATACCCTACGCCATACCCGAATCCCTCCCCGAACCCGTACCCTAAGCCGTACCCTAAGCCGTACCCTAAGCCTAACCCTAACCCTAGTCTACCCTTGACTGCTTCTGCCTCCAATAGATTTCCTAAGCACTAGTGTTTTAAGGAACATCTTAAAAAGAGAATCCTATTGTGATTTCTTTATAATGGGTGTGTTCCTTATCTTATCCTAGTGTCTAAACTCTTCTCCTTGGCTGGACCCCCAAATAATATTCCTTGACGTGCTAAGGTGTATCTAGAGAGTGGGATAGGTTTAATAACTACCCTAACCCTAACGCGTACCCTAACCCTAATCCCTACCCTAACCCTAACATGTACCCTAATCCTAACACGTACCCTAATCGGAGCCCTAACCCTAACACTAACCCTAACCCTAACCCATACCCTATGCCGTACCCGAAGCCCTCCCCGAACCCGTACCCTAAGCCGTACCCTAAGCCTAACCCCAAGCCTAACCCTAACCGTAGGCTACTCTTGACTGCTTCTGCCTCCAATAGATTTCCTAAGCACTAGTGTTTTAAGGAACAGCTTAAAAAGAGAATCCTAATGTGATTTCTATATAATGGGTGTGTTCCTTATCTTATCCTAGTGTCTAAATTCTTCTCCATGGCTGGACCTCCAAATAATATTCCTTTACGTGCTAAGGGGTATCTAGAGAGTGGGATAGCTTTAATAACTACCCTAACACTAACGCGTACCCTAACCCTAACCCCTACCCTAACCCTAACACGTACCCTAATCCTAACCAATACACTAAACCGAGCCCTAACCCTAAAACTAACCCTAACCCTAACCCTAACCCATACCCTACGCCGTACCCGAAGCCATCCCCGAACCCGTACCCTAAGCCGTACCCTAAGCCTAACCCTAACCCTAGGCTACCCTTGACTGCTTCTGC
This sequence comes from Balaenoptera physalus, assembly GCF_965194825.1. Lineage (NCBI taxonomy): Eukaryota > Metazoa > Chordata > Mammalia > Artiodactyla > Balaenopteridae > Balaenoptera > Balaenoptera physalus. The sequence goes on along the minus strand of NW_028126410.1, from coordinate 206,861 downwards.
CTCCAATAGATTTCCTATGCACTAGTGTTTTAAGGAACAGCTTAAAAAGAGAATCCTAATGTGATTTCTTTATAATGGGTGTGTTCCTTATCTTATCCTAGTGTCTAAACTCTTCTCCATGGCTGGACCTCCAAATAATATTCCTTTACGTGCTAAGGGGTATCTAGATATTGGGATAGGTTTAATAACTACCCTAACACTAACGCGTAACCTAACCCTAACCCCTACCCTAACCCTAACACGTACCCTAATCTTAACCAATACCCTAAGCCGAGCCCTGACCCTAACACTAACCCTAACCCTAACCCATACCCTAAGCCGTACCCGAAGCCCTCCCCAAACCCGTACCCTAAGCCGTACCCTAAGCCGTACCCTAAGCCTAACCCTAACCCTAGGCTACCCTTGACTGCTTCTGCCTCCAATAGATTTCCTAAGCAGTAGTGTTTTAAGGAACAGCTTAAAAAGAGAATCCTAATGTGATTTCTTTATAATGGGTGTGTTCCTTATCTTATCCTAGTGTCTAAATTCTTCTCCATGGCTGGACCTCCAAATAATATTCCTTTACGTGCTAAGGGGTATCTAGAGAGTGGGATAGGTTTAATAACTACCCTAACCCTAACGCGTACCCTAACCCTATCCCCTACCCTAACCCTAACACGTACCCTAATCCTAACCCGTACCCTAAACCGAGCCCTAACCCTAACACTAACCCTAACCCTAACCCTAACCCATACCCTACGCCATACCTGAAGCCCTCCCCGAACCCGTACCCTAAGCCGTACCCTAAGCCGTACCCTAAGCCTAACCCTTACCCTAGGCTACCCTTGACTGCTTCTGCCTCCAATAGATTTCCTAAGCACTAGTGTTTTAAGGAACAGCTTAAAAAGAGAATCCTAATGTGATTTCTTTATAATGGGTGTGTTCCTTATCTTATCCTAGTGTCTAAACTCTTCTCCATGGCTGGACCTCCAAATAATATTCCTTTATGTGCTAAGGGGTATCTAGAGAGTGGGATAGCTTTAATAACTACCCTAACACTAACGCGTACCCTAACCCTAACCCCTACCCTAACCATAACACGTACCCTAATCCTAACCAATACCCTAAACCGAGCCCTAACCCTAACACTAACCCTAACCCTAACCCTAACCCATACCCTACGCCGTACCCGAAGCCCTCCCCAAACCCGTACCCTAAGCCGTACCCTAAGCCGTACCCTAAGCCTAACCCTAACCCTAGGCTACCCTTGACTGCTTCTGCCTCCAATAGATTTCCTAAGCACTAGTGTTTTAAGGAACAGCTTAAAAATAGAATCCTATTGTGATTTCTTTATAATGGGTGTGTTCCTTATCTTATCCTAGTGTCTAACCTCTTCTCCATGGCTGGACCCCCAAATAATATTCCTTTACGTGCTAAGGTGTATCTAGAGAGTGGGATAGGTTTAATAACTACCCTAACCCTAACGCGTACCCTAACCCTAACCCCTACCCTAACCATAACACGTACCCTAATCCTAACCAATACCCTAAACCGAGCCCTAACCCTAACACTAACCCTAACCCTAACCCATACCCTACGCCGTACCCGAAGCCCTCCCCGAACCCGTACCCTAAGCCGTACCCTAAGCCTAACCCTAACCCTAGGCTACCCTTGACTGCTTCTGCCTCCAATAGATTTCCTAAGCACTAGTGTTTTAAGGAACAGCTTAAAAAGAGAATCCTAATGTGATTTCTTTATAATGGGTGTGTTCCTTATCTTATCCTAGTGTCTAAACTCTTCTCCATGGCTGGACCTCCAAATAATATTCCTTATGTGCTAAGGGGTATCTAGAGAGTGGGATAGCTTTAATAACTACCCTAACACTAACGCGTACCCTAACCCTAACCCCTACCCTAACCCTAACACGTACCCTAATCCTAACCAATACCCTAAACCGAGCCCTAACCCTAACACTAACCCTAACCCTAACCCTAACCCATACCCTACGCCATACCCGAATCCCTCCCCGAACCCGTACCCTAAGCCGTACCCTAAGCCGTACCCTAAGCCTAACCCTAACCCTAGTCTACCCTTGACTGCTTCTGCCTCCAATAGATTTCCTAAGCACTAGTGTTTTAAGGAACATCTTAAAAAGAGAATCCTATTGTGATTTCTTTATAATGGGTGTGTTCCTTATCTTATCCTAGTGTCTAAACTCTTCTCCTTGGCTGGACCCCCAAATAATATTCCTTGACGTGCTAAGGTGTATCTAGAGAGTGGGATAGGTTTAATAACTACCCTAACCCTAACGCGTACCCTAACCCTAATCCCTACCCTAACCCTAACATGTACCCTAATCCTAACACGTACCCTAATCGGAGCCCTAACCCTAACACTAACCCTAACCCTAACCCATACCCTATGCCGTACCCGAAGCCCTCCCCGAACCCGTACCCTAAGCCGTACCCTAAGCCTAACCCCAAGCCTAACCCTAACCGTAGGCTACTCTTGACTGCTTCTGCCTCCAATAGATTTCCTAAGCACTAGTGTTTTAAGGAACAGCTTAAAAAGAGAATCCTAATGTGATTTCTATATAATGGGTGTGTTCCTTATCTTATCCTAGTGTCTAAATTCTTCTCCATGGCTGGACCTCCAAATAATATTCCTTTACGTGCTAAGGGGTATCTAGAGAGTGGGATAGCTTTAATAACTACCCTAACACTAACGCGTACCCTAACCCTAACCCCTACCCTAACCCTAACACGTACCCTAATCCTAACCAATACACTAAACCGAGCCCTAACCCTAAAACTAACCCTAACCCTAACCCTAACCCATACCCTACGCCGTACCCGAAGCCATCCCCGAACCCGTACCCTAAGCCGTACCCTAAGCCTAACCCTAACCCTAGGCTACCCTTGACTGCTTCTGCCTCCAATAGATTTCCTATGCACTAGTGTTTTAAGGAACAGCTTAAAAAGAGAATCCTAATGTGATTTCTTTATAATGGGTGTGTTCCTTATCTTATCCTAGTGTCTAAACTCTTCTCCATGGCTGGACCTCCAAATAATATTCCTTTACGTGCTAAGGGGTATCTAGATATTGGGATAGGTTTAATAACTACCCTAACACTAACGCGTAACCTAACCCTAACCCCTACCCTAACCCTAACACGTACCCTAATCTTAACCAATACCCTAAGCCGAGCCCTGACCCTAACACTAACCCTAACCCTAACCCATACCCTAAGCCGTACCCGAAGCCCTCCCCAAACCCGTACCCTAAGCCGTACCCTAAGCCGTACCCTAAGCCTAACCCTAACCCTAGGCTACCCTTGACTGCTTCTGCCTCCAATAGATTTCCTAAGCAGTAGTGTTTTAAGGAACAGCTTAAAAAGAGAATCCTAATGTGATTTCTTTATAATGGGTGTGTTCCTTATCTTATCCTAGTGTCTAAATTCTTCTCCATGGCTGGACCTCCAAATAATATTCCTTTACGTGCTAAGGGGTATCTAGAGAGTGGGATAGGTTTAATAACTACCCTAACACTAACGCCTACCCTAACCCTAACCCCTACCCTAACCCTAACACGTACCCTAATCCTAACCAATACCCTAAACCGAGCCCTAACCCTAACACTAACCCTATCCCGAACCCTAACCCATACCCTATGCCGTACCCGAAGCCCTCCCCGAACCGGTACCCTAAGCCGTACCCTAAGCCGTACCCTAAGCCTAACCCTAACCCTAGGCTACCCTTGACTGCTTCTGCCTCCAATAGATTTCCTAAGCACTAGTGTTTTAAGGAACAGCTTAAAAAGAGAATCCTAATGTGATTTCTTCATAATGGGTGTGTTCCTTATCTTATCCTAGTGTCTAAACTCTTCTCCATGGCTGAACCTCCAAATAATATTCCTTTACGTGCTAAGGGGTATCTAGAGAGTGGGTTAGGTTTAATAACTACCCTAACACTAACGCGTACCCTAACCCTAAACCCTACCCTAACCCTAACACGTACCCTAATCCTAACCAATACCCTATACCGAGCCCTAACCCTAACACTAACCCTAACCCTAACCCTAACCCATACCCTACGCCGTCCCCGAAGCCCTCCCCGAACCCGTACCCTAAGCCGTATCCTAAGCCTAACCCTAAGCCTAACCCTAACCCTAAGCTACCCTTGGATGCTTCTGCCTCCAATAGATTTCCTAAGCACTAGTGTTTTAAGGAACAGCTTAAAAAGAGAATCCTAATGTGATTTCTTTATAATGGGTGTGTTCCTTATCTTATCCTAGTGTCTAAACTCTTCTCCATGGCTGGACCTCCAAATAATATTCCTTATGTGCTAAGGGGTATCTAGAGAGTGGGATAGCTTTAATAACTACCCTAACACTAACGCGTACCCTAACCCTAACCCCTACCCTAACCCTAACACGTACCCTAATCCTAACCAATACCCTAAACCGAGCCCTAACCCTAACACTAACCCTAACCCTAACCCTAACCCATACCCTACGCCATACCCGAATCCCTCCCCGAACCCGTACCCTAAGCCGTACCCTAAGCCGTACCCTAAGCCTAACCCTAACCCTAGGCTACCCTTGACTGCTTCTGCCTCCAATAGATTTCCTAAGCACTAGTGTTTTAAGGAACATCTTAAAAAGAGAATCCTATTGTGATTTCTTTATAATGGGTGTGTTCCTTATCTTATCCTAGTGTCTAAACTCTTCTCCATGGCTGGACCCCCAAATAATATTCCTTGACGTGCTAAGGTGTATCTAGAGAGTGGGATAGGTTTAATAACTACCCTAACCCTAACGCGTACCCTAACCCTAACCCCTACCCTAACCCTAACATGTACCCTAATCCTAACACGTACCCTAATCGGAGCCCTAACCCTAACACTAACCCTAACCCTAACCCATACCCTATGCCGTACCCGAAGCCCTCCCCAAACCCGTACCCTAAGCCGTACCCTAAGCCTAACCCCAAGCCTAACCCTAACCGTAGGCTACTCTTGACTGCTTCTGCCTCCAATAGATTTCCTAAGCACTAGTGTTTTAAGGAACAGCTTAAAAAGAGAATCCTAATGTGATTTCTTTATAATGGGTGTGTTCCTTATTTATCAAAGTGTCTAAACTCTTCTGCATGGCTGGACCTCCAAATAATATTCCTTTACGTGCTAAGCGGTATCTAGGGAGTGGGATAGGTTTAATAACTACCCTAACACTAAGGCGTACCCTAACCCTAACCCCTACCCTAACACTAACACGTACCCTAATCCTAAACAATACCCTAAACCGAGCCCTAACCCTAACACTAACCCTAACCCTAACCCTAACCCATACCCTACGCCGTACCCGAAGCCCTCCCCGAACCCGTACCCTAAGCCGTACCCTAAGCCGTACCCTAAGCCTAACCCTAACCCTAGGCTACCCTTGAGTGCTTCTGCCTCCAATAGATTTCCTAAGCACTAGTGTTTTAAGGAACAGCTTAAAAAGAGAATCCTAATGTGATTTCTTTATAATGGGTGTGTTCCTTATCTTATCCTAGTGTCTAAACTCTTCTCCATGGCTGGACCCCCAAATAATATTCCTTTACGTGCTAAGGTGTATCTAGAGAGTGGGATAGGTTTAATAACTACCCTAACCCTAACGCGTACCCTAACCCTAACCCCTACCCTAACCCTAACATGTACCCTAATGCTAACCCGTACCCTAAACCGAGCCCTAACCCTAACACTAACCCTAACCCTAACCCTAACCCATACCCTACGCCGTACCCGAAGCCCTCCCCGAACCCGTACCCTAAGCCGTACCCTAAGCCGTACTCTAAGCCTAACCCTAACCCTAGGCTACCCTTGACTGCTTCTGCCTCCAATAGATTTCCTAAGCACTAGTGTTTTAAGGAACAACTTAAAAAGAGAATCCTAATGTGATTTCTTTATAATGGGTGTGTTCCTTATCTTATCCTAGTGTCTAAACACTTCTCCATGGCTGGACCTCCAAATAATATTCCTTTACGTGCTAAGGGGTATCTAGAGTGTGGGATAGGTTTAATAACTACCCTAACACTACCGCGTACCCTAACCCTAACCCCTACCCTAACACTAACACGTACCCAAATCCTAACCAATACCCTAAACCGAGCCCTAACCCTAACACTAACCCTAACCCTAACACTAACCCATACCCTACGCCGTACCCGAAGCCCTCCCCGAACCCGTACCCTAAGCCGTACGCTAAGCCGTACCCTAAGCCTAACCCTAACCCTAGGCTACCCTTGAATGCTTCTGCCTCCAATAGATTTCCTAAGCAATAGTGTTTTAAGGAACAGCTTAAAAGGAGAATCCTAATGTGATTTCTTTATAATGGGTGTGTTCCTTATCTTATCCTAGTGTCTAAACTCTTCTCCATGGCTGGACCCTCAAATAATATTCCTTTACGTGCTAAGGGGTATCTAGAGAGTGGGTTAGGTTTAATAACTACCCTAACACTAACGCGTAACCTAACCCTAACCCCTACCGTAACCCTAACACGTACCCTAATCCTAACCAATACCCTAAACCGAGCCCTAACCCTAACACTAACCCTAACCCTAACCCTAAGCCATACCCTACGCCGTACCCGAAGCCCTCCCCGAACCCGTACCCTAAGGCGTACCCTAAGCCGTACCCTAAGCCTAACCCTAACCCTAGGCTACCCTTGACTGCTTCTGCCTCCAATAGATTTCCTAAGCACTAGTGTTTTAAGGAACAGCTTAAAAAGAGAATCCTAATGTGATTTCTTTATAATGGGTGTGTTCCTTATCTTATCCTAGTGTCTAAACTCTTCTCCATGGCTGGACCTCCAAATAATATTCCTTTATGTGCTAAGGGGTATCTAGAGAGGGGGATAGCTTTAATAACTACCCTAACACTAACGCGTACCCTAACCCTAACCCCTACCCTAACCATAACACGTACCCTAATCCTAACCAATACCCTAAACCGAGCCCTAACCCTAACACTAACCCTAACCCTAACCCATACCCTACGCCGTACCCGAAGCCCTCCCCGAACCCGTACCCTAAGCCGTACCCTAAGCCGTACCCTAAGCCTAACCCTAACCCTAGGCTACCCTTGACTGCTTCTGCCTACAATAGATTTCCTAAGCACTAGTGTTTTAAGGAACAGCTTAAAAACAGAATCCTAATGTGATTTCTTTATAATGGGTGTGTTCCTTATCTTATCCTAGTGTCTAAACTCTTCTCCATGGCTGGACCTCCAAATAATATTCCTTATGTGCTAAGGGGTATCTGGAGAGTGGGATAGCTTTAATAACTACCCTAACACTAACGCGTACCCTAACCCTAACCCCTACCCTAACCCTAACACGTACCCTAATCCTAACCAATACCCTAAACCGAGCCCTAACCCTAACACTAACCCAAACCCTAACCCTAACCCATACCCTACTCCATACCCTAATCCCTCCCCGAACCCGTACCCTAAGCCGTACCCTAAGCCGTACCCTAAGCCTAACCCTAACCCTAGGCTACCCTTGACTGCTTCTGCCTCCAATAGATTTCCTAAGCACTAGTGTTTTAAGGAACATCTTAAAAAGAGAATCCTATTGTGATTTCTTTATAATGGGTGTGTTCCTTATCTTATCCTAGTGTCTAAACTCTTCTCCATGGCTGGACCCCCAAATAATATTCCTTGACGTGCTAAGGTGTATCTAGAGAGTGGGATAGGTTTAATAACTACCCTAACCCTAACGCGTACCCTAACCCTAACCCCTACCCTAACCCTAACATGTACCCTAATCCTAACACGTACCCTAATCGGAGCCCTAACCCTAACACTAACCCTAACCCTAACCCATACTCTATGCCGTACCCGAAGTCCTCCCCGAACCCGTACCCTAAGCCGTACCCTAAGCCTAACCCCAAGCCTAACCCTAACCGTAGGCTACTCTTGACTGCTTCTGCCTCCAATAGATTTCCTAAGCACTAGTGTTTTAAGGAACAGCTTAAAAAGAGAATCCTAATGTGATTTCTTTATAATGGGTGTGTTCCTTATTTATCAAAGTGTCTAAACTCTTCTGCATGGCTGGACCTCCAAATAATATTCCTTTACGTGCTAAGCGGTATCTAGGGAGTGGGATAGGTTTAATAACTACCCTAACACTAACGCGTACCCTAACCGTAACCCCTACCCTAACACTAACACGTACCCTAATCCTAACCAATACCCTAAACCGAGCCCTAACCCTAACACTAACCCTAACCCTAACCCTAACCCATACCCTACGCCGTACCCGAAGACCTCCCCGAACCCGTACCCTAAGCCGTACCCTAAGCCGTACCCTAAGCCTAACCCTAACCCTAGGCTACCCTTGACTGCTTCTGCCTCCAATAGATTTCCTAAGCACTAGTGTTTTAAGGAACAGCTTAAAAAGAGAATCCTAATGTGATTTCTTTATAATGGGTGTGTTCCTTATCTTATCCTAGTGTCTAAACTCTTCTCCATGGCTGGACCCCCAAATAATATTCCTTTACGTGCTAAGGTGTATCTAGAGAGTGGGATAGGTTTAATAACTACCCTAACCCTAACGCGTACCCTAACCCTAACCCCTACCCTAACCCTAACATGTACCCTAATGCTAACCCGTACCCTAAACCGAGCCCTAACCCTAACACTAACCCTAACCCTAACCCTAACCCATACCCTACGCCGTACCCGAAGCCCTCCCCGAACCCGTACCCTAAGCCGTACCCTAAGCCGTACTCTAAGCCTAACCCTAACCCTAGGCTACCCTTGACTGCTTCTGCCTCCAATAGATTTCCTAAGCACTAGTGTTTTAAGGAACAACTTAAAAAGAGAATCCTAATGTGATTTCTTTATAATGGGTGTGTTCCTTATCTTATCCTAGTGTCTAAACTCTTCTCCATGGCTGGACCTCCAAATAATATTCCTTTACGTGCTAAGGGGTATCTAGAGAGTGGGTTAGGTTTAATAACTACCCTAACACTAACGCGTACCCTAACCCAAACCCCTACCCTAACCATAACACGTACCCTAATCCTAACCAATACCCTAAACCGAGCCCTAACCCTAACACTAACCCTAACCCTAACCCATACCCTACGCCGTACCCGAAGCCCTCCCCGAACCCGTACCCTAAGCCGTACCCTAAGCCGTACCCTAAGCCGTACCCTAAGCCTAACCCTAACCCTAGGCTACCCTTGACTGCTTCTGCCTCCAATAGATTTCCTAAGCACTAGTGTTTTAAGGAACAGCTTAAAAAGAGAATCCTAATGTGATTTCTTTATAATGGGTGTGTTCCTTATCTTATCCTAGTGTCTAAACTCTTCTCCATGGCTGGACCTCCAAATAATATTCCTTATGTGCTAAGGGGTATCTAGAGAGTGGGATAGCTTTAATAACTACCCTAACACTAACGCGTACCCCAACCCTAACCCCTACCCTAACCCTAACACGTACCCTAATCCTAACCAATACCCTAAACCGAGCCCTAACCCTAACACTAACCCTAACCCTAACCCTAACCCATACCCTACGCCATACCCGAATCCCTCCCCGAACCCGTACCCTAAGCCGTACCCTAAGCCGTACCCTAAGCCTAACCCTAACCCTAGGCTACCCTTGACTGCTTCTGCCTCCAATAGATTTCCTAAGCACTAGTGTTTTAAGGAACAGCTTAAAAAGAGAATCCTATTGTGATTTCTTTATAATGGGTGTGTTCCTTATCTTATCCTAGTGTCTAACCTCTTCTCCATGGCTGGACCCCCAAATAATATTCCTTTACGTGCTAAGGTGTATCTAGAGAGTGGGATAGGTTTAATAACTACCCTAACCCTAACGCGTACCCTAACCCTAACCCCTACCCTAACCCTAACATGTACCCTAATCCTAACCCGTACCTTAAACCGAGCCCTAACCCTAACACTAACCCTAACCCTAACCCTAACCCATACCCTACGCCGTACCCGAAGCCCTCACCGAACCCGTACCCTAAGTCGTACCCTAAGCCTAACCCTAAGCCTAACCCTAACCCTAGGCTACCCTTGACTGCTTCTGCCTCCAATAGATTTCCTAAGCACTAGTGTTTTAAGGAACAGCTTAAAAAGAGAATCCTAATGTGATTTCTTTATAATGGGTGTGTTCCTTATCTTATCCTAGTGTCTAAACTCTTCTCCATGGCTGGACCCCCAAATAATATTCCTTTACATGCTAAGGGGTATCTAGAGAGTGGGATAGGTTTAATAACTACCCTAACCCTAACGCGTACCCTAACCCTATCCCCTACCCTAACCCTAACACGTACCCTAATCCTAACCCGTACCCTAAACCGAGCCCTAACCCTAACACTAACCCTAACCCTAACCCTAACCCATACCCTACGCCGTACCCGAAGCCCTCCCCTAACCCGTACCCTAAGCCGTACCCTAAGCCGTACCCTAAGCCGTACCCTAACCCTAGGCTACCCTTGACTGCTTCTGCCTCCAATAGATTTCCTAAGCACTAGTGTTTTAAGGAACAGCTTAAAAAGAGAATCCTAATGTGATTTCTTTATAATGGGTGTGTTCCTTATCTTATCCTAGTGTCTAAACTCTTCTCCATGGCTGGACCTCCAAATAATATTCCTTTATGTGCTAAGGGGTATCTAGAGAGTGGGATAGCTTTAATAACTACCCTAACACTAACGCGTACCCTAACCCTAACCCCTACCCTAACCATAACACGTACCCTAATCCTAACCAATACCCTAAACCGAGCCCTAACCCTAACACTAACCCTAACCCTAACCCATACCCTACGCCGTACCCGAAGCCCTCCCCGAACCCGTACCCTAAGCCGTACCCTAAGCCTAACCCTAACCCTAGGCTACCCTTGACTGCTTCTGCCTCCAATAGATTTCCTAAGCACTAGTGTTTTAAGGAACAGCTTAAAAAGAGAATCCTAATGTGATTTCTTTATAATGGGTGTGTTCCTTATCTTATCCTAGTGTCTAAACTCTTCTCCATGGCTGGACCTCCAAATAATATTCCTTATGTGCTAAGGGGTATCTAGAGAGTGGGATAGCTTTAATAACTACCCTAACACTAACGCGTACCCTAACCCTAACCCCTACCCTAACCCTAACACGTACCCTAATCCTAACCAATACCCTAAACCGAGCCCTAACCCTAACACTAACCCTAACCCTAACCCTAACCCATAACCTACGCCATACCCGAATCCCTCCCCGAACCCGTACCCTAAGCCGTACCCTAAGCCGTACCCTAAGCCTAACCCTAACCCTAGGCTACCCTTGACTGCTTCTGCCTCCAATAGATTTCCTAAGCACTAGTGTTTTAAGGAACATCTTAAAAAGAGAATCCTATTGTGATTTCTTTATAATGGGTGTGTTCCTTATCTTATCCTAGTGTCTAAACTCTTCTCCTTGGCTGGACCCCCAAATAATATTCCTTGACGTGCTAAGGTGTATCTAGAGAGTGGGATAGGTTTAATAACTACCCTAACCCTAACGCGTACCCTAACCCTAACCCCTACCCTAACCCTAACATGTACCCTAATCCTAACACGTACCCTAATCGGAGCCCTAACCCTAACACTAACCCTAACCCTAACCCATACTCTATGCCGTACCCGAAGTCCTCCCCGAACCCGTACCCTAAGCCGTACCCTAAGCCTAACCCCAAGCCTAACCCTAACCGTAGGCTACTCTTGACTGCTTCTGCCTCCAATAGATTTCCTAAGCACTAGTGTTTTAAGGAACAGCTTAAAAAGAGAATCCTAATGTGATTTCTTTATAATGGGTGTGTTCCTTATTTATCAAAGTGTCTAAACTCTTCTGCATGGCTGGACCTCCAAATAATATTCCTTTACGTGCTAAGCGGTATCTAGGGAGTGGGATAGGTTTAATAACTACCCTAACACTAACGCGTACCCTAACCGTAACCCCTACCCTAACACTAACACGTACCCTAATCCTAACCAATACCCTAAACCGAGCACTAACCCTAACACTAACCCTAACCCTAACCCTAACCCATACCCTACGCCGTACCCGAAGACCTCCCCGAACCCGTACCCTAAGCCGTACCCTAAGCCGTACCCTAAGCCTAACCCTAACCCTAGGCTACCCTTGACTGCTTCTGCCTCCAATAGATTTCCTAAGCACTAGTGTTTTAAGGAACAGCTTAAAAAGAGAATCCTAATGTGATTTCTTTATAATGGGTGTGTTCCTTATCTTATCCTAGTGTCTAAACTCTTCTCCATGGCTGGACCCCCAAATAATATTCCTTTACGTGCTAAGGTGTATCTAGAGAGTGGGATAGGTTTAATAACTACCCTAACCCTAACGCGTACCCTAACCCTAACCCCTACCCTAACCCTAACATGTACCCTAATGCTAACCCGTACCCTAAACCGAGCCCTAACCCTAACACTAACCCTAACCCTAACCCTAACCCATACCCTACGCCGTACCCGAAGCCCTCCCCGAACCCGTACCCTAAGCCGTACCCTAAGCCGTACTCTAAGCCTAACCCTAACCCTAGGCTACCCTTGACTGCTTCTGCCTCCAATAGATTTCCTAAGCACTAGTGTTTTAAGGAACAACTTAAAAAGAGAATCCTAATGTGATTTCTTTATAATGGGTGTGTTCCTTATCTTATCCTAGTGTCTAAACTCTTCTCCATGGCTGGACCTCCAAATAATATTCCTTTACGTGCTAAGGGGTATCTAGAGAGTGGGTTAGGTTTAATAACTACCCTAACACTAACGCGTACCCTAACCCTAACCCCTACCCTAACCATAACACGTACCCTAATCCTAACCAATACCCTAAACCGAGCCCTAACCCTAACACTAACCCTAACCCTAACCCATACCCTACGCCGTACCCGAAGCCCTCCCCGAACCCGTACCCTAAGCCGTACCCTAAGCCGTACCCTAAGCCGTACCCTAAGCCTAACCCTAACCCTAGGCTACCCTTGACTGCTTCTGCCTCCAATAGATTTCCTAAGCACTAGTGTTTTAAGGAACAGCTTAAAAAGAGAATCCTAATGTGATTTCTTTATAATGGGTGTGTTCCTTATCTTATCCTAGTGTCTAAACTCTTCTCCATGGCTGGACCTCCAAATAATATTCCTTATGTGCTAAGGGGTATCTAGAGAGTGGGATAGCTTTAATAACTACCCTAACACTAACGCGTACCCCAACCCTAACCCCTACCCTAACCCTAACACGTACCCTAATCCTAACCAATACCCTAAACCGAGCCCTAACCCTAACACTAACCCTAACCCTAACCCTAACCCATACCCTACGCCATACCCGAATCCCTCCCCGAACCCGTACCCTAAGCCGTACCCTAAGCCGTACCCTAAGCCTAACCCTAACCCTAGGCTACCCTTGACTGCTTCTGCCTCCAATAGATTTCCTAAGCACTAGTGTTTTAAGGAACAGCTTAAAAAGAGAATCCTATTGTGATTTCTTTATAATGGGTGTGTTCCTTATCTTATCCTAGTGTCTAACCTCTTCTCCATGGCTGGACCCCCAAATAATATTCCTTTACGTGCTAAGGTGTATCTAGAGAGTGGGATAGGTTTAATAACTACCCTAACCCTAACGCGTACCCTAACCCTAACCCCTACCCTAACCCTAACATGTACCCTAATCCTAACCCGTACCTTAAACCGAGCCCTAACCCTAACACTAACCCTAACCCTAACCCTAACCCATACCCTACGCCGTACCCGAAGCCCTCCCCGAACCCGTACCCTAAGCCGTACCCTAAGCCTAACCCTAAGCCTAACCCTAACCCTAGGCTACCCTTGACTGCTTCTGCCTCCAATAGATTTCCTAAGCACTAGTGTTTTAAGGAACAGCTTAAAAAGAGAATCCTAATGTGATTTCTTTATAATGGGTGTGTTCCTTATCTTATCCTAGTGTCTAAACTCTTCTCCATGGCTGGACCCCCAAATAATATTCCTTTACATGCTAAGGGGTATCTAGAGAGTGGGATAGGTTTAATAACTACCCTAACCCTAACGCGTACCCTAACCCTATCCCCTACCCTAACCCTAACACGTACCCTAATCCTAACCCGTACCCTAAACCGAGCCCTAACCCTAACACTAACCCTAACCCTAACCCTAACCCATACCCTACGCCGTACCCGAAGCCCTCCCCTAACCCGTACCCTAAGCCGTACCCTAAGCCGTACCCTAAGCCGTACCCTAACCCTAGGCTACCCTTGACTGCTTCTGCCTCCAATACATTTCCTAAGCACTAGTGTTTTAAGGAACAGCTTAAAAAGAGAATCCTAATGTGATTTCTTTATAATGGGTGTGTTCCTTATCTTATCCTAGTGTCTAAACTCTTCTCCATGGCTGGACCTCCAAATAATATTCCTTTATGTGCTAAGGGGTATCTAGAGAGTGGGATAGCTTTAATAACTACCCTAACACTAACGCGTACCCTAACCCTAACCCCTACCCTAACCATAACACGTACCCTAATCCTAACCAATACCCTAAACCGAGCCCTAACCCTAACACTAACCCTAACCCTAACCCATACCCTACGCCGTACCCGAAGCCCTCCCCGAACCCGTACCCTAAGCCGTACCCTAAGCCTAACCCTAACCCTAGGCTACCCTTGACTGCTTCTGCCTCCAATAGATTTCCTAAGCACTAGTGTTTTAAGGAACAGCTTAAAAAGAGAATCCTAATGTGATTTCTTTATAATGGGTGTGTTCCTTATCTTATCCTAGTGTCTAAACTCTTCTCCATGGCTGGACCTCCAAATAATATTCCTTATGTGCTAAGGGGTATCTAGAGAGTGGGATAGCTTTAATAACTACCCTAACACTAACGCGTACCCTAACCCTAACCCCTACCCTAACCCTAACACGTACCCTAATCCTAACCAATACCCTAAACCGAGCCCTAACCCTAACACTAACCCTAACCCTAACCCTAACCCATAACCTACGCCATACCCGAATCCCTCCCCGAACCCGTACCCTAAGCCGTACCCTAAGCCGTACCCTAAGCCTAACCCTAACCCTAGGCTACCCTTGACTGCTTCTGCCTCCAATAGATTTCCTAAGCACTAGTGTTTTAAGGAACATCTTAAAAAGAGAATCCTATTGTGATTTCTTTATAATGGGTGTGTTCCTTATCTTATCCTAGTGTCTAAACTCTTCTCCTTGGCTGGACCCCCAAATAATATTCCTTGACGTGCTAAGGTGTATCTAGAGAGTGGGATAGGTTTAATAACTACCCTAACCCTAACGCGTACCCTAACCCTAATCCCTACCCTAACCCTAACATGTACCCTAATCCTAACACGTACCCTAATCGGAGCCCTAACCCTAACACTAACCCTAACCCTAACCCATACCCTATGCCGTACCCGAAGCCCTCCCCGAACCCGTACCCTAAGCCGTACCCTAAGCCTAACCCCAAGCCTAACCCTAACCGTAGGCTACTCTTGACTGCTTCTGCCTCCAATAGATTTCCTAAGCACTAGTGTTTTAAGGAACAGCTTAAAAAGAGAATCCTAATGTGATTTCTTTATAATGGGTGTGTTCCTTATCTTATCCTAGTGTCTAAATTCTTCTCCATGGCTGGACCTCCAAATAATATTCCTTTACGTGCTAAGGGGTATCTAGAGAGTGGGATAGCTTTAATAACTACCCTAACACTAACGCGTACCCTAACCCTAACCCCTACCCTAACCCTAACACGTACCCTAATCCTAACCAATACACTAAACCGAGCCCTAACCCTAAAACTAACCCTAACCCTAACCCTAACCCATACCCTACGCCGTACCCGAAGCCATCCCCGAACCCGTACCCTAAGCCGTACCCTAAGCCTAACCCTAACCCTAGGCTACCCTTGACTGCTTCTGCCTCCAATAGATTTCCTATGCACTAGTGTTTTAAGGAACAGCTTAAAAAGAGAATCCTAATGTGATTTCTTTATAATGGGTGTGTTCCTTATCTTATCCTAGTGTCTAAACTCTTCTCCATGGCTGGACCTCCAAATAATATTCCTTATGTGCTAAGGGGTATCTAGAGAGTGGGATAGCTTTAATAACTACCCTAACACTAACGCGTACCCTAACCCTAACCCCTACCCTAACCCTAACACGTACCCTAATCCTAACCAATACCCTAAACCGAGCCCTAACCCTAACACTAACCCTAACCCTAACCCTAATCCATACCCTACGCCATACCCGAATCCCTCACCGAACCCGTACCCTAAGCCGTACCCTAAGCCGTACCCTAAGCCTAACCCTAACCCTAGGCTACCCTTGACTGCTTCTGCCTCCAATAGATTTCCTAAGCACTAGTGTTTTAAGGAACATCTTAAAAAGAGAATCCTATTGTGATTTCTTTATAATGGGTGTGTTCCTTAACTTATCCTAGTGTCTAAACTCTTCTCCTTGGCTGGACCCCCAAATAATATTCCTTGACGTGCTAAGGTGTATCTAGAGAGTGGGATAGGTTTAATAACTACCCTAACCCTAACGCGTACCCTAACCCTAATCCCTACCCTAACCCTAACATGTACCCTAATCCTAACACGTACCCTAATCGGAGCCCTAACCCTAACACTAACCCTAACCCTAACCCATACCCTATGCCGTACCCGAAGCCCTCCCCGAACCCGTACCCTAAGCCGTACCCTAAGCCTAACCCCAAGCCTAACCCTAACCGTAGGCTACTCTTGACTGCTTCTGCCTCCAATAGATTTCCTAAGCACTAGTGTTTTAAGGAACAGCTTAAAAAGAGAATCCTAATGTGATTTCTTTATAATGGGTGTGTTCCTTATCTTATCCTAGTGTCTAAATTCTTCTCCATGGCTGGACCTCCAAATAATATTCCTTTACGTGCTAAGGGGTATCTAGAGAGTGGGATAGCTTTAATAACTACCCTAACACTAACGCGTACCCTAACCCTAACCCCTACCCTAACCCTAACACGTACCCTAATCCTAACCAATACACTAAACCGAGCCCTAACCCTAAAACTAACCCTAACCCTAACCCTAACCCATACCCTACGCCGTACCCGAAGCCATCCCCGAACCCGTACCCTAAGCCGTACCCTAAGCCTAACCCTAACCCTAGGCTACCCTTGACTGCTTCTGCATCCAATAGATTTCCTATGCACTAGTGTTTTAAGGAACAGCTTAAAAAGAGAATCCTAATGTGATTTCTTTATAATGGGTGTGTTCCTTATCTTATCCTAGTGTCTAAACTCTTCTCCATGGCTGGACCTCCAAATAATATTCCTTTACGTGCTAAGGGGTATCTAGATATTGGGATAGGTTTAATAACTACCCTAACACTAACGCGTAACCTAACCCTAACCCCTACCCTAACCCTAACACGTACCCTAATCTTAACCAATACCCTAAGCCGAGCCCTGACCCTAACACTAACCCTAACCCTAACCCATACCGTAAGCCGTACCCGAAGCCCTCCCCAAACCCGTACCCTAAGCCGTACCCTAAGCCGTACCCTAAGCCTAACCCTAACCCTAGGCTACCCTTGACTGCTTCTGCCTCCAATAGATTTCCTAAGCAGTAGTGTTTTAAGGAACAGCTTAAAAAGAGAATCCTAATGTGATTTCTTTATAATGGGTGTGTTCCTTATCTTATCCTAGTGTCTAAATTCTTCTCCATGGCTGGACCTCCAAATAATATTCCTTTACGTGCTAAGGGGTATCTAGAGAGTGGGATAGGTTTAATAACTACCCTAACACTAACGCCTACCCTAACCCTAACCCCTACCCTAACCCTAACACGTACCCTAATCCTAACCAATACCCTAAACCGAGCCCTAACCCTAACACTAACCCTATCCCGAACCCTAACCCATACCCTATGCCGTACCCGAAGCCCTCCCCGAACCGGTACCCTAAGCCGTACCCTAAGCCGTACCCTAAGCCCAACCCTAACCCTAGGCTACCCTTGACTGCTTCTGCCTCCAATAGATTTCCTAAGCACTAGTGTTTTAAGGAACAGCTTAAAAAGAGAATCCTAATGTGATTTCTTCATAATGGGTGTGTTCCTTATCTTATCCTAGTGTCTAAACTCTTCTCCATGGCTGAACCTCCAAATAATATTCCTTTACGTGCTAAGGGGTATCTAGAGAGTGGGTTAGGTTTAATAACTACCCTAACACTAACGCGTACCCTAACCCTAAACCCTACCCTAACCCTAACACGTACCCTAATCCTAACCAATACCCTATACCGAGCCCTAACCCTAACACTAACCCTAACCCTAACCCTAACCCATACCCTACGCCGTCCCCGAAGCCCTCCCCGAACCCGTACCCTAAGCCATATCCTAAGCCTAACCCTAAGCCTAACCCTAACCCTAGGCTACCCTTGGATGCTTCTGCCTCCAATAGATTTCCTAAGCACTAGTGTTTTAAGGAACAGCTTAAAAAGAGAATCCTAATGTGATTTCTTTATAATGGGTGTGTTCCTTATCTTATCCTAGTGTCTAAACTCTTCTCCATGGCTGGACCTCCAAATAATATTCCTTATGTGCTAAGGGGTATCTAGAGAGTGGGATAGCTTTAATAACTACCCTAACACTAACGCGTACCCTAACCCTAACCCCTACCCTAACCCTAACACGTACCCTAATCCTAACCAATACCCTAAACCGAGCCCTAACCCTAACACTAACCCTAACCCTAACCCTAACCCATACCCTACGCCATACCCGAATCCCTCCCCGAACCCATACCCTAAGCCGTACCCTAAGCCGTACCCTAAGCCTAACCCTAACCCTAGGCTACCCTTGACTGCTTCTGCCTCCAATAGATTTCCTAGGCACTAGTGTTTTAAGGAACATCTTAAAAAGAGAATCCTATTGTGATTTCTTTATAATGGGTGTGTTCCTTATCTTATCCTAGTGTCTAAACTCTTGTCCATGGCTGGACCCCCAAATAATATTCCTTGACGTGCTAAGGTGTATCTAGAGAGTGGGATAGGTTTAATAACTACCCTAACCCTAACGCGTACCCTAACCCTAACCCCTACCCTAACCCTAACATGTACCCTAATCCTAACACGTACCCTAATCGGAGCCCTAACCCTAACACTAACCCTAACCCTAACCCATACCCTATGCCGTACCCGAAGCCCTCCCCAAACCCGTACCCTAAGCCGTACCCTAAGCCTAACCCCAAGCCTAACCCTAACCGTAGGCTACTCTTGACTGCTTCTGCCTCCAATAGATTTCCTAACCACTAGTGTTTTAAGGAACAGCTTAAAAAGAGAATCCTAATGTGATTTCTTTATAATGGGTGTGTTCCTTATTTATCAAAGTGTCTAAACTCTTCTGCATGGCTGGACCTCCAAATAATATTCCTTTACGTGCTAAGCGGTATCTAGGGAGTGGGATAGGTTTAATAACTACCCTAACACTAACGCGTACCCTAACCCTAACCCCTACCCTAACACTAACACGTACCCTAATCCTAAACAATACCCTAAACCGAGCCCTAACCCTAACACTAACCCTAACCCTAACCCTAACCCATACCCTACGCCGTACCCGAAGCCCTCCCCGAACCCGTACCCTAAGCCGTACCCTAAGCCGTACCCTAAGCCTAACCCTAACCCTAGGCTACCCTTGAGTGCTTCTGCCTCCAATAGATTTCCTAAGCACTAGTGTTTTAAGGAACAGCTTAAAAAGAGAATCCTAATGTGATTTCTTTATAATGGGTGTGTTCCTTATCTTATCCTAGTGTCTAAACTCTTCTCCATGGCTGGACCTCCAAATAATATTCCTTATGTGCTAAGGGGTATCTGGAGAGTGGGATAGCTTTAATAACTCCCCTAACACTAACGCGTACCCTAACCCTAACCCCTACCCTAACCCTAACACGTACCCTAATCCTAACCAATACCCTAAACCGAGCCCTAACCCTAACACTAACCCAAACCCTAACCCTAACCCATACCCTACGCCATACCCTAATCCCTCCCCGAACCCGTACCCTAAGCCGTACCCTAAGCCGTACCCTAAGCCTAACCCTAACCCTAGGCTACCCTTGACTGCTTCTGCCTCCAATAGATTTCCTAAGCACTAGTGTTTTAAGGAACATCTTAAAAAGAGAATCCTATTGTGATTTCTTTATAATGGGTGTGTTCCTTATCTTATCCTAGTGTCTAAACTCTTCTCCATGGCTGGACCCCCAAATAATATTCCTTGACGTGCTAAGGTGTATCTAGAGAGTGGGATAGGTTTAATAACTACCCTAACCCTAACGCGTACCCTAACCCTAACCCCTACCCTAACACTAACATGTACCCTAATCCTAACACGTACCCTAATCGGAGCCCTAACCCTAACACTAACCCTAACCCTAACCCATACTCTATGCCGTACCCGAAGTCCTCCCCGAACCCGTACCCTAAGCCGTACCCTAAGCCTAACCCCAAGCCTAACCCTAACCGTAGGCTACTCTTGACTGCTTCTGCCTCCAATAGATTTCCTAAGCACTAGTGTTTTAAGGAACAGCTTAAAAAGAGAATCCTAATGTGATTTCTTTATAATGGGTGTGTTCCTTATTTATCAAAGTGTCTAAACTCTTCTGCATGGCTGGACCTCCAAATAATATTCCTTTACGTGCTAAGCGGTATCTAGGGAGTGGGATAGGTTTAATAACTACCCTAACACTAACGCGTACCCTAACCGTAACCCCTACCCTAACACTAACACGTACCCTAATCCTAACCAATACCCTAAACCGAGCCCTAACCCTAACACTAACCCTAACCCTAACCCTAACCCATACCCTACGCCGTACCCGAAGACCTCCCCGAACCCGTACCCTAAGCCGTACCCTAAGCCGTACCCTAAGCCTAACCCTAACCCTAGGCTACCCTTGACTGCTTCTGCCTCCAATAGATTTCCTAAGCACTAGTGTTTTAAGGAACAGCTTAAAAAGAGAATCCTAATGTGATTTCTTTATAATGGGTGTGTTCCTTATCTTATCCTAGTGTCTAAACTCTTCTCCATGGCTGGACCCCCAAATAATATTCCTTTACGTGCTAAGGTGTATCTAGAGAGTGGGATAGGTTTAATAACTACCCTAACCCTAACGCGTACCCTAACCCTAACCCCTACCCTAACCCTAACATGTACCCTAATGCTAACGCGTACCCTAAACCGAGCCCTAACCCTAACACTAACCCTAACCCTAACCCTAACCCATACCCTACGCCGTACCCGAAGCCCTCCCCGAACCCGTACCCTAAGCCGTACCCTAAGCCGTACTCTAAGCCTAACCCTAACCCTAGGCTACCCTTGACTGCTTCTGCCTCCAATAGATTTCCTAAGCACTAGTGTTTTAAGGAACAACTTAAAAAGAGAATCCTAATGTGATTTCTTTATAATGGGTGTGTTCCTTATCTTATCCTAGTGTCTAAACTCTTCTCCATGGCTGGACCTCCAAATAATATTCCTTTACGTGCTAAGGGGTATCTAGAGAGTGGGTTAGGTTTAATAACTACCCTAACACTAACGCGTACCCTAACCCTAACCCCTACCCTAACCATAACACGTACCCTAATCCTAACCAATACCCTAAACCGAGCCCTAACCCTAACACTAACCCTAACCCTAACCCATACCCTACGCCGTACCCGAAGCCCTCCCCGATCCCGTACCCTAAGCCGTACCCTAAGCCGTACCCTAAGCCGTACCCTAAGCCTAACCCTAACCCTAGGCTACCCTTGACTGCTTCTGCCTCCAATAGATTTCCTAAGCACTAGTGTTTTAAGGAACAGCTTAAAAAGAGAATCCTAATGTGATTTCTTTATAATGGGTGTGTTCCTTATCTTATCCTAGTGTCTAAACTCTTCTCCATGGCTGGACCTCCAAATAATATTCCTTATGTGCTAAGGGGTATCTAGAGAGTGGGATAGCTTTAATAACTACCCTAACACTAACGCGTACCCCAACCCTAACCCCTACCCTAACCCTAACACGTACCCTAATCCTAACCAATACCCTAAACCGAGCCCTAACCCTAACACTAACCCTAACCCTAACCCATACCCTACGCCATACCCGAATCCCTCCCCGAACCCGTACCCTAAGCCGTACCCTAAGCCGTACCCTAAGCCTAACCCTAACCCTAGGCTACCCTTGACTGCTTCTGCCTCCAATAGATTTCCTAAGCACTAGTGTTTTAAGGAACAGCTTAAAAAGAGAATCCTATTGTGATTTCTTTATAATGGGTGTGTTCCTTATCTTATCCTAGTGTCTAACCTCTTCTCCATGGCTGGACCCCCAAATAATATTCCTTTACCTGCTAAGGTGTATCTAGAGAGTGGGATAGGTTTAATAACTACCCTAACCCTAACGCGTACCCTAACCCTAACCCCTACCCTAACCCTAACATGTACCCTAATCCTAACCCGTACCTTAAACCGAGCCCTAACCCTAACACTAACCCTAACCCTAACCCTAACCCATACCCTACGCCGTACCCGAAGCCCTCACCGAACCCGTACCCTAAGCCGTACCCTAAGCCTAACCCTAAGCCTAACCCTAACCCTAGGCTACCCTTGACTGCTTCTGCCTCCAATAGATTTCCTAAGCACTAGTGTTTTAAGGAACAGCTTAAAAAGAGAATCCTAATGTGATTTCTTTATAATGGGTGTGTTCCTTATCTTATCCTAGTGTCTAAACTCTTCTCCATGGCTGGACCCCCAAATAATATTCCTTTACATGCTAAGGGGTATCTAGAGAGTGGGATAGGTTTAATAACTACCCTAACCCTAACGCGTACCCTAACCCTATCCCCTACCCTAACCCTAACACATACCCTAATCCTAACCCGTACCCTAAACCGAGCCCTAACCCTAACACTAACCCTAACCCTAACCCTAACCCATACCCTACGCCGTACCCGAAGCCCTCCCCTAACCCGTACCCTAAGCCGTACCCTAAGCCGTACCCTAAGCCGTACCCTAACCCTAGGCTACCCTTGACTGCTTCTGCCTCCAATAGATTTCCTAAGCACTAGTGTTTTAAGGAACAGCTTAAAAAGAGAATCCTAATGTGATTTCTTTATAATGGGTGTGTTCCTTATCTTATCCTAGTGTCTAAACTCTTCTCCATGGCTGGACCTCCAAATAATATTCCTTTATGTGCTAAGGGGTATCTAGAGAGTGGGATAGCTTTAATAACTACCCTAACACTAACGCGTACCCTAACCCTAACCCCTACCCTAACCATAACACGTACCCTAATCCTAACCAATACCCTAAACCGAGCCCTAACCCTAACACTAACCCTAACCCTAACCCATACCCTACGCCGTACCCGAAGCCCTCCCCGAACCCGTACCCTAAGCCGTACCCTAAGCCTAACCCTAACCCTAGGCTACCCTTGACTGCTTCTGCCTCCAATAGATTTCCTAAGCACTAGTGTTTTAAGGAACAGCTTAAAAAGAGAATCCTAATGTGATTTCTTTATAATGGGTGTGTTCCTTATCTTATCCTAGTGTCTAAACTCTTCTCCATGGCTGGACCTCCAAATAATATTCCTTATGTGCTAAGGGGTATCTAGAGAGTGGGATAGCTTTAATAACTACCCTAACACTAACGCGTACCCTAACCCTAACCCCTACCCTAACCCTAACACGTACCCTAATCCTAACCAATACCCTAAACCGAGCCCTAACCCTAACACTAACCCTAACCCTAACCCTAACCCATAACCTACGCCATACCCGAATCCCTCCCCGAACCCGTACCCTAAGCCGTACCCTAAGCCGTACCCTAAGCCTAACCCTAACCCTAGGCTACCCTTGACTGCTTCTGCCTCCAATAGATTTCCTAAGCACTAGTGTTTTAAGGAACATCTTAAAAAGAGAATCCTATTGTGATTTCTTTATAATGGGTGTGTTCCTTATCTTATCCTAGTGTCTAAACTCTTCTCCTTGGCTGGACCCCCAAATAATATTCCTTGACGTGCTAAGGTGTATCTAGAGAGTGGGATAGGTTTAATAACTACCCTAACCCTAACGCGTACCCTAACCCTAATCCCTACCCTAACCCTAACATGTACCCTAATCCTAACACGTACCCTAATCGGAGCCCTAACCCTAACACTAACCCTAACCCTAACCCATACCCTATGCCGTACCCGAAGCCCTCCCCGAACCCGTACCCTAAGCCGTACCCTAAGCCTAACCCCAAGCCTAACCCTAACCGTAGGCTACTCTTGACTGCTTCTGCCTCCAATAGATTTCCTAAGCACTAGTGTTTTAAGGAACAGCTTAAAAAGAGAATCCTAATGTGATTTCTTTATAATGGGTGTGTTCCTTATCTTATCCTAGTGTCTAAATTCTTCTCCATGGCTGGACCTCCAAATAATATTCCTTTACGTGCTAAGGGGTATCTAGAGAGTGGGATAGCTTTAATAACTACCCTAACACTAACGCGTACCCTAACCCTAACCCCTACCCTAACCCTAACACGTACCCTAATCCTAACCAATACACTAAACCGAGCCCTAACCCTAAAACTAACCCTAACCCTAACCCTAACCCATACCCTACGCCGTACCCGAAGCCATCCCCGAACCCGTACCCTAAGCCGTACCCTAAGCCTAACCCTAACCCTAGGCTACCCTTGACTGCTTCTGCATCCAATAGATTTCCTATGCACTAGTGTTTTAAGGAACAGCTTAAAAAGAGAATCCTAATGTGATTTCTTTATAATGGGTGTGTTCCTTATCTTATCCTAGTGTCTAAACTCTTCTCCATGGCTGGACCTCCAAATAATATTCCTTTACGTGCTAAGGGGTATCTAGATATTGGGATAGGTTTAATAACTACCCTAACACTAACGCGTAACCTAACCCTAACCCCTACCCTAACCCTAACACGTACCCTAATCTTAACCAATACCCTAAGCCGAGCCCTGACCCTAACACTAACCCTAACCCTAACCCATACCGTAAGCCGTACCCGAAGCCCTCCCCAAACCCGTACCCTAAGCCGTACCCTAAGCCGTACCCTAAGCCTAACCCTAACCCTAGGCTACCCTTGACTGCTTCTGCCTCCAATAGATTTCCTAAGCAGTAGTGTTTTAAGGAACAGCTTAAAAAGAGAATCCTAATGTGATTTCTTTATAATGGGTGTGTTCCTTATCTTATCCTAGTGTCTAAATTCTTCTCCATGGCTGGACCTCCAAATAATATTCCTTTACGTGCTAAGGGGTATCTAGAGAGTGGGATAGGTTTAATAACTACCCTAACACTAACGCGTACCCTAACCCTAAACCCTACCCTAACCCTAACACGTACCCTAATCCTAACCAATACCCTATACCGAGCCCTAACCCTAACACTAACCCTAACCCTAACCCTAACCCATACCCTACGCCGTCCCCGAAGCCCTCCCCGAACCCGTACCCTAAGCCGTATCCTAAGCCTAACCCTAAGCCTAACCCTAACCCTAGGCTACCCTTGGATGCTTCTGCCTCCAATAGATTTCCTAAGCACTAGTGTTTTAAGGAACAGCTTAAAAAGAGAATCCTAATGTGATTTCTTTATAATGGGTGTGTTCCTTATCTTATCCTAGTGTCTAAACTCTTCTCCATGGCTGGACCTCCAAATAATATTCCTTATGTGCTAAGGGGTATCTAGAGAGTGGGATAGCTTTAATAACTACCCTAACACTAACGCGTACCCTAACCCTAACCCCTACCCTAACCCTAACACGTACCCTAATCCTAACCAATACCCTAAACCGAGCCCTAACCCTAACACTAACCCTAACCCTAACCCTAACCCATACCCTACGCCATACCCGAATCCCTCCCCGAACCCGTACCCTAAGCCGTACCCTAAGCCGTACCCTAAGCCTAACCCTAACCCTAGGCTACCCTTGACTGCTTCTGCCTCCAATAGATTTCCTAAGCACTAGTGTTTTAAGGAACATCTTAAAAAGAGAATCCTATTGTGATTTCTTTATAATGGGTGTGTTCCTTATCTTATCCTAGTGTCTAAACTCTTGTCCATGGCTGGACCCCCAAATAATATTCCTTGACGTGCTAAGGTGTATCTAGAGAGTGGGATAGGTTTAATAACTACCCTAACCCTAACGCGTACCCTAACCCTAACCCCTACCCTAACCCTAACATGTACCCTAATCCTAACACGTACCCTAATCGGAGCCCTAACCCTAACACTAACCCTAACCCTAACCCATACCCTATGCCGTACCCGAAGCCCTCCCCAAACCCGTACCCTAAGCCGTACCCTAAGCCTAACCCCAAGCCTAACCCTAACCGTAGGCTACTCTTGACTGCTTCTGCCTCCAATAGATTTCCTAAGCACTAGTGTTTTAAGGAACAGCTTAAAAAGAGAATCCTAATGTGATTTCTTTATAATGGGTGTGTTCCTTATTTATCAAAGTGTCTAAACTCTCCTGCATGGCTGGACCTCCAAATAATATTCCTTTACGTGCTAAGCGGTATCTAGGGAGTGGGATAGGTTTAATAACTACCCTAACACTAACGCGTACCCTAACCCTAACCCCTACCCTAACACTAACACGTACCCTAATCCTAAACAATACCCTAAACCGAGCCCTAACCCTAACACTAACCCTAACCCTAACCCTAACCCATACCCTACGCCGTACCCGAAGCCCTCCCCGAACCCGTACCCTAAGCCGTACCCTAAGCCGTACCCTAAGCCTAACCCTAACCCTAGGCTACCCTTGAGTGCTTCTGCCTCCAATAGATTTCCTAAGCACTAGTGTTTTAAGGAACAGCTTAAAAAGAGAATCCTAATGTGATTTCTTTATAATGGGTGTGTTCCTTATCTTATCCTAGTGTCTAAACTCTTCTCCATGGCTGGACCCCCAAATAATATTCCTTTACGTGCTAAGGTGTATCTAGAGAGTGGGATAGGTTTAATAACTAGCCTAACCCTAACGCGTACCCTAACCCTAACCCCTACCCTAACCCTAACATGTACCCTAATGCTAACCCGTAACCTAAACCGAGCCCTAACCCTAACACTAACCCTAACCCTAACCCTAACCCATACCCTACGCCGTACCCGAAGCCCTCCCCGAACCCGTACCCTAAGCCGTACCCTAAGCCGTACTCTAAGCCTAACCCTAACCCTAGGCTACCCTTGACTGCTTCTGCCTCCAATAGATTTCCTAAGCACTAGTGTTTTAAGGAACAACTTAAAAAGAGAATCCTAATGTGATTTCTTTATAATGGGTGTGTTCCTTATCTTATCCTAGTGTCTAAACACTTCTCCATGGCTGGACCTCCAAATAATATTCCTTTACGTGCTAAGGGGTATCTAGAGTGTGGGATAGGTTTAATAACTACCCTAACACTACCGCGTACCCTAACCCTAACCCCTACCCTAACACTAACACGTACCCTAATCCTAACCAATACCCTAAACCGAGCCCTAACCCTAACACTAACCCTAACCCTAACCCTAACCCATACACTACGCCGTACCCGAAGCCCTCCCCGAACCCGTACCCTAAGCCGTACGCTAAGCCGTACCCTAAGCCTAACCCTAACCCTAGGCTACCCTTGAATGCTTCTGCCTTCAATAGATTTCTTAAGCAATAGTGTTTTAAGGAACAGCTTAAAAGGAGAATCCTAATGTGATTTCTTTATAATGGGTGTGTTCCTTATCTTATCCTAGTGTCTAAACTCTTCTCCATGGCTGGACCCTCAAATAATATTCCTTTACGTGCTAAGGGGTATCTAGAGAGTGGGTTAGGTTTAATAACTACCCTAACACTAACGCGTAACCTAACCCTAACCCCTACCGTAACCCTAACACGTACCCTAATCCTAACCAATACCCTAAACCGAGCCCTAACCCTAACACTAACCCTAACCCTAACCCTAAGCCATACCCTACGCCGTACCCGAAGCCCTCCCCGAACCCGTACCCTAAGGCGTACCCTAAGCCGTACCCTAAGCCTAACCCTAACCCTAGGCTACCCTTGACTGCTTCTGCCTCCAATAGATTTCCTAAGCACTAGTGTTTTAAGGAACAGCTTAAAAAGAGAATCCTAATGTGATTTCTTTATAATGGGTGTGTTCCTTATCTTATCCTAGTGTCTAAACTCTTCTCCATGGCTGGACCTCCAAATAATATTCCTTTATGTGCTAAGGGGTATCTAGAGAGGGGGATAGCTTTAATAACTACCCTAACACTAACGCGTACCCTAACCCTAACCCCTACCCTAACCATAACACTTACCCTAATCATAACCAATACCCTAAACCGAGCCCTAACCCTAACACTAACCCTAACCCTAACCCTAACCCATACCCTACGCCGTACCCGAAGCCCTCCCCGAACCAGTACCCTAAGCCGTACCCTAAGCCGTACCCTAAGCCTAACCCTAACCCTAGGTTACCCTTCACTGCTTCTGCCTCCAATAGATTTCCTAAGCACTAGTGTTTTAAGGAACAGCTTAAAAAGAGAATCCTAATGTGATTTCTTTATAATGGGTGTGTTCCTTATCTTATCCTAGTGTCTAAACTCTTCTCCATGGCTGGACCTCCAAATAATATTCCTTTACGTGCTAAGGGGTATCTAGAGATTGGGATAGGTTTAATAAATACCCTAACACTAACGCGTACCCTAACCCTAACCCCTACCCTAACCCTAACACGTACCCTAATCCTAACCAATACCCTAAGCCGAGCCCTAACCCTAACACTAACCCTAACCCTAACCCTAACCCATACCCTAAGCCGTACCCGAAGCCCTCCCCAAACCCGTACCCTAAGCCGTACCCTAAGCCGTACCCTAAGCCTAACCCTAACCCTAGGCTACCCTTGACTGCTTCTGCCTCCAATAGATTTCCTAAGCACTAGTGTTTTAAGGAACAGCTTAAAAAGAGAATCCTAATGTGATTTCTTTATAATGGGTCTGTTCCTTATCTTATCCTAGTGTCTAAACTCTTCTCCATGGCTGGAACTCCAAATAATATTCCTTTACGTGCTAAGCGGTATCTAGAGAGTGGGATAGGTTTAATAACTACCCTAACACTAACGCGTACCCTAACCCTAACCCCTACCCTAACACTAACACGTACCCTAATCCTAACCAATACCCTAAACCGAGCCCTAACCCTAACACTAACCCTAACCCTAACCCTAACCCATACCCTACGCCGTACCCGAAGCCCTCCCCGAACCCGTACCCTAAGCCGTACCCTAAGCCTAACCCCAAGCCTAACCCTAACCCTTGGTTACCCTTGACTGCTTCTGCCTCCAATAGCTTTCCTAAGCACTAGTGTTTTAAGGAACAGCTTAAAAAGAGAATCCTAATGTGATTTCTTTATAATGGGTGTGTTCCTTATCTTATCCTAGTGTCTAAACTCTTCTCCATGGCTGGACCCCCAAATAATATTCCTTTACGTGCTAAGGTGTATCTAGAGAGTGGGATAGGTTTAATAACTACCCTAACCCTAACGCGTACCCTAAACCTAACCCCTACCCTAACCCTAACATGTACCCTAATGCTATCCCGTACCCTAAACCGAGCCCTAACCCTAACATTAACCCTAACCCTAACCCTAACCCATACCCTACGCCGTACCCAAAGCCCTCCCCGAACCCGTACCGTAAGCCGTACCCTAAGCCGTACCCTAAGCCTAACCCTAACCCTAGGCTACCCTTGACTGCTTCTTCCTCCAATAGATTTCCTAAGCACTAGTGTTTTAAGGAACAGCTTAAAAATAGAATCCTAATGTGATTTCTTTATAATGGGTGTGTTCCTTATCGTATCCTAGTGTCTAACCTCTTCTCCATGGCTGGACCCCCAAATAATATTCCTTTACGTGCTAAGGGGTATCTAGAGAGTGGGATAGGTTTAATAACTACCCTAACCCTAACGCGTACCCTAACCCTATCCCCTAACCTAACCCTAACACGTACCCTAATCCTAACACGTACCGTAAACCGAGCCCTAACCCTAACCCTAACCCTAACCCTAACCCTAACCCATACCCTACGCCGTACCCGAAGCCCTCACCGTACCCGTACCCTAAGCCGTACCCTAAGCCTAACCCTAAGCCTAACCCTAACCCTAGGCTACCCTTGACTGCTTCTGCCTCCAATAGATTTCCTAAGCACTAGTGTTTTAAGGAACAGCTTAAAAAGAGAATCCTAATGTGATTTCTTTATAATGGGTGTGTTCCTTATCTTATCCTAGTGTCTAAACTCTTCTCCATGGCTGGACCTCCAAATAATATTCCTTTACGTGCTAAGGGGTATCTACAGAGTGGGATAGGTTTAATAACTAACCTAACACTAACGCGTACCCTAACCCTAACCCCTACCCTAACACTAACACGTACCGTAATCCTAACCAAAACCCTAAACCGAGCCCTAACCCTAACACTAAACCTAACCCTAACCTTAACCCATACCCTACGCCGTACCCGAACCCCTCCCCGAACCCGTACCCTAAGCCGTACCCTAAGCCTAACCCCAAGCCTAACCCTAACCCTAGGCTACCCTTGACTGCTTCTGCCTCCAATAGATTTCCTAAGCACTAGTGTTTTAAGGAACAACTTAAAAAGAGAATCCTAATGTGATTTCTTTATAATGGGTGTGTTCCTTATCTTATCCTAGTGTCTAAACTCTTCTCCATGGCTGCACCTCCAAATAATATTCCTTTACGTGCTAAGGGGTATCTAGAGAGTGGGATAGGTTTAATAACTACCCTAACACTAACGCGTACCCTAACCCTAACCCCTACCCTAACCCTAACACGTACCCTAATCCTAACCAATACCCTAAACCGAGCCCTAACCCTAACACTAACCCTAACCCTAACCCTAACCCATACCCTACGCCGTACCCGAACCCCTCCCCGAACCCGTACCCTAAGCCGTACCCTAAGCCGTACCCTAAGCCTAACCCTAACCCTAGGCTACCCTTCACTGCTTCTGCCTCCAATAGATTTCCTAAGCACTAGTGTTTTAAGGAACAGCTTAAAAAGAGAATCCTAATGTGATTTCTTTATAATGGGTGTGTTCCTTATCTTATCCTAGTGTCTAAACTCTTCTCCATGGCTGGACCCCCAAATAATATTCCTTTACGTGCTAAGGTGTATCTAGAGAGTGGGATAGGTTTAATAACTACCCTAACCCTAACGCGTACCCTAAACCTAACCCCTACCCTAACCCTAACATGTACCCTAATTCTATCCCGTACCCTAAACCGAGCCCTAACCCTAACACTAACCCTAACCCTAACCCTAACCCATACCCTACGCCGTACCCAAAGCCCTCCCCGAACCAGTACCCCAAGCCGTACCCTAAGCCGTACCCTAAGCCTAACCCTAACCCTAGGCTACCCTTGACTGCTTCTGCCTCCAATAGATTTCCTAAGCACTAGTGTTTTAAGGAACAGCTTAAAAATAGAATCCTAGTGTGATTTCTTTATAATGGGTGTGTTCCTTATCGTATCCTAGTGTCTAAAGTCTTCTCCATGGCTGGACCCCCAGATAATATTCCTTTACGTGCTAAGGGGTATCTAGAGAGTGGGATAGGTTTAATAACTACCCTAACCCTAACGCGTACCCTAACCCTATCCCCTACCCTAACCCTAACACGTACCCTAATCCTAACCCGTACCCTAAACCGAGCCCTAACCCTAACACTAACCCTAACCCTAACCCTAACCCATACCCTACGCCGTACCCGAAGCCCTCACCGAACCCTAACCCTAACCCATACCCTACGCCGTACCCAAAGCCCTCCCCGAACCAGTACCCCAAGCCGTACCCTAAGCCGTACCCTAAGCCTAACCCTAACCCTAGGCTACCCTTGACTGCTTCTGCCTCCAATAGATTTCCTAAGCACTAGTGTTTTAAGGAACAGCTTAAAAATAGAATCCTAGTGTGATTTCTTTATAATGGGTGTGTTCCTTATCGTATCCTAGTGTCTAAAGTCTTCTCCATGGCTGGACCCCCAGATAATATTCCTTTACGTGCTAAGGGGTATCTAGAGAGTGGGATAGGTTTAATAACTACCCTAACCCTAACGCGTACCCTAACCCTATCCCCTACCCTAACCCTAACACGTACCCTAATCCTAACCCGTACCCTAAACCGAGCCCTAACCCTAACACTAACCCTAACCCTAACCCTAACCCATACCCTACGCCGTACCCGAAGCCCTCACCGAACCCGTACCCTAAGCCGTACCCTAAGCCTAACCCTAAGCCTAACCCTAACCCTAGGCTACCCTTGACTGCTTCTGCCTCCAATAGATTTCCTAAGCACTAGTGTTTTAAGGAACAGCTTAAAAAGAGAATCCTAATGTGATTTCTTTATAATGGGTGTGTTCCTTATCTTATCCTAGTGTCTAAACTCTTCTCCATGGCTGGACCTCCAAATAATATTCCTTTACGTGCTAAGGGGTATCTACAGAGTGGGATAGGTTTAATAACTAACCTAACACTAACGCGTACCCTAACCCTAACCCCTACCCTAACACTAACACGTACCGTAATCCTAACCAAAACCCTAAACCGAGCCCTAACCCTAACACTAACCCTAACCCTAACCCTAACCCATACCCTACGCCGTAAACGAAGCCCTCCCCGAACCCGTACCCTAAGCCGTACCCTAACCCTAACCCCAAGCCTAACCCTAACCCTAGGCTACCCTTGACTGCTTCTGCCTCCAATAGATTTCCTAAGCACTAGTGTTTTAAGGAACAACTTAAAAAGAGAATCCTAATGTGATTTCTTTATAATGGGTGTGTTCCTTATCTTATCCTAGTGTCTAAACTCTTCTCCATGGCTGCACCTCCAAATAATATTCCTTTACGTGCTAAGGGGTATCTAGAGAGTGGGATAGGTTTAATAACTACCCTAACACTAACGCGTACCCTAACCCTAACCCCTACCCTAACCCTAACACGTACCATAATCCTAACCAATACCCTAAACCGAGCCCTAACCCTAACACTAACCCTAACCCTAACCCTAACCCATACCCTACGCCGTAACCAAACCCCTCCCCGAACCCGTACCCTAAGCCGTACCCTAAGCCGTACCCTAACCCTAAGCTCCCCTTCACTGCTTCTGCCTCCAATAGATTTCCTAAGCACTAGTGTTTTAAGGAA
The DNA here is from genome assembly GCF_965194825.1 of Balaenoptera physalus. NCBI lineage: Eukaryota > Metazoa > Chordata > Mammalia > Artiodactyla > Balaenopteridae > Balaenoptera > Balaenoptera physalus. Next base: position 173,667 of record NW_028126410.1, on the reverse strand, counting down.
CAGCTTAAAAAGAGAATCCTAATGTGATTTCTTTATAATGGGTGTGTTCCTTATCTTATCCTAGTGTCTAAACTCTTCTCCATGGCTGGACCTCCAAATAATATTCCTTTACGTGCTAAGGGGTATCTAGAGATTGGGATAGGTTTAATAAATACCCTAACACTAACGCGTACCCTAACCCTAACCCCTATCCTAACCCTAAAACGTACCCTAATCCTAACCAATACCCTAAGCCGAGCCCTAACCCTAACACTAACCCTAACCCTAACCCTAACCCATACCCTAAGCCGTACCCGAAGCCCTCCCCAAACCCGTACCCTAAGCCGTACCCTAAGCCGTACCCTAAGCCTAACCCTAACCCTAGGCTACCCTTGACTGCTTCTGGTCCAATAGATTTCCTAAGCACTAGTGTTTTAAGGAACAGCTTAAAAAGAGAATCTTAATGTGATTTCTTTATAATGTGTCTGTTCCTTATCTTATCCTAGTGTCTAAACTCTTCTCCATGGCTGGAACTCCAAATAATATTCCTTTACATGCTAAGCGGTATCTAGAGAGTGGGATAGGTTTAATAACTACCCTAACACTAACGCGTACCCTAACCCTAACCCCTACCCTAACACTAACACGTACCCTAATCCTAACCAATACCCTAAATCGAGCCCTAACCCTAACACTAACCCTAACCCTAACCCTAACCCATACCCTACGCCGTACCCGAAGCCCTCCCCGAACCCGTACCCTAAGCCGTACCCTAAGCCTAACCCCAAGCCTAACCCTAACCCTTGGTTACCCTTGACTGCTTCTGCCTCCAATAGCTTTCCTAAGCACTAGTGTTTTAAGGAACAGCTTAAAAGAGAATCCTAATGTGATTTCTTTATAATGGGTGTGTTCCTTATCTTATCCTAGTGTCTAAACTCTTCTCCATGGCTGGACCCCCAAATAATATTCCTTTACGTGCTAAGGTGTATCTAGAGAGTGGGATAGGTTTAATAACTACCCTAACCCTAACGCGTACCCTAAACCTAACCCCTACCCTAACCCTAACATGTACCCTAATTCTATCCCGTACCCTAAACCGAGCCCTAACCCTAACACTAACCCTAACCCTAACCCTAACCCATACCCTACGCCGTACCCAAAGCCCTCCCCGAACCCGTACCCTAAGCCGTACCCTAAGCCGTACCCTAACCCTAGGCTACCCTTCACTGCTTCTGCCTCCAATAGATTTCCTAAGCACTAGTGTTTTAAGGAACAGCTTAAAAAGAGAATCCTAATGTGATTTCTTTATAATGGGTGTGTTCCTTATCTTATCCTAGTGTCTAAACTCTTCTCCATGGCTGGACCTCCAAATAATATTCCTTTACGTGCTAAGGGGTATCTAGAGATTGGGATAGGTTTAATAAATACCCTAACACTAACGCGTACCCTAACCCTAACCCCTACCCTAACCCTAACACGTACCCTAATCCTAACCAATACCCTAAGCCGAGCCCTAACCCTAACAATAACCCTAACCCTAACCCTAACCCATACCCTAAGCCGTACCCGAAGCCCTCCCCAAACCCGTACCCTAAGCCGTACCCTAAGCCGTACCCTAAGCCTAACCCTAACCCTAGGCTACCCTTGACTGCTTCTACCTCCAATAGATTTCCTAAGCACTAGTGTTTTAAGGAACAGCTTAAAAAGAGAATCTTAATGTGATTTCTTTATAATGTGTCTGTTCCTTATCTTATCCTAGTGTCTAAACTCTTCTCCATGGCTGGAACTCCAAATAATATTCCTTTACATGCTAAGCGGTATCTAGAGAGTGGGATAGGTTTAATAACTACCCTAACACTAACGCGTACCCTAACCCTAACCCCTACCCTAACACTAACACGTACCCAAATCCTTACCAATACCCTAAACCGAGCCCTAACCCTAACAATAACCCTAACCCTAACCCTAACCCATACCCTACGCCGTACCCGAAGCCCTCCCCGAACCCGTACCCTAAGCCGTACCCTAAGCCTAACCCCAAGCCTCACCCTAACCCTTGGTTACCCTTGACTGCTTCTGCCTCCAATAGCTTTCCTAAGCACTAGTGTTTTAAGGAACAGCTTAAAAAGAGAATCCTAATGTGATTTCTTTATAATGGGTGTGTTCCTTATCTTATCCTAGTGTCTAAACTCTTCTCCATGGCTGGACCCCCAAATAATATTCCTTTACGTGCTAAGGTGTATCTAGAGAGTGGGATAGGTTTAATAACTACCCTAACCCTAACGCGTACCCTAAACCTAACCCCTACCCTAACCCTAACATGTACCCTAATTCTATCCCGTACCCTAAACCGAGCCCTAACCCTAACACTAACCCTAACCCTAACCCTAACCCATACCCTACGCCGTACCCAAAGCCCTCCCCGAACCCGTACCGTAAGCCATACCCTAAGCCGTACCCTAAGCCTAACCCTAACCCTAGGCTACCCTTGACTGCTTCTTCCTCCAATAGATTTCCTAAGCACTAGTGTTTTAAGGAACAGCTTAAAAAGAGAATCCTAATGTGATTTCTTTATAATGGGTGTGTTCCTTATCGTATCCTAGTGTCTAAACTCTTCTCCATGGCTGGACCCCCAAATAATATTCCTTTACGTGCTAAGGGGTATCTAGAGAGTGGGATAGGTTTAATAACTACCCTAACCCTAACGCGTACCCTAACCCTATCCCCTACCCTAACCCTAACACGTACCCTAATCCTAACCCGTACCCTAAACCGAGCCCTAACCCTAACACTAACCCTAACCCTAACCCTAACCCATACCCTACGCCGTACCCGAAGCCCTCACCGAACCCGTACCCTTAGCCGTACCCTAAGCCTAACCCTAAGCCTAACCCTAACCCTAGGCTACCCTTGACTGCTTCTGCCTCCAATAGATTTCCTAAGCACTAGTGTTTTAAGGAACAGCTTAAAAAGAGAATCCTAATGTGATTTCTTTATAATGGGTGTGTTCCTTATCTTATCCTAGTGTCTAAACTCTTCTCCATGGCTGGACCTCCAAATAATATTCCTTTACGTGCTAAGGGGTATCTACAGAGTGGGATAGGTTTAATAACTAACCTAACACTAACGCGTACCCTAACCCTAACCCCTACCCTAACACTAACACGTACCCTAATCCTAACGAAAACCCTAAACCGAGCCCTAACCCTAACACTAACCCTAACCCTAACCCTAACCCATACCCTACGCCATACCCGAACCCCTCCCCGAACCCGTACCCTAAGCCGTACCCTAAGCCTAACCCCAAGCCTAACCCTAACCCTAGGCTACCCTTGACTGCTTCTGCCTCCAATAGATTTCCTAAGCACTAGTGTTTTAAGGAACAACTTAAAAAGAGAATCCTAATGTGATTTCTTTATAATGGGTGTGTTCCTTATCTTATCCTAGTGTCTAAACTCTTCTCCATGGCTGCACCTCCAAATAATATTCCTTTACGTGCTAAGGGGTATCTAGAGAGTGGGATAGGTTTAATAACTACCCTAACACTAACGCGTACCCTAACCCTAACCCCTACCCTAACCCTAACACGTACCCTAATCCTAACCAATACCCTAAACCGAGCCCTAACCCTAACACTAACCCTAACCCTAACCCATACCCTACGCCGTACCCGAAGCCCTCCCCGAACCCGTACCCTAAGCCGTACCCTAAGCCGTACCCTAAGCCTAACCCTAACCCTAGGCTACCCTTGACTGCTTCTGCCTCCAATAGATTTCCTAAGCACTAGTGTTTTAAGGAACAGCTTAAAAAGAGAATCCTAATGTGATTTCTTTATAATGTGTCTGTTCCTTATCTTATCCTAGTGTCTAAACTCTTCTCCATGGCTGGAACTCCAAATAATATTCCTTTACGTGCTAAGCTGTATCTAGAGAGTGGGATAGGTTTAATAACTACCCTAACACTAACGCGTACCCTAACCCTAACCCCTACCCTAACACTAACAAGTACCCTAATCCTAACCAATACCCTAAACCGAGCCCTAACCCTAACAGTAACCCTAACCCTAACCCTAACCCATACCCTACGCTGTACCCGAAGCCCTCCCCGAACCCGTACCCTAAGCCGTACCCTAAGCCTAACCCCAAGCCTAACCCTAACCCTTGGTTACCCTTGACTGCTTCTGCCTCCAATAGCTTTCCTAAGCACTAGTGTTTTAAGGAACAGCTTAAAAAGAGAATCCTAATGTGATTTCTTTATAATGGGTGTGTTCCTTATCTTATCCTAGTGTCTAAACTCTTCTCCATGGCTGGACCCCCAAATAATATTCCTTTACGTGCTAAGGTGTATCTAGAGAGTGGGATAGGTTTAATAACTACCCTAACCCTAACGCGTACCCTAAACCTAACCCCTACCCTACCCCTAACATGTACCCTAATTCTATCCCGTACCCTAAACCGAGCCCTAACCCTAACACTAACCCTAACCCTAACCCATACCCTACGCCGTACCCAAAGCCCTCCCCGAACCCGTACCGTAAGCCGTACCCTAAGCTGTACCCTAAGCCTAACCCTAACCCTAGGCTACCCTTGACTGCTTCTTCCTCCAATAGATTTCCTAAGCACTAGTGTTTTAAGGAACAGCTTAAAAAGAGAATCCTAATGTGATTTCTTTATAATGGGTGTGTTCCTTATCTTATCCTAGTGTCTAAACTCTTCTCCATGGCTGGACCCCCAAATAATATTCCTTTACGTGCTAAGGGGTATCTAGAGAGTGGGATAGGTTTAATAACTACCCTAACCCTAACGCGTACCCTAACCCTATCCCCTACCCTAACCCTAACACGTACCCTAATCCTAACCCGTACCCTAAACCGAGCCCTAACCCTAACACTAACCCTAACACTAACCCATACCCTACGCCGTACCCGAAGCCCTCACCGAACCCGTACCCTAAGCCGTACCCTAAGCCTAACCCTAAGCCTAACCCTAACCCTAGACTACCCTTGACTGCTTCTGCCTCCAATAGATTTCCTAAGCACTAGTGTTTTAAGGAACAGCTTAAAAAGAGAATCCTAATGTGATTTCTTTATAATGGGTGTGTTCCTTATCTTATCCTAGTGTCTAAACTCTTCTCCATGGCTGCACCTCCAAATAATATTCCTTTACGTGCTAAGGGGTATCTAGAGAGTGGGATAGGTTTAATAACTACCCTAACACTAACGCGTACCCTAACCCTAACCCCTACCCTAACCCTAACACGTATCCTAATCCTAACCAATACCCTAAACCGAGCCCTAACCCTAACACTAACCCTAACCCTAACCCATACCCTACGCCGTACCCGAAGCCCTCCCCGAACATGTACCCTAAGCCGTACCCTAAGCCGTAGCCTAAGCCTAACCCTAACCCTAGGCTACCCTTGACTGCTTCTGCCTCCAATAGATTTCCTAAGCACTAGTGTTTTAAGGAACAACTTAAAAAGAGAATCCTAATGTCATTTCTTTATAATGGGTGTGTTCCTTATCTTATCCTAGTGTCTAAACTCTTCTCCATGGCTGGACCTCCAAATAATATTCCTTTACGTGCTGAGGGGTATCTAGAGAGTGGGATAGGTTTAATAACTACCCTAACACTAACGCGTACCATAACCCTAACCCGTACCCTAACACTAACTCGTACCCTAATCCTAACCAATACCCTAAACCGAGCCCTAACCCTAACACTAACCCTAACCCTAACCCTAACCCATACCCTACGCCATACCCGAAGCCCTCCCCGAACCAGTACCCTAAGCCGTACCCTAAGCCGTACCCTAAGCCTAACCCTAACCCTAGGCTACCCTTCACTGCTTCTGCCTCCAATAGATTTCCTAAGCACTAGTGTTTTAAGGAACAGCTTAAAAAGAGAATCCTAATGTGATTTCTTTATAATGGGTGTGTTCCTTATCTTATCCTAGTGTCTAAACTCTTCTCCATGGCTGGACCTCCAAATAATATTCCTTTACGTGCTAAGGTGTATCTAGAGATTGGGATAGGTTTAATAAATACCCTAACACTAACGCGTACCCTAACCCTAACCCCTACCCTAACCCTAACACGTACCCTAATCCTAACCAATACCCTAAGCCGAGCCCTAACCCTAACACTAACCCTAACCCTAACCCTAACCCATACCCTAAGCCGTACCCGAAGCCCTCCCCAAACCCGTACCCTAAGCCGTACCCTAAGCCTAACCCTAAGCCTAACCCTAACCCTAGGCTACCCTTGACTGCTTCTGCCTCCAATAGATTTCCTAAGCACTAGTGTTTTAAGGAACAGCTTAAAAAGAGAATCCTAATGTGATTTCTTTATAATGTGTCTGTTCCTTATCTTATCCTAGTGTCTAAACTCTTCTCCATGGCTGGAACTCCAAATAATATTCCTTTACGTGCTAAGCGGTATCTAGAGAGTGGGATAGGTTTAATAACTACCCTAACACTAACGCGTACCCTAACCCTGACCCCTACCCTAACACTAACACGTACCCTAATCCTAACCAATACCCTAAACCGAGCCCTAACCCTAACACTAACCCTAACCCTATCCCTAACCCATACCCTACGCCATACCCGAACCCCTCCCCGAACCCGTACCCTAAGCCGTACCCTAAGCCTAACCCCAAGCCTAACCCTAACCCTAGGCTACCCTTGACTGCTTCTGCCTCCAATAGATTTCCTAAGCACTAGTGTTTTAAGGAACAACTTAAAAAGAGAATCCTAATGTGATTTCTTTATAATGGGTGTGTTCCTTATCTTATCCTAGTGTCTAAACTCTTCTCCATGGCTGCACCTCCAAATAATATTCCTTTACGTGCTAAGGGGTATCTAGAGAGTGGGATAGGTTTAATAACTACCCTAACACTAACGCGTACCCTAACCCTAACCCCTACCCTAACCCTAACACGTACCCTAATCCTAACCAATACCCTAAACCGAGCCCTAACCCTAACACTAACCCTAACCCTAACCCATACCCTACGCCGTACCCGAAGCCCTCCCCGAACCCGTACCCTAAGCCGTACCCTAAGCCGTACCGTAAGCCTAACCCTAACCCTAGGCTACCCTTGACTGCTTCTGCCTCCAATAGATTTCCTAAGCACTAGTGTTTTAAGGAACAGCTTAAAAAGAGAATCCTAATGTGATTTCTTTATAATGTGTCTGTTCCTTATCTTATCCTAGTGTCTAAACTCTTCTCCATGGCTGGAACTCCAAATAATATTCCTTTACGTGCTAAGCTGTATCTAGAGAGTGGGATAGGTTTAATAACTACCCTAACACTAACGCGTACCCTAACCCTAACCCCTACCCTAACACTAACAAGTACCCTAATCCTAACCAATACCCTAAACCGAGCCCTAACCCTAACACTAACCCTAACCCTAACCCTAACCCATACCCTACGCCGTACCCGAAGCCCTCCCCGAACCCGTACCCTAAGCCGTACCCTAAGCCTAACCCCAAGCCTAACCCTAACCCTTGGTTACCCTTGACTGCTTCTGCCTCCAATAGATTTCCTAAGCACTAGTGTTTTAAGGAACAGCTTAAAAAGAGAATCCTAATGTGATTTCTTTATAATGGGTGTGTTCCTTATCTTATCCTAGTGTCTAAACTCTTCTCCATGGCTGGACCCCCAAATAATATTCCTTTACGTGCTAAGGTGTATCTAGAGAGTGGGATACGTTTAATAACTACCGTAACCCTAACGCGTACCCTAAACCTAACCCCTACCCTACCCCTAACATGTACCCTAATTCTATCCCGTACCCTAAACCGAGCCCTAACCCTAACACTAACCCTAACCCTAACCCATACCCTACGCCGTACCCAAAGCCCTCCCCGAACCCGTACCGTAAGCCGTACCCTAAGCTGTACCCTAAGCCTAACCCTAACCCTAGGCTACCCTTGACTGCTTCTTCCTCCAATAGATTTCCTAAGCACTAGTGTTTTAAGGAACAGCTTAAAAAGAGAATGCTAATGTGATTTCTTTATAATGGGTGTGTTCCTTATCTTATCCTAGTGTCTAAACTCTTCTCCATGGCTGGACCCCCAAATAATATTCCTTTACGTGCTAAGGGGTATCTAGAGAGTGGGATAGGTTTAATAACTACCCTAACCCTAACGCGTACCCTAACCCTATCCCCTACCCTAACCCTAACACGTACCCTAATCCTAACCCGTACCCTAAACCGAGCCCTAACCCTAACACTAACCCTAACACTAACCCATACCCTACGCCGTACCCGAAGCCCTCACCGAACCCGTACCCTAAGCCGTACCCTAAGCCTAACCCTAAGCCTAACCCTAACCCTAGACTACCCTTGACTGCTTCTGCCTCCAATAGATTTCCTAAGCACTAGTGTTTTAAGGAACAGCTTAAAAAGAGAATCCTAATGTGATTTCTTTATAATGGGTGTGTTCCTTATCTTATCCTAGTGTCTAAACTCTTCTCCATGGCTGGACCTCCAAATAATATTCCTTTACGTGCTAAGGGGTATCTACAGAGTGGGATAGGTTTAATAACTAACCTAACACTAACGCGTAACCTAACCCTAACCCCTACCCTAACACTAACACGTACCCTAATCCTAACGAAAACCCTAAACCGAGCCCTAACCCTAACACTAACCCTAACCCTAACCCTAACCCATACCCTACGCCGTACCCGAACCCCTCCCCGAACCCGTACCCTAAGCCGTACCCTAAGCCTAACCCCAAGCCTAACCCTAACCCTAGGCTACCCTTGACTGCTTCTGCCTCCAATAGATTTCCTAAGCATTAGTGTTTTAAGGAACAGCTTAAAAAGAGAATCCTAATGTGATTTCTTTATAATGGGTGTGTTCCTTATCTTATCCTAGTGTCTAAACTCTTCTCCATGGCTGCACCTCCAAATAATATTCCTTTACGTGCTAAGGGGTATCTAGAGAGTGGGATAGGTTTAATAACTACCCTAACACTAATGCGTACCCTAACCCTAACCCCTACCCTAACCCTAACACGTATCCTAATCCTAACCAATACCCTAAACCGAGCCCTAACCCTAACACTAACCCTAACCCTAACCCATACCCTACGCCGTACCCGAAGCCCTCCCCGAACACGTACCCTAAGCCGTACCCTAAGCCGTAGCCTAAGCCTAACCCTAACCCTAGGCTACCCTTGACTGCTTCTGCCTCCAATAGATTTCCTAAGCACTAGTGTTTTAAGGAACAACTTAAAAAGAGAATCCTAATGTCATTTCTTTATAATGGGTGTGTTCCTTATCTTATCCTAGTGTCTAAACTCTTCTCCATGGCTGGACCTCCAAATAATATTCCTTTACGTGCTGAGGGGTATCTAGAGAGTGGGATAGGTTTAATAACTACCCTAACACTAACGCGTACCATAACCCTAACCCCTACCCTAACACTAACTCGTACCCTAATCCTAACCAATACCCTAAACAGAGCCCTAACCCTAACACTAACCCTAACCCTAACCCTAACCCATACCCTACGCCGTACCCGAAGCCCTCCCCGAACCAGTACCCTAAGCCGTACCCTAAGCCGTACCCTAAGCCTAACCCTAACCCTAGGCTACCCTTCACTGCTTCTGCCTCCAATAGATTTCCTAAGCACTAGTGTTTTAAGGAACAGCTTAAAAAGAGAATCCTAATGTGATTTCTTTATAATGGGTGTGTTCCTTATCTTATCCTAATGTCTAAACTCTTCTCCATGGCTGGACCTCCAAATAATATTCCTTTACGTGCTAAGGGGTATCTAGAGATTGGGATAGGTTTAATAAATACCCTAACACTAACGCGTACCCTAACCCTAACCCCTACCCTAACCCTAACATGTACCCTAATCCTAACCAATACCCTAAGCCGAGCCCTAACCCTAACACTAACCCTAACCCTAACCCTAACCCATACCCTAAGCCGTACCCGAAGCCCTCCCCAAACCCGTACCCTAAGCCGTACCCTAAGCCGTACCCTAAGCCTAACCCTAACCCTAGGCTACCCTTGACTGCTTCTGCCTCCAATAGATTTCCTAAGCACTAGTGTTTTAAGGAACAGCTTAAAAAGAGAATCCTAATGTGATTTCTTTATAATGTGTCTGTTCCTTATCTTATCCTAGTGTCTAAACTCTTCTCCATGGCTGGAACTCCAAATAATATTCCTTTACGTGCTAAGCGGTATCTAGAGAGTGGGATAGGTTTAATAACTACCCTAACACTAACGCGTACCCTAACCCTGACCCCTACCCTAACACTAACAAGTACCCTAATCCTAACCAATACCCTAAACCGAGCCCTAACCCTAACACTAACCCTAACCCTAACCCTAACCCATACCCTACGCCGTACCCGAAGCCCTCCCCGAACCCGTACCCTAAGCCGTAACCTAAGCCTAACCCCAAGCCTAACCCTAACCCTTGTTTACCCTTCACTGCTTCTGCCTCCAATAGCTTTCCTAAGCACTAGTGTTTTAAGGAACAGCTTAAAAAGAGAATCCTAATGTGATTTCTTTATAATGGGTGTGTTCCTTATCTTATCCTAGTGTCTAAACTCTTCTCCATGGCTGGACCCCCAAATAATATTCCTTTACGTGCTAAGGTGTATCTAGAGAGTGGGATAGGTTTAATAACTACCCTAACCCTAACGCGTACCCTAAACCTAACCCCTACCCTACCCCTAACATGTACCCTAATTCTATCCCGTACCCTAAACCGAGCCCTAACCCTAACACTAACCCTAACCCTAACCCATACCCTACGCCGTACCCAAAGCCCTCCCCGAACCCGTACCCTAAGCCGTACCCTAAGCCGTACCCTAAGCCTAACCCTAACCCTAGGCTACCCTTGACTGCTTCTTCCTCCAATAGATTTCCTAAGCACTAGTGTTTTAAGGAACAGCTTAAAAATAGAATCCTAATGTGATTTCTTTATAATGGGTGTGTTCCTTATCGTATCCTAGTGTCTAAACTCTTCTCCATGGCTGGACCCCCAAATAATATTACTTTACGTGCTAAGGGGTATCTAGAGAGTGGGATAGGTTTAATAACTACCCTAACCCTAACGCGTACCCTAACCCTATCCCCTACCCTAACCCTAACACGTACCCTAATCCTAACCCGTACCCTAAACCGACCCCTAACCCTAACACTAACCCTAACCCTAACCCTAACCCATACCCTACGCCGTACCCGAAGCCCTCACCGAACCCGTACCCTAAGCCGTACCCTAAGCCTAACCCTAAGCCTAACCCTAACCCTAGGCTACCCTTGACTGCTTCTGCCTCCAATAGATTTCCTAAGCACTAGTGTTTTAAGGAACAGCTTAAAAAGAGAATCCTAATGTGATTTCTTTATAATGGGTGTGTTCCTTATCTTATCCTAGTGTCTAAACTCTTCTCCATGGCTGGACCTCCAAATAATATTCCTTTACGTGCTAAGGGGTATCTACAGAGTGGGATAGGTTTAATAACTAACCTAACACTAACGCGTACCCTAACCCTAACCCCTACCCTAACACTAACACGTACCCTAATCCTAACCAAAACCCTAAACCGAGCCCTAACCCTAACACTAACCCTAACCCTAACCCTAAACCATACCCTACGCCGTACCCGAAGCCCTCCCCGAACCCGTACCCTAAGCCGTACCCTAAGCCTAACCCCAAGCCTAACCCTAACCCTAGGCTACCCTTGACTGCTTCTGCCTCCAATAGATTTCCTAAGCACTAGTGTTTTAAGGAACAACTTAAAAAGAGAATCCTAATGTGATTTCTTTATAATGGGTGTGTTCCTTATCTTATCCTAGTGTCTAAACTCTTCTCCATGGCTGCACCTCCAAATAATATTCCTTTACGTGCTAAGGGGTATCTAGAGAGTGGGATAGGTTTAATAACTACCCTAACACTAACGCGTACCCTAACCCTAACCCCTACCCTAACCCTAACACGTACCCTAATCCTAACCAATACCCTAAACCGAGCCCTAACCCTAACACTAACCCTAACCCTAACCCTAACCCATACCCTACGCCGTACCCGAACCCCTCCCCGAACCCGTACCCTAAGCCGTACCCTAAGCCGTACCCTAAGCCGTACCCTAACCCTAGGCTACCCTTCACTGCTTCTGCCTCCAATAGATTTCCTAAGCACTAGTGTTTTAAGGAACAGCTTAAAAAGAGAATCCTAATGTGATTTCTTTATAATGGGTGTGTTCCTTATCTTATCCTAGTGTCTAAACTCTTCTCCATGGCTGGACCTCCAAATAATATTCCTTTACGTGCTAAGGGGTATCTAGAGAGTGGGATAGGTTTAATAACTACCCTAACACTAACGCGTACCCTAACCCTAACCCCTACCCTAACACTAACAAGTACCCTAATCCTAACCAATACCCTAAACCGAGCCCTAACCCTAACACTAACCCTAACCCTAACCCTAACCCATACCCTACGCCGTACCCGAAGCCCTCCCCGAACCCGTACCCTAAGCCGTACCCTAAGCCTAACCCCAAGCCTAACCCTAACCCTTGGTTACCCTTGACTGCTTCTGCCTCCAATAGCTTTCCTAAGCACTAGTGTTTTAAGGAACAGCTTAAAAAGAGAATCCTAATGTGATTTCTTTATAATGGGTGTGTTCCTTATCTTATCCTAGTGTCTAAACTCTTCTCCATGGCTGGACCCCCAAATAATATTCCTTTACGTGCTAAGGTGTATCGAGAGAGTGGGATAGGTTTAATAACTACCCTAACCCTAACGCGTACCCTAAACCTAACCCCTACCCTACCCCTAACATGTACCCTAATTCTATCCCGTACCCTAAACCGAGCCCTAACCCTAACACTAACCCTAACCCTAACCCATACCCTACGCCGTACCCAAAGCCCTCCCCGAACCCGTACCCTAAGCCGTACCCTAAGCCTAACCCTAACCCTAGGCTACCCTTGACTGCTTCTTCCTCCAATAGATTTCCTAAGCACTAGTGTTTTAAGGAACAGCTTAAAAATAGAATCCTAATGTGATTTCTTTATAATGGGTGTGTTCCTTATCGTATCCTAGTGTCTAAACTCTTCTCCATGGCTGGACCCCAAAATAATATTACTTTACGTGCTAAGGGGTATCTAGAGAGTGGGATAGGTTTAATAACTACCCTAACCCTAACGCGTACCCTAACCCTATCCCCTACCCTAACCCTAACACGTACCCTAATCCTAACCCGTACCCTAAACCGACCCCTAACCCTAACACTAACCCTAACCCTAACCCTAACCCATACCCTACGCCGTACCCGAAGCCCTCAACGAACCCGTACCCTAAGCCGTACCCTAAGCCTAACCCTAAGCCTAACCCTAACCCTAGGCTACCCTTGACTGCTTCTGCCTCCAATAGATTTCCTAAGCACTAGTGTTTTAAGGAACAGCTTAAAAAGAGAATCCTAATGTGATTTCTTTATAATGGGTGTGTTCCTTATCTTATCCTAGTGTCTAAACTCTTCTCCATGGCTGGACCTCCAAATAATATTCCTTTACGTGCTAAGGGGTATCTACAGAGTGGGATAGGTTTAATAACTAACCTAACACTAACGCGTACCCTAACCCTAACCCCTACCCTAACACTAACACGTACCCTAATCCTAACCAAAACCCTAAACCGAGCCCTAACCCTAACACTAAACCTAACCCTAACCCTAACCCATACCCTACGCCGTACCCGAAGCCCTCCCCGAACCCGTACCCTAAGCCGTACCCTAAGCCTAACCCCAAGCCTAACCCTAACCCTAGGCTACCCTTGACTGCTTCTGCCTCCAATAGATTTCCTAAGCACTAGTGTTTTAAGGAACAACTTAAAAAGAGAATCCTAATGTGATTTCTTTATAATGGGTGTGTTCCTTATCTTATCCTAGTGTCTAAACTCTTCTCCATGGCTGCACCTCCAAATAATATTCCTTTACGTGCTAAGGGGTATCTAGAGAGTGGGATAGGTTTAATAACTACCCTAACACTAACGCGTACCCTAACCCTAACCCCTACCCTAACCCTAACACGTACCCTAATCCTAACCAATACCCTAAACCGAGCCCTAACCCTAACACTAACCCTAACCCTAACCCTAACCCATACCCTACGCCGTACCCGAACCCCTCCCCGAACCCGTACCCTAAGCCGTACCCTAAGCCGTACCCTAAGCCGTACCCTAACCCTAGGCTACCCTTCACTGCTTCTGCCTCCAATAGATTTCCTAAGCACTAGTGTTTTAAGGAACAGCTTAAAAAGAGAATCCTAATGTGATTTCTTTATAATGGGTGTGTTCCTTATCTTATCCTAGTGTCTAAACTCTTCTCCATGGCTGGACCTCCAAATAATATTCCTTTACGTGCTAAGGGGTATCTAGAGAGTGGGATAGGTTTAATAACTACCCTAACACTAATGCGTACCCTAACCCTAACCCCTACCCTAACACTAACAAGTACCCTAATCCTAACCAATAACCTAAACCGAGCCCTAACCCTAACACTAACCCTAACCCTAACCCTAACCCATACCCTACGCCGTACCCGAAGCCCTCCCCGAACCCGTACCCTAAGCCGTAACCTAAGCCTAACCCCAAGCCTAACCCTAACCCTTGTTTACCCTTCACTGCTTCTGCCTCCAATAGCTTTCCTAAGCACTAGTGTTTTAAGGAACAGCTTAAAAAGAGAATCCTAATGTGATTTCTTTATAATGGGTGTGTTCCTTATCTTATCCTAGTGTCTAAACTCTTCTCCATGGCTGGACCCCCAAATAATATTCCTTTACGTGCTAAGGTGTATCTAGAGAGTGGGATAGGTTTAATAACTACCCTAACACTAACGCGTACCCTAACCCTAACCCCTACCCTAACACTAACACGTACCCTAATCCTAACCAATACCCTAAACCGAGCCCTAACCCTAACACTAACCCTAACCCTAACCCTAACCCATACCCTACGCCGTACCCGAAGCCCTCCCCGAACCCGTACCCTAAGCCGTACCCTAAGCCTAACCCCAAGCCTAACCCTAACCCTTGGTTACCCTTGACTGCTTCTTCCTCCAATAGATTTCCTAAGCACTAGTGTTTTAAGGAACAGCTTAAAAAGAGAATCCTAATGTGATTTCTTTATAATGGGTGTGTTCCTTATCTTATCCTAGTGTCTAAACTCTTCTCCATGGCTGGACCCCCAAATAATATTCCTTTACGTGCTAAGGGGTATCTAGAGAGTGGGATAGGTTTAATAACTACCCTAACCCTAACGCGTACCCTAACCCTATCCCCTACCCTAACCCTAACACGTACCCTAATCCTAAACCGTACCCTAAACCGAGCCCTAACCCTAACACTAACCCTAACCCTAACCCTAACCCATACCCTACGCCGTACCCGAAGCCCTCACCGAACCCGTACCCTAAGCCGTACCCTAAGCCTAACCCTAAGCCTAACCCTAACCCTAGGCTACCCTTGACTGCTTCTGCCTTCAATAGATTTCCTAAGCACTAGTGTTTTAAGGAACAACTTAAAAAGAGAATCCTAATGTGATTTCTTTATAATGGGTGTGTTCCTTATCTTATCCTAGTGTCTAAACTCTTCTCCATGGCTGCACCTCCAAATAATATTCCTTTACGTGCTAAGGGGTATCTAGAGAGTGGGATAGGTTTAATAACTACCCTAACACTAACGCGTACCCTAACCCTAACCCCTACCCTAACCCTAACACGTACCCTAATCCTAACCAATACCCTAAACCGAGCCCTAACCCTAACACTAACCCTAACCCTAACCCTAACCCATACCCTAAGCCGTACCCGAAGCCCTCCCCAAACCCGTACCCTAAGCCGTAACCTAAGCCATACCCTAAGCCTAACCCTAACCCTAGGCTACCCTTGACTGCTTCTGCCTCCAATAGATTTCCTAAGCACTAGTGTTTTAAGGAACAGCTTAAAAAGAGAATCCTAATGTGATTTCTTTATAATGTGTCTGTTCCTTATCTTATCCTAGTGTCTAAACTCTTCTCCATGGCTGGAACTCCAAATAATATTCCTTTACGTGCTAAGGTGTATCTAGAGAGTGGGATAGGTTTAATAACTACCCTAACCCTAACGCGTACCCTAACCCTATCCCCTACCCTAACCCTAACACGTACCCTAATCCTAAGCCGTACCCTAAACCGTGCCCTAACCCTAACACTAACCCTGACCCTAACCCATACCCTACGCCGTACCCGAAGCCCTCACCGAACCCGTACCCTAAGCCGTACCCTAAGCCTAACCCTAAGCCTAACCCTATCCCTAGGCTACCCTTGACTGCTTCTGCCTCCAATAGATTTCCTAAGCACTAGTGTTTTAAGGAACAGCTTAAAAAGAGAATCCTAATGTGATTTCTTTATAATGGGTGTGTTCCTTATCTTATCCTAGTGTCTAAACTCTTCTCCATGGCTGGACCTCCAAATAATATTCCTTTACGTGCTAAGGGGTATCTACAGAGTGGGATAGGTTTAATAACTAACCTAACACTAACGCGTACCGTAACCCTAACCCCTACCCTAACACTAACACGTACCCTAATCCTAACCAAAACCCTAAACCGAGCCCTAACCCTAACACTAACCCTAACCCTAACCCTAACCCATACCCTACGCCGTACCCGAACCCCTCCCCGAACCCGTACCCTAAGCCGTACCCTAAGCCTAACCCCAAGCCTAACCCTAACCCTAGGCTACCCTTGACTGCTTCTGCCTCCAATAGATTTCCTAAGCACTAGTGTTTTAAGGAACAACTTAAAAAGAGAATCCTAATGTGATTTCTTTATAATGGGTGTGTTCCTTATCTTATCCTAGTGTCTAAACTCTTCTCCATGGCTGGACCTCCAAATAATATTCCTTTACGTGCTAAGGGGTATCTAGAGAGTGGGATAGGTTTAATAACTACCCTAACACTAACGCGTACCCTAACCCTAACCCCTACCCTAACCCTAACACGTACCCTAATCCTAACCAATACCCTAAACCGAGCCCTAACCCTAACACTAACCCTAACCCTAACCCTAACCCATACCCTAAGCCGTACCCGAAGCCCTCCCCAAACCCGTACCCTAAGCTGTAACCTAAGCCGTACCCTAAGCCTAACCCTAACCCTAGGCTACCCTTGACTGCTTCTGCCTCCAATAGATTTCCTAAGCACTAGTGTTTTAAGGAACAGCTTAAAAAGAGAATCCTAATGTGATTTCTTTATAATGTGTCTGTTCCTTATCTTATCCTAGTGTCTAAACTCTTCTCCATGGCTGGAACTCCAAATAATATTCCTTGACGTGCTAAGCGGTATCTAGAGAGTGGGATAGGTTTAATAACTACCCTAACACTAACGCGTACCCTAACCCTAACCCCTACCCTAACACTAACACGTACCCTAATCCTAACGAAAACCCTAAACCGAGCCCTAACCCTAACACTAACCCTAACCCTAACCCTAACCCATACCCTACGCCGTACCCGAAGCCCTCACCGAACCAGTACCCTAAGCCGTACCCTAAGCCGTACCCTAAGCCGTACCCTAAGCCTAACCCTAACCCTAGGCTACCCTTCACTGCTTCTGCCTCCAATAGATTTCCTAAGCACTAGTGTTTAAAGGAACAGCTTAAAAAGAGAATCCTAATGTGATTTCTTTAAAATGGGTGTGTTCCTTATCTTATCCTAGTGTCTAAACTCTTCTCCATGGCTGGACCTCCAAATAATATTCCTTTACGTGCTAAGGGGTATCTAGAGATTGGGATAGGTTTAATAAATACCCTAACACTAACGCGTACCCTAACCCTAACCCCTACCCTAACCCTAACACGTACCCTAATCCTAACCAATACCCTAAGCCGAGCCCTAACCCTAACACTAACCCTAACCCTAACACTAACCCATACCCTAAGCCGTACCCGAAGCCCTCCCCAAACCCGTACCCTAAGCCGTACCCTAAGCCGTACCCTAAGCCTAACCCTAACCCTAGGCTACCCTTGACTGCTTCTGCCTCCAATAGATTTCCTAAGCACTAGTGTTTTAAGGAACAGCTGAAAAAGAGAATCCTAATGTGATTTCTTTATAATGTGTCTCTTCCTTATCTTATCCTAGTGTCTAAACTCTTCTCCATGGCTGGAACTCCAAATAATATTCCTTTACGTGCTAAGCGGTATCTAGAGAGTGGGATAGGTTTAATAACTACCCTAACACTAACGCGTACCCTAACCCTAACCCCTACCCTAACACTAACAAGTACCCTAATCCTAACCAATACCCTAAACCGAGCCCTAACCCTAACACTAACCCTAACCCTAACCCTAACCCATACCCTACGCCGTACCCGAAGCCCTCCCCGAACCCGTACCCTAAGCCGTACCCTAAGCCTAACCCCAAGCCTAACCCTAACCCTTGGTTACCCTTCACTGCTTCTGCCTCCAATAGCTTTCCTAAGCACTAGTGTTTTAAGGAACAGCTTAAAAAGAGAATCCTAATGTGATTTCTTTATAATGGGTGTGTTCCTTATCTTATCCTAGTGTCTAAACTCTTCTCCATGGCTGGACCCCCAAATAATATTCCTTTACGTGCTAAGGTGTATCTAGAGAGTGGGATAGGTTTAATAACTACCCTAACCCTAACGCGTACTCTAAACCTAACCCCTACCCTACCCCTAACATGTACCCTAATTCTATCCCGTACCCTAAACCGAGCCCTAACCCTAACACTAACCCTAACCCTAACCCATACCCTACGCCGTACCCAAAGCCCTCCCCGAACCCGTACCCTAAGCCGTACCCTAAGCCGTACCCTAAGCCTAACCCTAACCCTAGGCTACCCTTGACTGCTTCTTCCTCCAATAGATTTCCTAAGCACTAGTGTTTTAAGGAACAGCTTAAAAATAGAATCCTAATGTGATTTCTTTATAATGGGTGTGTTCCTTATCGTATCCTAGTGTCTAAACTCTTCTCCATGGCTGGACCCCCAAATAATATTCCTTTACGTGCTAAGGGGTATCTAGAGAGTGGGATAGGTTTAATAACTACCCTAACCCTAACGCGTACCCTAACCCTATCCCCTACCCTAACCCTAACACGTACCCTAATCCTAACCCGTACCCTAAACCGAGCCCTAACCCTAACACTAACCCTAACCCTAACCCTAACCCATACCCTACGCCGTACCCGAAGCCCTCACCGAACCCGTACCCTAAGCCGTACCCTAAGCCTAACCCTAACCCTAGGCTACCCTTGACTGCTTCTGCCTCCAATAGATTTCCTAAGCACTAGTGTTTTAAGGAACAGCTTAAAAAGAGAATCCTAATGTGATTTCTTTATAATGTGTCTGTTCCTTATCTTATCCTAGTGTCTAAACTCTTCTCCATGGCTGGAACTCCAAATAATATTCCTTTACGTGCTAAGGTGTATCTAGAGAGTGGGATAGGTTTAATAACTACCCTAACCCTAACGCGTACCCTAAACCTAACCCCTACCCTAACCCTAACATGTACCCTAATTCTATCCCGTACCCTAAACCGAGCCCTAACCCTAACACTAACCCTAACCCTAACCCTAACCCATACCCTACGCCGTACCCAAAGCCCTCCCCGAACCCGTACCGTAAGCCGTACCCTAAGCCGTACCCTAAGCCTAACCCTAACCCTAGGCTACACTTGACTGCTTCTTCCTCCAATAGATTTCCTAAGCACTAGTGTTTTAAGGAACAGCTTAAAAAGAGAATCCTAATGTGATTTCTTTATAATGGGTGTGTTCCTTATCTTATCCTAGTGTCTAAACTCTTCTCCATGCCTGGACCCCCACATAATATTCCTTTACGTGCTAAGGGGTATCTAGAGAGTGGGATAGGTTTAATAACTACCCTAACCCTAACGCGTACCCTAACCCTATCCCCTACCCTAACCCTAACACGTACCCTAATCCTAACCCGTACCCTAAACCGAGCCCTAACCCTAACACTAACCCTAACCCTAACCCATACCCTACGCCGTACCCGAAGCCCTCACCGAACCCGTACCCTAAGCCGTACCCTAAGCCTAACCCTAAGCCTAACCCTAACCCTAGGCTACCCTTGACTGCTTCTGCCTCCAATAGATTTCCTAAGCACTAGTGTTTTAAGGAACAGCTTAAAAAGAGAATCCTAATGTGATTTCTTTATAATGGGTGTGTTCCTTATCTTATCCTAGTGTCTAAACTCTTCTCCATGGCTGGACCTCCAAATAATATTCCTTTACGTGCTAAGGGGTATCTACAGAGTGGGATAGGTTTAATAACTAACCTAAAACTAACGCGTACCCTAACCCTAACCCCTACCCTAACACTAACACGTACCCTAATCCTAACCAAAATCCTAAACCGAGCCCTAACCCTAACACTAACCCTAACCCTAACCCTAACCCATACCCTACGCCGTACCCGAACCCCTCCCCGAACCCGTACCCTAAGCCGTACCCTAAGCCTAACCCCAAGCCTAACCCTAACCCTAGGCTACCCTTGACTGCTTCTGCCTCCAATAGATTTCCTAAGCACTAGTGTTTTAAGGAACAGCTTAAAAAGAGAATCCTAATGTGATTTCTTTATAATGTGTCTGTTCCTTATCTTATCCTAGTGTCTAAACTCTTCTCCATGGCTGGAACTCCAAATAATATTCCTTGACGTGCTAAGCGGTATCTAGAGAGTGGGATAGGTTTAATAACTACCCTAACACTAACGCGTACCCTAACCCTAACCCCTACCCTAACACTAACACGTACCCTAATCCTAACGAAAACCCTAAACCGAGCCCTAACCCTAACACTAACCCTAACCCTAACCCTAACCCATACCCTACGCCGTACCCGAAGCCCTCACCGAACCAGTACCCTAAGCCGTACCCTAAGCCGTACCCTAAGCCGTACCCTAAGCCTAACCCTAACCCTAGGCTACCCTTCACTGCTTCTGCCTCCAATAGATTTCCTAAGCACTAGTGTTTAAAGGAACAGCTTAAAAAGAGAATCCTAATGTGATTTCTTTAAAATGGGTGTGTTCCTTATCTTATCCTAGTGTCTAAACTCTTCTCCATGGCTGGACCTCCAAATAATATTCCTTTACGTGCTAAGGGGTATCTAGAGATTGGGATAGGTTTAATAAATACCCTAACACTAACGCGTACCCTAACCCTAACCCCTACCCTAACCCTAACACGTACCCTAATCCTAACCAATACCCTAAGCCGAGCCCTAACCCTAACACTAACCCTAACCCTAACACTAACCCATACCCTAAGCCGTACCCGAAGCCCTCCCCAAACCCGTACCCTAAGCCGTACCCTAAGCCGTACCCTAAGCCTAACCCTAACCCTAGGCTACCCTTGACTGCTTCTGCCTCCAATAGATTTCCTAAGCACTAGTGTTTTAAGGAACAGCTGAAAAAGAGAATCCTAATGTGATTTCTTTATAATGTGTCTCTTCCTTATCTTATCCTAGTGTCTAAACTCTTCTCCATGGCTGGAACTCCAAATAATATTCCTTTACGTGCTAAGCGGTATCTAGAGAGTGGGATAGGTTTAATAACTACCTTAACACTAACGCGTACCCTAACCCTAACCCCTACCCTAACACTAACAAGTACCCTAATCCTAACCAATACCCTAAACCGAGCCCTAACCCTAACACTAACCCTAACCCTAACCCTAACCCATACCCTACGCCGTACCCGAAGCCCTCCCCGAACCCGTACCCTAAGCCGTACCCTAAGCCTAACCCCAAGCCTAACCCTAACCCTTGGTTACCCTTCACTGCTTCTGCCTCCAATAGCTTTCCTAAGCACTAGTGTTTTAAGGAACAGCTTAAAAAGAGAATCCTAATGTGATTTCTTTATAATGGGTGTGTTCCTTATCTTATCCTAGTGTCTAAACTCTTCTCCATGGCTGGACCCCCAAATAATATTCCTTTACGTGCTAAGGTGTATCTAGAGAGTGGGATAGGTTTAATAACTACCCTAACCCTAACGCGTACTCTAAACCTAACCCCTACCCTACCCCTAACATGTACCCTAATTCTATCCCGTACCCTAAACCGAGCCCTAACCCTAACACTAACCCTAACCCTAACCCATACCCTACGCCGTACCCAAAGCCCTCCCCGAACCCGTACCCTAAGCCGTACCCTAAGCCGTACCCTAAGCCTAACCCTAACCCTAGGCTACCCTTGACTGCTTCTTCCTCCAATAGATTTCCTAAGCACTAGTGTTTTAAGGAACAGCTTAAAAATAGAATCCTAATGTGATTTCTTTATAATGGGTGTGTTCCTTATCGTATCCTAGTGTCTAAACTCTTCTCCATGGCTGGACCCCCAAATAATATTCCTTTACGTGCTAAGGGGTATCTAGAGAGTGGGATAGGTTTAATAACTACCCTAACCCTAACGCGTACCCTAACCCTATCCCCTACCCTAACCCTAACACGTACCCTAATCCTAACCCGTACCCTAAACCGAGCCCTAACCCTAACACTAACCCTAACCCTAACCCTAACCCATACCCTACGCCGTACCCGAAGCCCTCACCGAACCCGTACCCTAAGCCGTACCCTAAGCCTAACCCTAAGCCTAACCCTAACCCTAGGCTACCCTTGACTGCTTCTGCCTCCAATAGATTTCCTAAGCACTAGTGTTTTAAGGAACAGCTTAAAAAGAGAATCCTAATGTGATTTCTTTATAATGGGTGTGTTCCTTATATTATCCTAGTGTCTAAACTCTTCTCCATGGCTGGACCTCCAAATAATATTCCTTTACGTGCTAAGGGGTATCTACAGAGTGGGATAGGTTTAATAACTAACCTAACACTAACGCGTACCCTAACCCTAACCCCTACCCTAACACTAACACGTACCCTAATCCTAACCAAAACCCTAAACCGAGCCCTAACCCTAACACTAACCCTAACCCTAACCCTAACCCATACCCTACGCCGTACCCGAAGCCCTCCCCGAACCCGTACCCTAAGCCGTACCCTAAGCCTAACCCTAACCCTAGGCTACCCTTGACTGCTTCTGCCTCCAATAGATTTCCTAAGCACTAGTGTTTTAAGGAACAGCTTAAAAAGAGAATCCTAATGTGATTTCTTTATAATGTGTCTGTTCCTTATCTTATCCTAGTGTCTAAACTCTTCTCCATGGCTGGAACTCCAAATAATATTCCTTTACGTGCTAAGGTGTATCTAGAGAGTGGGATAGGTTTAATAACTACCCTAACCCTAACGCGTACCCTAAACCTAACCCCTACCCTAACCCTAACATGTACCCTAATTCTATCCCGTACCCTAAACCGAGCCCTAACCCTAACACTAACCCTAACCCTAACCCTAACCCATACCCTACGCCGTACCCAAAGCCCTCCCCGAACCCGTACCGTAAGCCGTACCCTAAGCCGTACCCTAAGCCTAACCCTAACCCTAGGCTACACTTGACTGCTTCTTCCTCCAATAGATTTCCTAAGCACTAGTGTTTTAAGGAACAGCTTAAAAAGAGAATCCTAATGTGATTTCTTTATAATGGGTGTGTTCCTTATCTTATCCTAGTGTCTAAACTCTTCTCCATGCCTGGACCCCCACATAATATTCCTTTACGTGCTAAGGGGTATCTAGAGAGTGGGATAGGTTTAATAACTACCCTAACCCTAACGCGTACCCTAACCCTATCCCCTACCCTAACCCTAACACGTACCCTAATCCTAACCCGTACCCTAAACCGAGCCCTAACCCTAACACTAACCCTAACCCTAACCCATACCCTACGCCGTACCCGAAGCCCTCACCGAACCCGTACCCTAAGCCGTACCCTAAGCCTAACCCTAAGCCTAACCCTAACCCTAGGCTACCCTTGACTGCTTCTGCCTCCAATAGATTTCCTAAGCACTAGTGTTTTAAGGAACAGCTTAAAAAGAGAATCCTAATGTGATTTCTTTATAATGGGTGTGTTCCTTATCTTATCCTAGTGTCTAAACTCTTCTCCATGGCTGGACCTCCAAATAATATTCCTTTACGTGCTAAGGGGTATCTACAGAGTGGGATAGGTTTAATAACTAACCTAAAACTAACGCGTACCCTAACCCTAACCCCTACCCTAACACTAACACGTACCCTAATCCTAACCAAAATCCTAAACCGAGCCCTAACCCTAACACTAACCCTAACCCTAACCCTAACCCATACCCTACGCCGTACCCGAACCCCTCCCCGAACCCGTACCCTAAGCCGTACCCTAAGCCTAACCCCAAGCCTAACCCTAACCCTAGGCTACCCTTGACTGCTTCTGCCTCCAATAGATTTCCTAAGCACTAGTGTTTTAAGGAACAACTTAAAAAGAGAATCCTAATGTGATTTCTTTATAATGGGTGTGTTCCTTATCTTATCCTAGTGTCTAAACTCTTCTCCATGGCTGCACCTCCAAATAATATTCCTTTACGTGCTAAGGGGTATCTAGAGAGTGGGATAGGTTTAATAACTACCCTAACACTAACGCGTACCCTAACCCTAACCCCTACCCTAACCCTAACACGTACCCTAATCCTAACCAATACCCTAAACCGAGCCCTAACCCTAACACTAACCCTAACCCTAACCCTAATCCATACCCTAAGCCGTACCCGAAGCCCTCCCCAAACCCGTACCCTAAGCCGTAACCTAAGCCGTACCCTAAGCCTAACCCTAACCCTAGGCTACCCTTGACTGCTTCTGCCTCCAATAGATTTCCTAAGCACTAGTGTTTTAAGGAACAGCTTAAAAAGAGAATCCTAATGTGATTTCTTTATAATGTGTCTGTTCCTTATCTTATCCTAGTGTCTAAACTCTTCTCCATGGCTGGAACTCCAAATAATATTCCTTTACGTGCTAAGCGGTATCTAGAGAGTGGGATAGGTTTAATAACTACCCTAACACTAACGCGTACCCTAACCCTAACCCCTACCCTAACACTAACACGTACCCTAATCCTAACCAATACCCTAAACCGAGCCCTAACCCTAACACTAACCCTAACCCTAACCCTAACCCATACCCTACGCCGTACCCGAAGCCCTCCCCGAACCCGTACCCTAAGCCGTACCCTAAGCCTAACCCCAAGCCTAACCCTAACCCTTGGTTACCCTTGACTGCTTCTGCCTCCAATAGCTTTCCTAAGCACTAGTGTTTTAAGGAACAGCTTAAAAAGAGAATCCTAATGTGATTTCTTTATAATGGGTGTGTTCCTTATCTTATCCTAGTGTGTAAACTCTTCTCCATGGCTGGACCCCCGAATAATATTCCTTTACGTGCTAAGGTGTATATAAAGAGTGGGATAGGTTTAATAACTACCCTAACCCTAACGCGTACCCTAACCCTAACCCCTACCCTAACCCTAACATGTACCCTAATTCTATCCCGTACCCTAAACCGAGCCCTAACCCTAACACTAACCCTAACCCTAAGCCATACCCTACGCCGTACCCAAAGCCCTCCCCGAACCCGTACCCTAAGCCGTACCCTAAGCCGTACCCTAAGCCTAACCCTAACCCTAGGCTACCCTTGACTGCTTCTTCCTCCAATAGATTTCCTAAGCACTAGTGTTTTAAGGAACAGCTTAAAAATAGAATCCTAATGTGATTTCTTTATAATGGGTGTGTTCCTTATCGTATCCTAGTGTCTAAACTCTTCTCCATGGCTGGACACCCAAATAATATTCCTTTACGTGCTAAGGGGTATCTAGAGAGTGGGATAGGTTTAATAACTACCCTAACACTAACGCGTACCCTAACCCTAACCCCTACCCTAACCCTAACACGTACCCTAATCCTAACCAATACCCTAAACCGAGCCCTAACCCTAACACTAACCCTAACCCTAACCCTAACCCATACCCTACGCCGTACCCGAACCCCTCCCCGAACCCGTACCCTAAGACGTACCCTAAGCCGTACCCTAACCCTAGGCTACCCTTCACTGCTTCTGCCTCCAATAGATTTCCTAAGCACTAGTGTTTTAAGGAACAGCTTAAAAAGAGAATCCTAATGTGATTTCTTTATAATGGGTGTGTTCCTTATCTTATCCTAGTGTCTAAACTCTTCTCCATGGCTGGACCTCCAAATAATATTCCTTTACGTGCTAAGGGGTATCTAGAGATTGGGATAGGTTTAATAAATACCCTAACACTAACGCGTACCCTAACCCTAACCCCTACCCTAACCCTAACACGTACCCTAATCCTAACCAATACCCTAAGCCGAGCCCTAACCCTAACACTAACCCTAACCCTAACCCTAACCCATACCCTAAGCCGTACCCGAAGCCCTCCCCAAAACCGTACCCTAAGCCGTACCCTAAGCCGTACCCTAATCCTAACCCTAACCCTAGGCTACCCTTGACTGCTTCTGCCTCCAATAGATTTCCTAAGCACTAGTGTTTTAAGGAACAGCTTAAAAAGAGAATCCTAATGTGATTTCTTTATAATGGGTGTGTTCCTTATCTTATCCTAGTGTCTAAACTCTTCTCCATGGCTGCACCTCCAAATAATATTCCTTTACGTGCTGAGGGGTATCTAGAGAGTGGGATAGGTTTAATAACTACCCTAACACTAACGCGTACCATAACCCTAACCCCTACCCTAACACTAACTCGTACCCTAATCATAACCAATACCCTAAACCGAGCCCTAACCCTAACACTAACCCTAACCCTAACCCTAACCCATACCCTACGCCGTACCCGAAGCCCTCCCCGAACCAGTACCCTAAGCCATACCCTAAGCCGTACCCTAAGCCTAACCCTAACCCTAGGTTACCCTTCACTGCTTCTGCCTCCAATAGATTTCCTAAGCACTAGTGTTTTAAGGAACAGCTTAAAAAGAGAATCCTAATGTGATTTCTTTATAATGGGTGTGTTCCTTATCTTATCCTAGTGTCTAAACTCTTCTCCATGGCTGGACCTCCAAATAATATTCCTTTACGTGCTAAGGGGTATCTAGAGATTGGGATAGGTTTAATAAATACCCTAACACTAACGCGTACCCTAACCCTAACCCCTACCCTAACCCTAACACGTACCCTAATCCTAACCAATACCCTAAGCCGAGCCCTAACCCTAACACTAACCCTAACCCTAACCCTAACCCATACCCTAAGCCGTACCCGAAGCCCTCCCCAAACCCGTACCCTAAGCCGTACCCTAAGCCGTACCCTAAGCCTAACCCTAACCCTAGGCTACCCTTGACTGCTTCTGCCTCCAATAGATTTCCTAAGCACTAGTGTTTTAAGGAACAGCTTAAAAAGAGAATCCTAATGTGATTTCTTTATAATGTGTCTGTTCCTTATCTTATCCTAGTGTCTGAACTCTTCTCCATGGCTGGAACTCCAAATAATATTCCTTTACGTGCTAAGCGGTATCTAGAGAGTGGGATAGGTTTAATAACTACCCTAACACTAACGCGTACCCTAACCCTAACCCCTACCCTAACACTAACAAGTACCCTAATCCTAACCAATACCCTAATCCGAGCCCTAACCCTAACACTAACCCTAACCCTAACCCTAACCCATACCCTACGCCGTACCCGAAGCCCTCCCCGAACCCGTACCCTAAGCCGTACCCTAAGCCTAACCCCAAGCCTAACCCTAACCCTTGGTTACCCTTCACTGCTTCTGCCTCCAATAGCTTTCCTAAGCACTAGTGTTTTAAGGAACAGCTTAAAAAGAGAATCCTAATGTGATTTCTTTATAATGGGTGTGTTCCTTATCTTATCCTAGTGTCTAAACTCTTCTCCATGGCTGCACCTCCAAATAATATTCCTTTACGTGCTAAGGGGTATCTAGAGATTGGGATAGGTTTAATAAATACCCTAACACTAACGCGTACCCTAACCCTAACCCCTACCCTAACCCTAACACGTACCCTAATCCTAACCAATACCCTAAGCCGAGCCCTAATCCTAACACTAACCCTAACCCTAACCCTAACCCATACCCTAAGCCGTACCCGAAACCCTCCCCAAACCCGTACCCTAAGCCGTACCCTAAGCCGTACCCTAAGCCTAACCCTAACCCTAGGCTACCCTTGACTGCTTCTGCCTCCAATAGATTTCCTAAGCACTAGTGTTTTAAGGAACAGCTTAAAAAGAGAATCTTAATGTGATTTCTTTATAATGTGTCTGTTCCTTATCTTATCCTAGTGTCTAAACTCTTCTCCATGGCTGGAACTCCAAATAATATTCCTTTACATGCTAAGCGGTATCTAGAGAGTGGGATAGGTTTAATAACTACCCTAACACTAACGCGTACCCTAACCCTAACCCCTACCCTAACACTAACACGTACCCTAATCCTAACCAATACCCTAAACCGAGCCCTAACCCTAACACTAACCCTAACCCTAACCCTAACCCATACCCTACGCCGTACCCGAAGCCCTCCCCGAACCCGTACCCTAAGCCGTACCCTAAGCCTAACCCCAAGCCTAACCCTAACCCTTGGTTACCCTTGACTGCTTCTGCCTCCAATAGCTTTCCTAAGCACTAGTGTTTTAAGGAACAGCTTAAAAAGAGAATCCTAATGTGATTTCTTTATAATGGGTGTGTTCCTTATCTTATCCTAGTGTCTAAACTCTTCTCCATGGCTGGACCCCCAAATAATATTCCTTTACGTGCTAAGGTGTATCTAGAGAGTGGGATAGGTTTAATAACTACCCTAACCCTAACGCGTACCCTAAACCTAACCCCTACCCTAACCCTAACATGTACCCTAATGCTATCCCGTACCCTAAACCGAGCCCTAACCCTAACATTAACCCTAACCCTAACCCTAACCCATACCCTACGCCGTACCCAAAGCCCTCCCCGAACCCGTACCGTAAGCCGTACCCTAAGCCGTACCCTAAGCCTAACCCTAACCCTAGGCTACCCTTGACTGCTTCTTCCTCCAATAGATTTCCTAAGCACTAGTGTTTTAAGGAACAGCTTAAAAATAGAATCCTAATGTGATTTCTTTATAATGGGTGTGTTCCTTATCGTATCCTAGTGTCTAACCTCTTCTCCATGGCTGGACCCCCAAATAATATTCCTTTACGTGCTAAGGGGTATCTAGAGAGTGGGATAGGTTTAATAACTACCCTAACCCTAACGCGTACCCTAACCCTATCCCCTAACCTAACCCTAACACGTACCCTAATCCTAACACGTACCCTAAACCGAGCCCTAACCCTAACCCTAACCCTAACCCTAACCCTAACCCATACCCTACGCCGTACCCGAAGCCCTCACCGAACCCGTACCCTAAGCCGTACCCTAAGCCTAACCCTAAGCCTAACCCTAACCCTAGGCTACCCTTGACTGCTTCTGCCTCCAATAGATTTCCTAAGCACTAGTGTTTTAAGGAACAGCTTAAAAAGAGAATCCTAATGTGATTTCTTTATAATGGTTGTGTTCCTTATCTTATCCTAGTGTCTAAACTCTTCTCCATGGCTGGACCTCCAAATAATATTCCTTTACGTGCTAAGGGGTATCTACAGAGTGGGATAGGTTTAATAACTAACCTAACACTAACGCGTACCCTAACCCTAACCCCTACCCTAACACTAACACGTACCGTAATCCTAACCAAAACCCTAAACCGAGCCCTAACCCTAACACTAAACCTAACCCTAACCTTAACCCATACCCTACGCCGTACCCGAACCCCTCCCCGAACCCGTACCCTAAGCCGTACCCTAAGCCTAACCCCAAGCCTAACCCTAACCCTAGGCTACCCTTGACTGCTTCTGCCTCCAATAGATTTCCTAAGCACTAGTGTTTTAAGGAACAACTTAAAAAGAGAATCCTAATGTGATTTCTTTATAATGGGTGTGTTCCTTATCTTATCCTAGTGTCTAAACTCTTCTCCATGGCTGCACCTCCAAATAATATTCCTTTACGTGCTAAGGGGTATCTAGAGAGTGGGATAGGTTTAATAACTACCCTAACACTAACGCGTACCCTAACCCTAACCCCTACCCTAACCCTAACACGTACCCTAATCCTAACCAATACCCTAAACCGAGCCCTAACCCAAACACTAACCCTAACCCTAACCCTAACCCATACCCTACGCCGTACCCGAACCCCTCCCCGAACCCGTACCCTAAGCCGTACCCTAAGCCGTACCCTAAGCCTAACCCTAACCCTAGGCTACCCTTGACTGCTTCTGCCTCCAATAGCTTTCCTAAGCACTAGTGTTTTAAGGAACAGCTTAAAAAGAGAATCCTAATGTGATTTCTTTATAATGGGTGTGTTCCTTATCTTATCCTAGTGTCTAAACTCTTCTCCATGGCTGCACCTCCAAATAATATTCCTTTACGTGCTAAGGGGTATCTAGAGATTGGGATAGGTTTAATAAATACCCTAACACTAACGCGTACCCTAACCCTAACCCCTACCCTAACCCTAACACGTACCCTAATCCTAACCAATACCCTAAACCGAGCCCTAACCCTAACACTAACCCTAGCCCTAACCCTAACCCATACCCTACGCCGTACCCAAAGCCCTCCCCGAACCAGTACCCTAAGCCGTACCCTAAGCCTAACCCTAACCCTAGGCTACCCTTGACTGCTTCTGCCTCCAATAGATTTCCTAAGCACTAGTGTTTTAAGGAACAGCTTAAAAATAGAATCCTAATGTGATTTCTTTATAATGGGTGTGTTCCTTATCGTATCCTAGTGTCTAAACTCTTCTCCATGGCTGGACCCCCAGATAATATTCCTTTACGTGCTAAGGGGTATCTAGAGAGTGGGATAGGTTTAATAACTACCCTAACCCTAACGCGTACCCTAACCCTATCCCCTACCCTAACCCTAACACGTACCCTAATCCTAACCCGTACCCTAAACCGAGCCCTAACCCTAACACTAACCCTAACCCTAACCCTAACCCATACCCTACGCCGTACCCGAAGCCCTCACCGAACCCGTACCCTAAGCCGTACCCTAAGCCTAACCCTAAGCCTAACCCTAACCCTAGGCTACCCTTGACTGCTTCTGCCTCCAATAGATTTCCTAAGCACTAGTGTTCTAAGGAACAGCTTAAAAAGAGAATCCTAATGTGATTTCTTTATAATGGGTGTGTTCCTTATCTTATCCTAGTGTCTAAACTCTTCTCCATGGCTGGACCTCCAAATAATATTCCTTTACGTGCTAAGGGGTATCTACAGAGTGGGATAGGTTTAATAACTAACCTAACACTAACGCGTACCCTAACCCTAACCCCTACCCTAACACTAACACGTACCCTAATCCTAACCAAAACCCTAAACCGAGCCCTAACCCTAACACTAACCCTAACCCTAACCCTAACCCATACCCTACGCCGTAAACGAAGCCCTCCCCGAACCCGTACCCTAAGCCGTACCCTAAGCCTAACCCCAAGCCTAACCCTAACCCTAGGCTACCCTTGACTGCTTCTGCCTCCAATAGATTTCCTAAGCACTAGTGTTTTAAGGAACAACTTAAAAAGAGAATCCTAATGTGATTTCTTTATAATGGGTGTGTTCCTTATCTTATCCTAGTGTCTAAACTCTTCTCCATGGCTGCACCTCCAAATAATATTCCTTTACGTGCTAAGGGGTATCTAGAGAGTGGGATAGGTTTAATAACTACCCTAACACTAACGCGTACCCTAACCCTAACCCCTACCCTAACCCTAACATGTACCCTAATCCTAACCAATACCCTAAACCGAGCCCTAACCCTAACACTAACCCTAACCCTAACCCATACCCTACGCCGTACCCAAACCCCTCCCCGAACCCGTACCCTAAGCCGTACCCTAAGCCGTACCCTAACCCTAGGCTCCCCTTCACTGCTTCTGCCTCCAATAGATTTCCTAAGCACTAGTGTTTTAAGGAACAGCTTAAAAAGAGAATCCTAATGTGATTTCTTTATAATGGGTGTGTTCCTTATCTTATCCTAGTGTCTAAACTCTTCTCCATGGCTGGACCTCCAAATAATATTCCTTTACGTGCTAAGGGGTATCTAGAGATTGGGATAGGTTTAATAAATACCCTAACACTAACGCGTACCCTAACCCTAACCCCTATCCTAACCCTAAAACGTACCCTAATCCTAACCAATACCCTAAGCCGAGCCCTAACCCTAACACTAACCCTAACCCTAACCCTAACCCATACCCTAAGCCGTACCCGAAGCCCTCCCCAAACCCGTACCCTAAGCCGTACCCTAAGCCGTACCCTAAGCCTAACCCTAACCCTAGGCTACCCTTGACTGCTTCTGGTTCAATAGATTTCCTAAGCACTAGTGTTTTAAGGAACAGCTTAAAAAGAGAATCTTAATGTGATTTCTTTATAATGTGTCTGTTCCTTATCTTATCCTAGTGTCTAAACTCTTCTCCATGGCTGGAACTCCAAATAATATTCCTTTACATGCTAAGCGGTATCTAGAGAGTGGGATAGGTTTAATAACTACCCTAACACTAACGCGTACCCTAACCCTAACCCCTACCCTAACACTAACACGTACCCTAATCCTTACCAATACCCTAAACCGAGCCCTAACCCTAACACTAACCCTAACACTAACCCTAACCCATACCTTACGCCGTACCCGAAGCCCTCTCCGAACCCGTACCCTAAGCCGTACCCTAAGCCTAACCCCAAGCCTCACCCTAACCCTTGGTTACCCTTGACTTCTTCTGCCTCCAATAGCTTTCCTAAGCACTAGTGTTTTAAGGAACAGCTTAAAAAGAGAATCCTAATGTGATTTCTTTATAATGGGTGTGTTCCTTATCTTATCCTAGTGTCTAAACTCTTCTCCATGGCTGGACCCCCAAATAATATTCCTTTACGTGCTAAGGTGTATCTAGAGGGTGGGATAGGTTTAATAACTACCCTAACCCTAACGCGTACCCTAAACCTAACCCCTACCCTAACCCTAACATGTACCCTAATTCTATCCCGTACCCTAAACCGAGCCCTAACCCTAACACTAACCCTAACCCTAACCCTAACCCATACCCTACGCCGTACCCAAAGCCCTCCCCGAACCCGTACCCTAAGCCGTACCCTAAGCCGTACCCTAACCCTAGGCTACCCTTCACTGCTTCTGCCTCCAATAGATTTCCTAAGCACTAGTGTTTTAAGGAACAGCTTAAAAAGAGAATCCTAATGTGATTTCTTTATAATGGGTGTGTTCCTTATCTTATCCTAGTGTCTAAACTCTTCTCCATGGCTGGACCTCCAAATAATATTCCTTTACGTGCTAAGGGGTATCTAGAGATTGGGATAGGTTTAATAAATACCCTAACACTAACGCGTACCCTAACCCTAACCCCTACCCTAACCCTAACACGTACCCTAATCCTAACCAATACCCTAAGCCGAGCCCTAACCCTAACAATAACCCTAACCCTAACCCTAACCCATACCCTAAGCCGTACCCGAAGCCCTCCCCAAACCCGTACCCTAAGCCGTACCCTAAGCCGTACCCTAAGCCTAACCCTAACCCTAGGTTACCCTTGACTGCTTCTACGTCCAATAGATTTCCTAAGCACTAGTGTTTTAAGGAACAGCTTAAAAAGAGAATCTTAATGTGATTTCTTTATAATGTGTCTGTTCCTTATCTTATCCTAGTGTCTAAACTCTTCTCCATGGCTGGAACTCCAAATAATATTCCTTTACATGCTAAGCGGTATCTAGAGAGTGGGATAGGTTTAATAACTACCCTAACACTAACGCGTACCCTAACCCTAACCCCTACCCTAACACTAACACGTACCCTAATCCTTACCAATACCCTAAACCGAGCCCTAACCCTAACACTAACCCTAACACTAACCCTAACCCATACCCTACGCCGTACCCGAAGCCCTCTCCGAACCCGTACCCTAAGCCGTACCCTAAGCCTAACCCCAAGCCTCACCCTAACCCTTGGTTACCCTTGACTTCTTCTGCCTCCAATAGCTTTCCTAAGCACTAGTGTTTTAAGGAACAGCTTAAAAAGAGAATCCTAATGTGATTTCTTTATAATGGGTGTGTTCCTTATCTTATCCTAGTGTCTAAACTCTTCTCCATGGCTGGACCCCCAAATAATATTCCTTTACGTGCTAAGGTGTATCTAGAGGGTGGGATAGGTTTAATAACTACCCTAACCCTAACGCGTACCCTAAACCTAACCCCTACCCTAACCCTAACATGTACCCTAATTCTATCCCGTACCCTAAACCGAGCCCTAACCCTAACACTAACCCTAACCCTAACCCTAACCCATACCCTACGCCGTACCCAAAGCCCTCCCCGAACCCGTACCGTAAGCCATACCCTAAGCCGTACCCTAAGCCTAACCCTAACCCTAGGCTACCCTTGACTGCTTCTTCCTCCAATAGATTTCCTAAGCACTAGTGTTTTAAGGAACAGCTTAAAAAGAGAATCCTAATGTGATTTCTTTATAATGGGTGTGTTCCTTATCGTATCCTAGTGTCTAAACTCTTCTCCATGGCTGGACCCCCAAATAATATTCCTTTACGTGCTAAGGGGTATCTAGAGAGTGGGATAGGTTTAATAACTACCCTAACCCTAACGCGTACCCTAACCCTATCCCCTACCCTAACCCTAACACGTACCCTAATCCTAACCCGTACCCTAAACCGAGCCCTAACCCTAACACTAACCCTAACCCTAACCCTAACCCATACCCTACGCCGTACCCGAAGCCCTCACCGAACCCGTACCCTTAGCCGTACCCTAAGCCTAACCCTAAGCCTAACCCTAACCCTAGGCTACCCTTGACTGCTTCTGCCTCCAATAGATTTCCTAAGCACTAGTGTTTTAAGGAACAGCTTAAAAAGAGAATCCTAATGTGATTTCTTTATAATGGGTGTGTTCCTTATCTTATCCTAGTGTCTAAACTCTTCTCCATGGCTGGACCTCCAAATAATATTCCTTTACGTGCTAAGGGGTATCTACAGAGTGGGATAGGTTTAATAACTAACCTAACACTAACGCGTACCCTAACCCTAACCCCTACCCTAACACTAACACGTACCCTAATCCTAACGAAAACCCTAAACCGAGCCCTAACCCTAACACTAACCCTAACCCTAACCCTAACCCATACCCTACGCCATACCCGAACCCCTCCCCGAACCCGTACCCTAAGCCGTACCCTAAGCCTAACCCCAAGCCTAACCCTAACCCTAGGCTACCTTTGACTGCTTCTGCCTCCAATAGATTTCCTAAGCACTAGTGTTTTAAGGAACAACTTAAAAAGAGCATCCTAATGTGATTTCTTTATAATGGGTGTGTTCCTTATCTTATCCTAGTGTCTAAACTCTTCTCCATGGCTGCACCTCCAAATAATATTCCTTTACGTGCTAAGGGGTATCTAGAGAGTGGGATAGATTTAATAACTACCCTAACACTAACGCGTACCCTAACCCTAACCCCTACCCTAACCCTAACACGTACCCTAATCCTAACCAATACCCTAAACCGAGCCCTAACCCTAACACTAACCCTAACCCTAACCCATACCCTACGCCGTACCCGAAGCCCTCCCCGAACCCGTACCCTAAGCCGTACCCTAAGCCGTACCCTAAGCCTAACCCTAACCCTAGGCTACCCTTGACTGCTTCTGCCTCCAATACATTTCCTAAGCACTAGTGTTTTAAGGAACAGCTTAAAAAGAGAATCCTAATGTGATTTCTTTATAATGTGTCTGTTCCTTATCTTATCCTAGTGTCTAAACTCTTCTCCATGGCTGGACCTCCAAATAATATTCCTTTACGTGCTGAGGGGTATCTAGAGAGTGGGATAGGTTTAATAACTACCCTAACACTAACGCGTACCATAACCCTAACCCCTACCCTAACACTAACTAGTACCCTAATCCTAACCAATACCCTAAACCGAGCCCTAACCCTAACACTAACCCTAACCCTAACCCTAACCCATTCCCTACGCCGTACCCGAAGCCCTCCCCGAACCAGTACCCTAAGCCGTACCCTAAGCCGTACCCTAAGCCTAACCCTAACCCTAGGCTACCCTTCACTGCTTCTGCCTCCAATAGATTTCCTAAGCACTAGTGTTTTAAGGAACAGCTTAAAAAGAGAATCCTAATGTGATTTCTTTATAATGGGTGTGTTCCTTATCTTATCCTAGTGTCTAAACTCTTCTCCATGGCTGGACCTCCAAATAATATTCCTTTACGTGCTAAGGGGTATCTAGAGATTGGGATAGGTTTAATAAATACCCTAACACTAACGCGTACCCTAACCCTAACCCCTACCCTAACCCTAACACGTACCCTAATCCTAACCAATACCCTAAGCCGAGCCCTAACCCTAACACTAACCCTAACCCTAACCCTAACCCATACCCTAAGCCGTACCCGAAGCCCTCCCCAAACCCGTACCCTAAGCCGTACCCTAAGCCGTACCCTAAGCCTAACCCTAACCCTAGGCTACCCTTGACTGCTTCTGCCTCCAATAGATTTCCTAAGCACTAGTGTTTTAAGGAACAGCTTAAAAAGAGAATCCTAATGTGATTTCTTTATAATGTGTCTGTTCCTTATCTTATCCTAGTGTCTAAACTCTTCTCCATGGCTGGAACTCCAAATAATATTCCTTTACGTGCTAAGCGGTATCTAGAGAGTGGGATAGGTTTAATAACTACCCTAACACTAACGCGTACCCTAACCCTGACCCCTACCCTAACACTAACAAGTACCCTAATCCTAACCAATACCCTAAACCGAGCCCTAACCCTAACACTAACCCTAACCCTAACCCTAACCCATACCCTACGCCGTACCCGAAGCCCTCCCCGAACCCGTACCCTAACCCGTAACCTAAGCCTAACCCCAAGCCTAACCCTAACCCTTGTTTACCCTTCACTGCTTCTGCCTCCAATAGCTTTCCTAAGCACTAGTGTTTTAAGGAACAGCTTAAAAAGAGAATCCTAATGTGATTTCTTTATAATGGGTGTGTTCCTTATCTTATCCTAGTGTCTAAACTCTTCTCCATGGCTGGACCCCCAAATAATATTCCTTTACGTGCTAAGGTGTATCTAGAGAGTGGGATAGGTTTAATAACTACCCTAACCCTAACGCGTACCCTAAACCTAACCCCTACCCTACCCCTAACATGTACCCTAATTCTATCCCGTACCCTAAACCGAGCCCTAACCCTAACACTAACCCTAACCCTAACCCATACCCTACGCCATACCCAAAGCCCTCCCCGAACCCGTACCCTAAGCCGTACCCTAAGCCGTACCCTAAGCCTAACCCTAACCCTAGGCTACCCTTGACTGCTTCTTCCTCCAATAGATTTCCTAAGCACTAGTGTTTTAAGGAACAGCTTAAAAATAGAATCCTAATGTGATTTCTTTATAATGGGTGTGTTCCTTATCGTATCCTAGTGTCTAAACTCTTCTCCATGGCTGGACCCCCAAATAATATTACTTTACGTGCTAAGGGGTATCTAGAGTGTGGGATAGGTTTAATAACTACCCTAACCCTAACGCGTACCCTAACCCTATCCCCTACCCTAACCCTAACACGTACCCTAATCCTAACCCGTACCCTAAACCGACCCCTAACCCTAACACTAACCCTAACCCTAACCCTAACCCATACCCTACGCCGTACCCGAAGCCCTCAACGAACCCGTACCCTAAGCCGTACCCTAAGCCTAACCCTAAGCCTAACCCTAACCCTAGGCTACCCTTGACTGCTTCTGCCTCCAATAGATTTCCTAAGCACTAGTGTTTTAAGGAACAGCTTAAAAAGAGAATCCTAATGTGATTTCTTTATAATGGGTGTGTTCCTTATCTTATCCTAGTGTCTAAACTCTTCTCCATGGCTGGACCTCCAAATAATATTCCTTTACGTGCTAAGGGGTATCTACAGAGTGGGATAGGTTTAATAACTAACCTAACACTAACGCGTACCCTAACCCTAACCCCTACCCTAACACTAACACGTACCCTAATCCTAACCAAAACCCTAAACCGAGCCCTAACCCTAACACTAACCCTAACCCTAACCCTAACCCATACCCTACGCCGTACCCGAAGCCCTCCCCGAACCCGTACCCTAAGCCGTACCCTAAGCCTAACCCCAAGCCTAACCCTAACCCTAGGCTACCCTTGACTGCTTCTGCCTCCAATAGATTTCCTAAGCACTAGTGTTTTAAGGAACAACTTAAAAAGAGAATCCTAATGTGATTTCTTTATAATGGGTGTGTTCCTTATCTTATCCTAGTGTCTAAACTCTTCTCCATGGCTGCACCTCCAAATAATATTCCTTTACGTGCTAAGGGGTATCTAGAGAGTGGGATAGGTTTAATAACTACCCTAACACTAACGCGTACCCTAACCCTAACCCCTACCCTAACCCTAACACGTACCCTAATCCTAACCAATACCCTAAACCGAGCCCTAACCCTAACACTAACCCTAACCCTAACCCTAACCCATACCCTACGCCGTACCCGAAGCCCTCAACGAACCCGTACCCTAAGCCGTACCCTAAGCCTAACCCTAAGCCTAACCCTAACCCTAGGCTACCCTTGACTGCTTCTGCCTCCAATAGATTTCCTAAGCACTAATGTTTTAAGGAACAGCTTAAAAAGAGAATCCTAATGTGATTTCTTTATAATGTGTCTGTTCCTTATCTTATCCTAGTGTCTAAACTCTTCTCCATGGCTGGAACTCCAAATAATATTCCTTTACGTGCTAAGCGGTATCTAGAGAGTGGGATAGGTTTAATAACTACCCTAACACTAACGCGTACCCTAACCCTAACCCCTACCCTAACACTAACAAGTACCCTAATCCTAACCAATACCCTAAACCGAGCCCTAACCCTAACACTAACCCTAACCCTAACCCTAACCCATACCCTACGCCGTACCCGAAGCCCTCCCCGAACCCGTACCCTAAGCCGTAACCTAAGCCTAACCCCAAGCCTAACCCTAACCCTTGTTTACCCTTCACTGCTTCTGCCTCCAATAGCTTTCCTAAGCACTAGTGTTTTAAGGAACAGCTTAAAAAGAGAATCCTAATGTGATTTCTTTATAATGGGTGTGTTCCTTATCTTATCCTAGTGTCTAAACTCTTCTCCATGGCTGGACCCCCAAATAATATTCCTTTACGTGCTAAGGTGTATCTAGAGAGTGGGATAGGTTTAATAACTACCCTAACCCTAACGCGTACCCTAAACCTAACCCCTACCCTACCCCTAACATGTACCCTAATTCTATCCCGTACCCTAAACCGAGCCCTAACCCTAACACTAACCCTAACCCTAACCCATACCCTACGCCGTACCCAAAGCCCTCCCCGAACCCGTACCCTAAGCCGTACCCTAAGCCGTACCCTAAGCCTAACCCTAACCCTAGGCTACCCTTGACTGCTTCTTCCTCCAATAGATTTCCTAAGCACTATTGTTTTAAGGAACAGCTTAAAAATAGAATCCTAATGTGATTTCTTTATAATGGGTGTGTTCCTTATCGTATCCTAGTGTCTAAACTCTTCTCCATGGCTGGACCCCCAAATAATATTCCTTTACGTTCTAAGGGGTATCTAGAGAGTGGGATAGGTTTAATAACTACCCTAACCCTAACGCGTACCCTAACCCTATCCCCTACCCTAACCCTAACACGTACCCTAATCCTAACCCGTACCCTAAACCGACCCCTAACCCTAACACTAACCCTAACCCTAACCCTAACCCATACCCTACGCCGTACCCGAAGCCCTCACCGAACCCGTACCCTAAGCCGTACCCTAAGCCGTACCCTAAGCCTAACCCTAACCCTAGGCTACCCTTGACTGCTTCTGCCTCCAATAGATTTCCTAAGCACTAATGTTTTAAGGAACAGCTTAAAAAGAGAATCCTAATGTGATTTCTTTATAATGTGTCTGTTCCTTATCTTATCCTAGTGTCTAAACTCTTCTCCATGGCTGGAACTCCAAATAATATTCCTTTACGTGCTAAGCGGTATCTAGAGAGTGGGATAGGTTTAATAACTACCCTAACACTAACGCGTACCCTAACCCTAACCCCTACCCTAACACTAACAAGTACCCTAATCCTAACCAATACCCTAAACCGAGCCCTAACCCTAACACTAACCCTAACCCTAACCCTAACCCATACCCTACGCCGTACCCGAAGCCCTCCCCGAACCCGTACCCTAAGCCGTAACCTAAGCCTAACCCCAAGCCTAACCCTAACCCTTGTTTACCCTTCACTGCTTCTGCCTCCAATAGCTTTCCTAAGCACTAGTGTTTTAAGGAACAGCTTAAAAAGAGAATCCTAATGTGATTTCTTTATAATGGGTGTGTTCCTTATCTTATCCTAGTGTCTAAACTCTTCTCCATGGCTGGACCCCCAAATAATATTCCTTTACGTGCTAAGGTGTATCTAGAGAGTGGGATAGGTTTAATAACTACCCTAACCCTAACGCGTACCCTAAACCTAACCCCTACCCTACCCCTAACATGTACCCTAATTCTATCCCGTACCCTAAACCGAGCCCTAACCCTAACACTAACCCTAACCCTAACCCATACCCTACGCCGTACCCAAAGCCCTCCCCGAACCCGTACCCTAAGCCGTACCCTAAGCCGTACCCTAAGCCTAACCCTAACCCTAGGCTACCCTTGACTGCTTCTTCCTCCAATAGATTTCCTAAGCACTATTGTTTTAAGGAACAGCTTAAAAATAGAATCCTAATGTGATTTCTTTATAATGGGTGTGTTCCTTATCGTATCCTAGTGTCTAAACTCTTCTCCATGGCTGGACCCCCAAATAATATTCCTTTACGTTCTAAGGGGTATCTAGAGAGTGGGATAGGTTTAATAACTACCCTAACCCTAACGCGTACCCTAACCCTATCCCCTACCCTAACCCTAACACGTACCCTAATCCTAACCCGTACCCTAAACCGACCCCTAACCCTAACACTAACCCTAACCCTAACCCTAACCCATACCCTACGCCGTACCCGAAGCCCTCACCGAACCCGTACCCTAAGCCGTACCCTAAGCCGTACCCTAAGCCGTACCCTAACCCTAGGCTACCCTTCACTGCTTCTGCCTCCAATAGATTTCCTAAGCACTAGTGTTTTAAGGAACAGCTTAAAAAGAGAATCCTAATGTGATTTCTTTATAATGGGTGTGTTCCTTATCTTATCCTAGTGTCTAAACTCTTCTCCATGGCTGGACCTCCAAATAATATTCCTTTACGTGCTAAGGGGTATCTAGAGATTGGGATAGGTTTAATAAATACCCTAACACTAACGCGTACCCTAACCCTAACCCCTACCCTAACCCTAACACGTACCCTGATCCTAACCAATACCCTAAGCCGAGCCCTAACCCTAACACTAACCCTAACCCTAACCCTAACCCATACCCTAAGCCTTACCCGAAGCCCTCCCCAAACCCGTACCCTAAGCCGTACCCTAAGCCGTACCCTAAGCCTAACCCTAACCCTAGGCTACCCTTGACTGCTTCTGCCTCCAATAGATTTCCTAAGCACTAGTGTTTTAAGGAACAGCTTAAAAAGAGAATGCTAATGTGATTTCTTTATAATGTGTCTGTTCCTTATCTTATCCT
Source organism: Balaenoptera physalus (assembly GCF_965194825.1). Classification (NCBI taxonomy): domain Eukaryota; kingdom Metazoa; phylum Chordata; class Mammalia; order Artiodactyla; family Balaenopteridae; genus Balaenoptera; species Balaenoptera physalus. Next base: position 132,028 of record NW_028126410.1, on the reverse strand, counting down.
AGTGTCTAAACTCTTCTCCATGGCTGGAACTCCAAATAATATTCCTTTACATGCTAAGCGGTATCTAGAGAGTGGGATAGGTTTAATAACTACCCTAACACTAACGCGTACCCTAACCCTAACCCCTACCCTAACACTAACACGTACCCTAATCCTAACCAATACCCTAAACCGAGCCCTAACCCTAACACTAACCCTAACCCTAACCCTAACCCATACCCTACGCCGTACCCGAAGCCCTCCCCGAACCCGTACCCTAAGCCGTACCCTAAGCCTAACCCCAAGCCTAACCCTAACCCTTGGTTACCCTTGACTGCTTCTTCCTCCAATAGATTTCCTAAGCACTAGTGTTTTAAGGAACAGCTTAAAAAGAGAATCCTAATGTGATTTCTTTATAATGGGTGTGTTCCTTATCTTATCCTAGTGTCTAAACTCTTCTCCATGGCTGGACCCCCAAATAATATTCCTTTACGTGCTAAGGGGTATCTAGAGAGTGGGATAGGTTTAATAACTACCCTAACCCTAACGCGTACCCTAACCCTATCCCCTACCCTAACCCTAACACGTACCCTAATCCTAACCCGTACCCTAAACCGAGCCCTAACCCTAACACTAACCCTAACCCTAACCCTAACCCATACCCTACGCCGTACCCGAAGCCCTCACCGAACCCGTACCCTAAGCCGTACCCTAAGCCTAACCCTAAGCCTAACCCTAACCCTAGGCTACCCTTGACTGCTTCTGCCTTCAATAGATTTCCTAAGCACTAGTGTTTTAAGGAACAGCTTAAAAAGAGAATCCTAATGTGATTTCTTTATAATGGGTGTGTTCCTTATCTTATCCTAGTGTCTAAACTCTTCTCCATGGCTGGACCTCCAAATAATATTCCTTTACGTGCTAAGGGGTATCTACAGAGTGGGATAGGTTTAATAACTAACCTAACACTAACGCGTACCCTAACCCTAACCCATACCCTAACACTAACACGTACCCTAATCCTAACCAAAACCCTAAACCGAGCCCTAACCCTAACACTAACCCTAACCCTAACCCTAACCCATACCCTACGCCGTACCCGAACCCCTCCCCGAACCCGTACCCTAAGCCGTACCCTAAGCCTAACCTCAAGCCTAACCCTAACCCTAGGCTACCCTTGACTGCTTCTGCCTCCAATAGATTTCCTAAGCACTAGTGTTTTAAGGAACAACTTAAAAAGAGAATCCTAATGTGATTTCTTTATAATGGGTGTGTTCCTTATCTTATCCTAGTGTCTAAACTCTTCTCCATGGCTGCACCTCCAAATAATATTCCTTTACGTGCTAAGGGGTATCTAGAGAGTGGGATAGGTTTAATAACTACCCTAACACTAACGCGTACCCTAACCCTAACCCCTACCCTAACCCTAACACGTACCCTAATCCTAACCAATACCCTAAACCGAGCCCTAACCCTAACACTAACCCTAACCCTAACCCTAACCCATACCCTAAGCCGTACCCGAAGCCCTCCCCAAACCCGTACCCTAAGCCGTAACCTAAGCCATACCCTAAGCCTAACCCTAACCCTAGGCTACCTTTGACTGCTTCTGCCTCCAATAGATTTCCTAAGCACTAGTGTTTTAAGGAACAGCTTAAAAAGAGAATCCTAATGTGATTTCTTTATAATGTGTCTGTTCCTTATCTTATCCTAGTGTCTAAACTCTTCTCCATGGCTGGAACTCCAAATAATATTCCTTTACGTGCTAAGGTGTATCTAGAGAGTGGGATAGGTTTAATAACTACCCTAACCATAACGCGTACCCTAAACCTAACCCCTACCCTAACCCTAACATGTACCCTAATTCTATCCCGTACCCTAAACCGAGCCCTAACCCTAACACTAACCCTAACCCTAACCCTAACCCATACCCCACGCCGTACCCGAAGCCCTCACCGAACCCGTACCGTAAGCCGTACCCTAAGCCGTACCCTAAGCCTAACCCTAACCCTAGGCTACCCTTGACTGCTTCTTCCTCCAATAGATTTCCTAAGCACTAGTGTTTTAAGGAACAGCTTAAAAAGAGAATCCTAATGTGATTTCTTTATAATGGGTGTGTTCCTTATCTTATCCTAGTGTCTAAACTCTTCTCCATGGCTGGACCCCCAAATAATATTCCTTTACGTGCTAAGGGGTATCTAGAGAGTGGGATAGGTTTAATAACTACCCTAACCCTAACGCGTACCCTAACCCTATCCCCTACCCTAACCCTAACACGTACCCTAATCCTAAGCCGTACCCTAAACCGTGCCCTAACCCTAACACTAACCCTAACCCTAACCCATACCCTACGCCGTACCCGAAGCCCTCACCGAACCCGTACCCTAAGCCGTACCCTAAGCCTAACCCTAAGCCTAACCCTATCCCTAGGCTACCCTTGACTGCTTCTGCCTCCAATAGATTTCCTAAGCACTAGTGTTTTAAGGAACAGCTTAAAAAGAGAATCCTAATGTGATTTCTTTATAATGGGTGTGTTCCTTATCTTATCCTAGTGTCTAAACTCTTCTCCATGGCTGGACCTCCAAATAATATTCCTTTACGTGCTAAGGGGTATCTAGAGAGTGGGATAGGTTTAATAACTACCCTAACACTAACGCGTACCCTAACCCTAACCCCTACCCTAACCCTAACACGTACCCTAATCCTAACCAATACCCTAAACCGAGCCCTAACCCTAACACTAACCCTAACCCTAACCCTAACCCATACCCTACGCCGTACCCGAAGCCCTCAACGAACCCGTACCCTAAGCCGTACCCTAAGCCTAACCCTAAGCCTAACCCTAACCCTAGGCTACCCTTGACTGCTTCTGCCTCCAATAGATTTCCTAAGCACTAATGTTTTAAGGAACAGCTTAAAAAGAGAATCCTAATGTGATTTCTTTATAATGTGTCTGTTCCTTATCTTATCCTAGTGTCTAAACTCTTCTCCATGGCTGGAACTCCAAATAATATTCCTTTACGTGCTAAGCGGTATCTAGAGAGTGGGATAGGTTTAATAACTACCCTAACACTAACGCGTACCCTAACCCTAACCCCTACCCTAACACTAACAAGTACCCTAATCCTAACCAATACCCTAAACCGAGCCCTAACCCTAACACTAACCCTAACCCTAACCCTAACCCATACCCTACGCCGTACCCGAAGCCCTCCCCGAACCCGTACCCTAAGCCGTAACCTAAGCCTAACCCCAAGCCTAACCCTAACCCTTGTTTACCCTTCACTGCTTCTGCCTCCAATAGCTTTCCTAAGCACTAGTGTTTTAAGGAACAGCTTAAAAAGAGAATCCTAATGTGATTTCTTTATAATGGGTGTGTTCCTTATCTTATCCTAGTGTCTAAACTCTTCTCCATAGCTGGACCCCCAAATAATATTCCTTTACGTGCTAAGGTGTATCTAGAGAGTGGGATAGGTTTAATAACTACCCTAACCCTAACGCGTACCCTAAACCTAACCCCTACCCTACCCCTAACATGTACCCTAATTCTATCCCGTACCCTAAACCGAGCCCTAACCCTAACACTAACCCTAACCCTAACCCATACCCTACGCCGTACCCAAAGCCCTCCCCGAACCCGTACCCTAAGCCGTACCCTAAGCCGTACCCTAAGCCTAACCCTAACCCTAGGCTACCCTTGACTGCTTCTTCCTCCAATAGATTTCCTAAGCACTATTGTTTTAAGGAACAGCTTAAAAATAGAATCCTAATGTGATTTCTTTATAATGGGTGTGTTCCTTATCGTATCCTAGTGTCTAAACTCTTCTCCATGGCTGGACCCCCAAATAATATTCCTTTACGTTCTAAGGGGTATCTAGAGAGTGGGATAGGTTTAATAACTACCCTAACCCTAACGCGTACCCTAACCCTATCCCCTACCCTAACCCTAACACGTACCCTAATCCTAACCCGTACCCTAAACCGACCCCTAACCCTAACACTAACCCTAACCCTAACCCTAACCCATACCCTACGCCGTACCCGAAGCCCTCACCGAACCCGTACCCTAAGCCGTACCCTAAGCCGTACCCTAAGCCGTACCCTAACCCTAGGCTACCCTTCACTGCTTCTGCCTCCAATAGATTTCCTAAGCACTAGTGTTTTAAGGAACAGCTTAAAAAGAGAATCCTAATGTGATTTCTTTATAATGGGTGTGTTCCTTATCTTATCCTAGTGTCTAAACTCTTCTCCATGGCTGGACCTCCAAATAATATTCCTTTACGTGCTAAGGGGTATCTAGAGAGTGGGATAGGTTTAATAACTACCCTAACACTAACGCGTACCCTAACCCTAACCCCTACCCTAACCCTAACACGTACCCTAATCCTAACCAATACCCTAAACCGAGCCCTAACCCTAACACTAACCCTAACCCTAACCCTAACCCATACCCTACGCCGTACCCGAAGCCCTCAACGAACCCGTACCCTAAGCCGTACCCTAAGCCTAACCCTAAGCCTAACCCTAACCCTAGGCTACCCTTGACTGCTTCTGCCTCCAATAGATTTCCTAAGCACTAATGTTTTAAGGAACAGCTTAAAAAGAGAATCCTAATGTGATTTCTTTATAATGTGTCTGTTCCTTATCTTATCCTAGTGTCTAAACTCTTCTCCATGGCTGGAACTCCAAATAATATTCCTTTACGTGCTAAGCGGTATCTAGAGAGTGGGATAGGTTTAATAACTACCCTAACACTAACGCGTACCCTAACCCTAACCCCTACCCTAACACTAACAAGTACCCTAATCCTAACCAATACCCTAAACCGAGCCCTAACCCTAACACTAACCCTAACCCTAACCCTAACCCATACCCTACGCCGTACCCGAAGCCCTCCCCGAACCCGTACCCTAAGCCGTAACCTAAGCCTAACCCCAAGCCTAACCCTAACCCTTGTTTACCCTTCACTGCTTCTGCCTCCAATAGCTTTCCTAAGCACTAGTGTTTTAAGGAACAGCTTAAAAAGAGAATCCTAATGTGATTTCTTTATAATGGGTGTGTTCCTTATCTTATCCTAGTGTCTAAACTCTTCTCCATAGCTGGACCCCCAAATAATATTCCTTTACGTGCTAAGGTGTATCTAGAGAGTGGGATAGGTTTAATAACTACCCTAACCCTAACGCGTACCCTAAACCTAACCCCTACCCTACCCCTAACATGTACCCTAATTCTATCCCGTACCCTAAACCGAGCCCTAACCCTAACACTAACCCTAACCCTAACCCATACCCTACGCCGTACCCAAAGCCCTCCCCGAACCCGTACCCTAAGCCGTACCCTAAGCCTAACCTCAAGCCTAACCCTAACCCTAGGCTAACCCTTGACTGCTTCTGCCTCCAATAGATTTCCTAAGCACTAGTGTTTTAAGGAACAACTTAAAAAGAGAATCCTAATGTGATTTCTTTATAATGGGTGTGTTCCTTATCTTATCCTAGTGTCTAAACTCTTCTCCATGGCTGCACCTCCAAATAATATTCCTTTACGTGCTAAGGGGTATCTAGAGAGTGGGATAGGTTTAATAACTACCCTAACACTAACGCGTACCCTAACCCTAACCCCTACCCTAACCCTAACACGTACCCTAATCCTAACCAATACCCTAAACCGAGCCCTAACCCTAACACTAACCCTAACCCTAACCCTAACCCATACCCTAAGCCGTACCCGAAGCCCTCCCCAAACCCGTACCCTAAGCCGTAACCTAAGCCATACCCTAAGCCTAACCCTAACCCTAGGCTACCTTTGACTGCTTCTGCCTCCAATAGATTTCCTAAGCACTAGTGTTTTAAGGAACAGCTTAAAAAGAGAATCCTAATGTGATTTCTTTATAATGTGTCTGTTCCTTATCTTATCCTAGTGTCTAAACTCTTCTCCATGGCTGGAACTCCAAATAATATTCCTTTACGTGCTAAGGTGTATCTAGAGAGTGGGATAGGTTTAATAACTACCCTAACCATAACGCGTACCCTAAACCTAACCCCTACCCTAACCCTAACATGTACCCTAATTCTATCCCGTACCCTAAACCGAGCCCTAACCCTAACACTAACCCTAACCCTAACCCTAACCCATACCCCACGCCGTACCCGAAGCCCTCACCGAACCCGTACCGTAAGCCGTACCCTAAGCCGTACCCTAAGCCTAACCCTAACCCTAGGCTACCCTTGACTGCTTCTTCCTCCAATAGATTTCCTAAGCACTAGTGTTTTAAGGAACAGCTTAAAAAGAGAATCCTAATGTGATTTCTTTATAATGGGTGTGTTCCTTATCTTATCCTAGTGTCTAAACTCTTCTCCATGGCTGGACCCCCAAATAATATTCCTTTACGTGCTAAGGGGTATCTAGAGAGTGGGATAGGTTTAATAACTACCCTAACCCTAACGCGTACCCTAACCCTATCCCCTACCCTAACCCTAACACGTACCCTAATCCTAAGCCGTACCCTAAACCGTGCCCTAACCCTAACACTAACCCTAACCCTAACCCATACCCTACGCCGTACCCGAAGCCCTCACCGAACCCGTACCCTAAGCCGTACCCTAAGCCTAACCCTAAGCCTAACCCTATCCCTAGGCTACCCTTGACTGCTTCTGCCTCCAATAGATTTCCTAAGCACTAGTGTTTTAAGGAACAGCTTATAAAGAGAATCCTAATGTGATTTCTTTATAATGGGTGTGTTCCTTATCTTATCCTAGTGTCTAAACTCTTCTCCATGGCTGGACCTCCAAATAATATTCCTTTACGTGCTAAGGGGTATCTAGAGAGTGGGATAGGTTTAATAACTACCCTAACACTAACGCGTACCCTAACCCTAACCCCTACCCTAACCCTAACACGTACCCTAATCCTAACCAATACCCTAAACCGAGCCCTAACCCTAACACTAACCCTAACCCTAACCCTAACCCATACCCTACGCCGTACCCGAAGCCCTCAACGAACCCGTACCCTAAGCCGTACCCTAAGCCTAACCCTAAGCCTAACCCTAACCCTAGGCTACCCTTGACTGCTTCTGCCTCCAATAGATTTCCTAAGCACTAATGTTTTAAGGAACAGCTTAAAAAGAGAATCCTAATGTGATTTCTTTATAATGTGTCTGTTCCTTATCTTATCCTAGTGTCTAAACTCTTCTCCATGGCTGGAACTCCAAATAATATTCCTTTACGTGCTAAGCGGTATCTAGAGAGTGGGATAGGTTTAATAACTACCCTAACACTAACGCGTACCCTAACCCTAACCCCTACCCTAACACTAACAAGTACCCTAATCCTAACCAATACCCTAAACCGAGCCCTAACCCTAACACTAACCCTAACCCTAACCCTAACCCATACCCTACGCCGTACCCGAAGCCCTCCCCGAACCCGTACCCTAAGCCGTAACCTAAGCCTAACCCCAAGCCTAACCCTAACCCTTGTTTACCCTTCACTGCTTCTGCCTCCAATAGCTTTCCTAAGCACTAGTGTTTTAAGGAACAGCTTAAAAAGAGAATCCTAATGTGATTTCTTTATAATGGGTGTGTTCCTTATCTTATCCTAGTGTCTAAACTCTTCTCCATAGCTGGACCCCCAAATAATATTCCTTTACGTGCTAAGGTGTATCTAGAGAGTGGGATAGGTTTAATAACTACCCTAACCCTAACGCGTACCCTAAACCTAACCCCTACCCTACCCCTAACATGTACCCTAATTCTATCCCGTACCCTAAACCGAGCCCTAACCCTAACACTAACCCTAACCCTAACCCATACCCTACGCCGTACCCAAAGCCCTCCCCGAACCCGTACCCTAAGCCGTACCCTAAGCCGTACCCTAAGCCTAACCCTAACCCTAGGCTACCCTTGACTGCTTCTTCCTCCAATAGATTTCCTAAGCACTAGTGTTTTAAGGAACAGCTTAAAAATAGAATCCTAATGTGATTTCTTTATAATGGGTGTGTTCCTTATCGTATCCTAGTGTCTAAACTCTTCTCCATGGCTGGACCCCCAAATAATATTCCTTTACGTGCTAAGGGGTATCTAGAGAGTGGGATAGGTTTAATAACTACCCTAACCCTAACGCGTACCCTAACCCTATCCCCTACCCTAACCCTAACACGTACCCTAATCCTAACCCGTACCCTAAACCGAGCCCTAACCCTAACACTAACCCTAACCCTAACCCTAACCCATACCCTACGCCGTACCCGAAGCCCTCACCGAACCCGTACCCTAAGCCGTACCCTAAGCCTAACCCTAAGCCTAACCCTAACCCTAGGCTACCCTTGACTGCTTCTGCCTCCAATAGATTTCCTAAGCACTAGTGTTTTAAGGAACAGCTTAAAAAGAGAATCCTAATGTGATTTCTTTATAATGGGTGTGTTCCTTATATTATCCTAGTGTCTAAACTCTTCTCCATGGCTGGACCTCCAAATAATATTCCTTTACGTGCTAAGGGGTATCTACAGAGTGGGATAGGTTTAATAACTAACCTAACACTAACGCGTACCCTAACCCTAACCCCTACCCTAACACTAACACGTACCCTAATCCTAACCAAAACCCTAAACCGAGCCCTAACCCTAACACTAACCCTAACCCTAACCCTAACCCATACCCTACGCCGTACCCGAAGCCCTCCCCGAACCCGTACCCTAAGCCGTACCCTAAGCCTAACCCTAACCCTAGGCTACCCTTGACTGCTTCTGCCTCCAATAGATTTCCTAAGCACTAGTGTTTTAAGGAACAGCTTAAAAAGAGAATCCTAATGTGATTTCTTTATAATGTGTCTGTTCCTTATCTTATCCTAGTGTCTAAACTCTTCTCCATGGCTGGAACTCCAAATAATATTCCTTTACGTGCTAAGGTGTATCTAGAGAGTGGGATAGGTTTAATAACTACCCTAACCCTAACGCGTACCCTAAACCTAACCCCTACCCTAACCCTAACATGTACCCTAATTCTATCCCGTACCCTAAACCGAGCCCTAACCCTAACACTAACCCTAACCCTAACCCTAACCCATACCCTACGCCGTACCCAAAGCCCTCCCCGAACCCGTACCGTAAGCCGTACCCTAAGCCGTACCCTAAGCCTAACCCTAACCCTAGGCTACACTTGACTGCTTCTTCCTCCAATAGATTTCCTAAGCACTAGTGTTTTAAGGAACAGCTTAAAAAGAGAATCCTAATGTGATTTCTTTATAATGGGTGTGTTCCTTATCTTATCCTAGTGTCTAAACTCTTCTCCATGGCTGGACCCCCACATAATATTCCTTTACGTGCTAAGGGGTATCTAGAGAGTGGGATAGGTTTAATAACTACCCTAACCCTAACGCGTACCCTAACCCTATCCCCTACCCTAACCCTAACACGTACCCTAATCCTAACCCGTACCCTAAACCGAGCCCTAACCCTAACACTAACCCTAACCCTAACCCATACCCTACGCCGTACCCGAAGCCCTCACCGAACCCGTACCCTAAGCCGTACCCTAAGCCTAACCCTAAGCCTAACCCTAACCCTAGGCTACCCTTGACTGCTTCTGCCTCCAATAGATTTCCTAAGCACTAGTGTTTTAAGGAACAGCTTAAAAAGAGAATCCTAATGTGATTTCTTTATAATGGGTGTGTTCCTTATCTTATCCTAGTGTCTAAACTCTTCTCCATGGCTGGACCTCCAAATAATATTCCTTTACGTGCTAAGGGGTATCTACAGAGTGGGATAGGTTTAATAACTAACCTAAAACTAACGCGTACCCTAACCCTAACCCCTACCCTAACACTAACACGTACCCTAATCCTAACCAAAATCCTAAACCGAGCCCTAACCCTAACACTAACCCTAACCCTAACCCTAACCCATACCCTACGCCGTACCCGAACCCCTCCCCGAACCCGTACCCTAAGCCGTACCCTAAGCCTAACCCCAAGCCTAACCCTAACCCTAGGCTACCCTTGACTGCTTCTGCCTCCAATAGATTTCCTAAGCACTAGTGTTTTAAGGAACAACTTAAAAAGAGAATCCTAATGTGATTTCTTTATAATGGGTGTGTTCCTTATCTTATCCTAGTGTCTAAACTCTTCTCCATGGCTGCACCTCCAAATAATATTCCTTTACGTGCTAAGGGGTATCTAGAGAGTGGGATAGGTTTAATAACTACCCTAACACTAACGCGTACCCTAACCCTAACCCCTACCCTAACCCTAACACGTACCCTAATCCTAACCAATACCCTAAACCGAGCCCTAACCCTAACACTAACCCTAACCCTAACCCTAATCCATACCCTAAGCCGTACCCGAAGCCCTCCCCAAACCCGTACCCTAAGCCGTAACCTAAGCCGTACCCTAAGCCTAACCCTAACCCTAGGCTACCCTTGACTGCTTCTGCCTCCAATAGATTTCCTAAGCACTAGTGTTTTAAGGAACAGCTTAAAAAGAGAATCCTAATGTGATTTCTTTATAATGTGTCTGTTCCTTATCTTATCCTAGTGTCTAAACTCTTCTCCATGGCTGGAACTCCAAATAATATTCCTTTACGTGCTAAGCGGTATCTAGAGAGTGGGATAGGTTTAATAACTACCCTAACACTAACGCGTACCCTAACCCTAACCCCTACCCTAACACTAACACGTACCCTAATCCTAACCAATACCCTAAACCGAGCCCTAACCCTAACACTAACCCTAACCCTAACCCTAACCCATACCCTACGCCGTACCCGAAGCCCTCCCCGAACCCGTACCCTAAGCCGTACCCTAAGCCTAACCCCAAGCCTAACCCTAACCCTTGGTTACCCTTGACTGCTTCTGCCTCCAATAGCTTTCCTAAGCACTAGTGTTTTAAGGAACAGCTTAAAAAGAGAATCCTAATGTGATTTCTTTATAATGGGTGTGTTCCTTATCTTATCCTAGTGTGTAAACTCTTCTCCATGGCTGGACCCCCGAATAATATTCCTTTACGTGCTAAGGTGTATATAAAGAGTGGGATAGGTTTAATAACTACCCTAACCCTAACGCGTACCCTAACCCTAACCCCTACCCTAACCCTAACATGTACCCTAATTCTATCCCGTACCCTAAACCGAGCCCTAACCCTAACACTAACCCTAACCCTAAGCCATACCCTACGCCGTACCCAAAGCCCTCCCCGAACCCGTACCCTAAGCCGTACCCTAAGCCGTACCCTAAGCCTAACCCTAACCCTAGGCTACCCTTGACTGCTTCTTCCTCCAATAGATTTCCTAAGCACTAGTGTTTTAAGGAACAGCTTAAAAATAGAATCCTAATGTGATTTCTTTATAATGGGTGTGTTCCTTATCGTATCCTAGTGTCTAAACTCTTCTCCATGGCTGGACACCCAAATAATATTCCTTTACGTGCTAAGGGGTATCTAGAGAGTGGGATAGGTTTAATAACTACCCTAACACTAACGCGTACCCTAACCCTAACCCCTACCCTAACCCTAACACGTACCCTAATCCTAACCAATACCCTAAACCGAGCCCTAACCCTAACACTAACCCTAACCCTAACCCTAACCCATACCCTACGCCGTACCCGAACCCCTCCCCGAACCCGTACCCTAAGACGTACCCTAAGCCGTACCCTAACCCTAGGCTACCCTTCACTGCTTCTGCCTCCAATAGATTTCCTAAGCACTAGTGTTTTAAGGAACAGCTTAAAAAGAGAATCCTAATGTGATTTCTTTATAATGGGTGTGTTCCTTATCTTATCCTAGTGTCTAAACTCTTCTCCATGGCTGGACCTCCAAATAATATTCCTTTACGTGCTAAGGGGTATCTAGAGATTGGGATAGGTTTAATAAATACCCTAACACTAACGCGTACCCTAACCCTAACCCCTACCCTAACCCTAACACGTACCCTAATCCTAACCAATACCCTAAGCCGAGCCCTAACCCTAACACTAACCCTAACCCTAACCCTAACCCATACCCTAAGCCGTACCCGAAGCCCTCCCCAAAACCGTACCCTAAGCCGTACCCTAAGCCGTACCCTAATCCTAACCCTAACCCTAGGCTACCCTTGACTGCTTCTGCCTCCAATAGATTTCCTAAGCACTAGTGTTTTAAGGAACAGCTTAAAAAGAGAATCCTAATGTGATTTCTTTATAATGGGTGTGTTCCTTATCTTATCCTAGTGTCTAAACTCTTCTCCATGGCTGCACCTCCAAATAATATTCCTTTACGTGCTGAGGGGTATCTAGAGAGTGGGATAGGTTTAATAACTACCCTAACACTAACGCGTACCATAACCCTAACCCCTACCCTAACACTAACTCGTACCCTAATCATAACCAATACCCTAAACCGAGCCCTAACCCTAACACTAACCCTAACCCTAACCCTAACCCATACCCTACGCCGTACCCGAAGCCCTCCCCGAACCAGTACCCTAAGCCATACCCTAAGCCGTACCCTAAGCCTAACCCTAACCCTAGGTTACCCTTCACTGCTTCTGCCTCCAATAGATTTCCTAAGCACTAGTGTTTTAAGGAACAGCTTAAAAAGAGAATCCTAATGTGATTTCTTTATAATGGGTGTGTTCCTTATCTTATCCTAGTGTCTAAACTCTTCTCCATGGCTGGACCTCCAAATAATATTCCTTTACGTGCTAAGGGGTATCTAGAGATTGGGATAGGTTTAATAAATACCCTAACACTAACGCGTACCCTAACCCTAACCCCTACCCTAACCCTAACACGTACCCTAATCCTAACCAATACCCTAAGCCGAGCCCTAACCCTAACACTAACCCTAACCCTAACCCTAACCCATACCCTAAGCCGTACCCGAAGCCCTCCCCAAACCCGTACCCTAAGCCGTACCCTAAGCCGTACCCTAAGCCTAACCCTAACCCTAGGCTACCCTTGACTGCTTCTGCCTCCAATAGATTTCCTAAGCACTAGTGTTTTAAGGAACAGCTTAAAAAGAGAATCCTAATGTGATTTCTTTATAATGTGTCTGTTCCTTATCTTATCCTAGTGTCTGAACTCTTCTCCATGGCTGGAACTCCAAATAATATTCCTTTACGTGCTAAGCGGTATCTAGAGAGTGGGATAGGTTTAATAACTACCCTAACACTAACGCGTACCCTAACCCTAACCCCTACCCTAACACTAACAAGTACCCTAATCCTAACCAATACCCTAATCCGAGCCCTAACCCTAACACTAACCCTAACCCTAACCCTAACCCATACCCTACGCCGTACCCGAAGCCCTCCCCGAACCCGTACCCTAAGCCGTACCCTAAGCCTAACCCCAAGCCTAACCCTAACCCTTGGTTACCCTTCACTGCTTCTGCCTCCAATAGCTTTCCTAAGCACTAGTGTTTTAAGGAACAGCTTAAAAAGAGAATCCTAATGTGATTTCTTTATAATGGGTGTGTTCCTTATCTTATCCTAGTGTCTAAACTCTTCTCCATGGCTGCACCTCCAAATAATATTCCTTTACGTGCTAAGGGGTATCTAGAGATTGGGATAGGTTTAATAAATACCCTAACACTAACGCGTACCCTAACCCTAACCCCTACCCTAACCCTAACACGTACCCTAATCCTAACCAATACCCTAAGCCGAGCCCTAATCCTAACACTAACCCTAACCCTAACCCTAACCCATACCCTAAGCCGTACCCGAAACCCTCCCCAAACCCGTACCCTAAGCCGTACCCTAAGCCGTACCCTAAGCCTAACCCTAACCCTAGGCTACCCTTGACTGCTTCTGCCTCCAATAGATTTCCTAAGCACTAGTGTTTTAAGGAACAGCTTAAAAAGAGAATCTTAATGTGATTTCTTTATAATGTGTCTGTTCCTTATCTTATCCTAGTGTCTAAACTCTTCTCCATGGCTGGAACTCCAAATAATATTCCTTTACATGCTAAGCGGTATCTAGAGAGTGGGATAGGTTTAATAACTACCCTAACACTAACGCGTACCCTAACCCTAACCCCTACCCTAACACTAACACGTACCCTAATCCTAACCAATACCCTAAACCGAGCCCTAACCCTAACACTAACCCTAACCCTAACCCTAACCCATACCCTACGCCGTACCCGAAGCCCTCCCCGAACCCGTACCCTAAGCCGTACCCTAAGCCTAACCCCAAGCCTAACCCTAACCCTTGGTTACCCTTGACTGCTTCTGCCTCCAATAGCTTTCCTAAGCACTAGTGTTTTAAGGAACAGCTTAAAAAGAGAATCCTAATGTGATTTCTTTATAATGGGTGTGTTCCTTATCTTATCCTAGTGTCTAAACTCTTCTCCATGGCTGGACCCCCAAATAATATTCCTTTACGTGCTAAGGTGTATCTAGAGAGTGGGATAGGTTTAATAACTACCCTAACCCTAACGCGTACCCTAAACCTAACCCCTACCCTAACCCTAACATGTACCCTAATGCTATCCCGTACCCTAAACCGAGCCCTAACCCTAACATTAACCCTAACCCTAACCCTAACCCATACCCTACGCCGTACCCAAAGCCCTCCCCGAACCCGTACCGTAAGCCGTACCCTAAGCCGTACCCTAAGCCTAACCCTAACCCTAGGCTACCCTTGACTGCTTCTTCCTCCAATAGATTTCCTAAGCACTAGTGTTTTAAGGAACAGCTTAAAAATAGAATCCTAATGTGATTTCTTTATAATGGGTGTGTTCCTTATCGTATCCTAGTGTCTAACCTCTTCTCCATGGCTGGACCCCCAAATAATATTCCTTTACGTGCTAAGGGGTATCTAGAGAGTGGGATAGGTTTAATAACTACCCTAACCCTAACGCGTACCCTAACCCTATCCCCTAACCTAACCCTAACACGTACCCTAATCCTAACACGTACCCTAAACCGAGCCCTAACCCTAACCCTAACCCTAACCCTAACCCTAACCCATACCCTACGCCGTACCCGAAGCCCTCACCGAACCCGTACCCTAAGCCGTACCCTAAGCCTAACCCTAAGCCTAACCCTAACCCTAGGCTACCCTTGACTGCTTCTGCCTCCAATAGATTTCCTAAGCACTAGTGTTTTAAGGAACAGCTTAAAAAGAGAATCCTAATGTGATTTCTTTATAATGGTTGTGTTCCTTATCTTATCCTAGTGTCTAAACTCTTCTCCATGGCTGGACCTCCAAATAATATTCCTTTACGTGCTAAGGGGTATCTACAGAGTGGGATAGGTTTAATAACTAACCTAACACTAACGCGTACCCTAACCCTAACCCCTACCCTAACACTAACACGTACCGTAATCCTAACCAAAACCCTAAACCGAGCCCTAACCCTAACACTAAACCTAACCCTAACCTTAACCCATACCCTACGCCGTACCCGAACCCCTCCCCGAACCCGTACCCTAAGCCGTACCCTAAGCCTAACCCCAAGCCTAACCCTAACCCTAGGCTACCCTTGACTGCTTCTGCCTCCAATAGATTTCCTAAGCACTAGTGTTTTAAGGAACAACTTAAAAAGAGAATCCTAATGTGATTTCTTTATAATGGGTGTGTTCCTTATCTTATCCTAGTGTCTAAACTCTTCTCCATGGCTGCACCTCCAAATAATATTCCTTTACGTGCTAAGGGGTATCTAGAGAGTGGGATAGGTTTAATAACTACCCTAACACTAACGCGTACCCTAACCCTAACCCCTACCCTAACCCTAACACGTACCCTAATCCTAACCAATACCCTAAACCGAGCCCTAACCCAAACACTAACCCTAACCCTAACCCTAACCCATACCCTACGCCGTACCCGAACCCCTCCCCGAACCCGTACCCTAAGCCGTACCCTAAGCCGTACCCTAAGCCTAACCCTAACCCTAGGCTACCCTTGACTGCTTCTGCCTCCAATAGCTTTCCTAAGCACTAGTGTTTTAAGGAACAGCTTAAAAAGAGAATCCTAATGTGATTTCTTTATAATGGGTGTGTTCCTTATCTTATCCTAGTGTCTAAACTCTTCTCCATGGCTGCACCTCCAAATAATATTCCTTTACGTGCTAAGGGGTATCTAGAGATTGGGATAGGTTTAATAAATACCCTAACACTAACGCGTACCCTAACCCTAACCCCTACCCTAACCCTAACACGTACCCTAATCCTAACCAATACCCTAAACCGAGCCCTAACCCTAACACTAACCCTAGCCCTAACCCTAACCCATACCCTACGCCGTACCCAAAGCCCTCCCCGAACCAGTACCCTAAGCCGTACCCTAAGCCTAACCCTAACCCTAGGCTACCCTTGACTGCTTCTGCCTCCAATAGATTTCCTAAGCACTAGTGTTTTAAGGAACAGCTTAAAAATAGAATCCTAATGTGATTTCTTTATAATGGGTGTGTTCCTTATCGTATCCTAGTGTCTAAACTCTTCTCCATGGCTGGACCCCCAGATAATATTCCTTTACGTGCTAAGGGGTATCTAGAGAGTGGGATAGGTTTAATAACTACCCTAACCCTAACGCGTACCCTAACCCTATCCCCTACCCTAACCCTAACACGTACCCTAATCCTAACCCGTACCCTAAACCGAGCCCTAACCCTAACACTAACCCTAACCCTAACCCTAACCCATACCCTACGCCGTACCCGAAGCCCTCACCGAACCCGTACCCTAAGCCGTACCCTAAGCCTAACCCTAAGCCTAACCCTAACCCTAGGCTACCCTTGACTGCTTCTGCCTCCAATAGATTTCCTAAGCACTAGTGTTCTAAGGAACAGCTTAAAAAGAGAATCCTAATGTGATTTCTTTATAATGGGTGTGTTCCTTATCTTATCCTAGTGTCTAAACTCTTCTCCATGGCTGGACCTCCAAATAATATTCCTTTACGTGCTAAGGGGTATCTACAGAGTGGGATAGGTTTAATAACTAACCTAACACTAACGCGTACCCTAACCCTAACCCCTACCCTAACACTAACACGTACCCTAATCCTAACCAAAACCCTAAACCGAGCCCTAACCCTAACACTAACCCTAACCCTAACCCTAACCCATACCCTACGCCGTAAACGAAGCCCTCCCCGAACCCGTACCCTAAGCCGTACCCTAAGCCTAACCCCAAGCCTAACCCTAACCCTAGGCTACCCTTGACTGCTTCTGCCTCCAATAGATTTCCTAAGCACTAGTGTTTTAAGGAACAACTTAAAAAGAGAATCCTAATGTGATTTCTTTATAATGGGTGTGTTCCTTATCTTATCCTAGTGTCTAAACTCTTCTCCATGGCTGCACCTCCAAATAATATTCCTTTACGTGCTAAGGGGTATCTAGAGAGTGGGATAGGTTTAATAACTACCCTAACACTAACGCGTACCCTAACCCTAACCCCTACCCTAACCCTAACATGTACCCTAATCCTAACCAATACCCTAAACCGAGCCCTAACCCTAACACTAACCCTAACCCTAACCCATACCCTACGCCGTACCCAAACCCCTCCCCGAACCCGTACCCTAAGCCGTACCCTAAGCCGTACCCTAACCCTAGGCTCCCCTTCACTGCTTCTGCCTCCAATAGATTTCCTAAGCACTAGTGTTTTAAGGAACAGCTTAAAAAGAGAATCCTAATGTGATTTCTTTATAATGGGTGTGTTCCTTATCTTATCCTAGTGTCTAAACTCTTCTCCATGGCTGGACCTCCAAATAATATTCCTTTACGTGCTAAGGGGTATCTAGAGATTGGGATAGGTTTAATAAATACCCTAACACTAACGCGTACCCTAACCCTAACCCCTATCCTAACCCTAAAACGTACCCTAATCCTAACCAATACCCTAAGCCGAGCCCTAACCCTAACACTAACCCTAACCCTAACCCTAACCCATACCCTAAGCCGTACCCGAAGCCCTCCCCAAACCCGTACCCTAAGCCGTACCCTAAGCCGTACCCTAAGCCTAACCCTAACCCTAGGCTACCCTTGACTGCTTCTGGTTCAATAGATTTCCTAAGCACTAGTGTTTTAAGGAACAGCTTAAAAAGAGAATCTTAATGTGATTTCTTTATAATGTGTCTGTTCCTTATCTTATCCTAGTGTCTAAACTCTTCTCCATGGCTGGAACTCCAAATAATATTCCTTTACATGCTAAGCGGTATCTAGAGAGTGGGATAGGTTTAATAACTACCCTAACACTAACGCGTACCCTAACCCTAACCCCTACCCTAACACTAACACGTACCCTAATCCTTACCAATACCCTAAACCGAGCCCTAACCCTAACACTAACCCTAACACTAACCCTAACCCATACCTTACGCCGTACCCGAAGCCCTCTCCGAACCCGTACCCTAAGCCGTACCCTAAGCCTAACCCCAAGCCTCACCCTAACCCTTGGTTACCCTTGACTTCTTCTGCCTCCAATAGCTTTCCTAAGCACTAGTGTTTTAAGGAACAGCTTAAAAAGAGAATCCTAATGTGATTTCTTTATAATGGGTGTGTTCCTTATCTTATCCTAGTGTCTAAACTCTTCTCCATGGCTGGACCCCCAAATAATATTCCTTTACGTGCTAAGGTGTATCTAGAGGGTGGGATAGGTTTAATAACTACCCTAACCCTAACGCGTACCCTAAACCTAACCCCTACCCTAACCCTAACATGTACCCTAATTCTATCCCGTACCCTAAACCGAGCCCTAACCCTAACACTAACCCTAACCCTAACCCTAACCCATACCCTACGCCGTACCCAAAGCCCTCCCCGAACCCGTACCCTAAGCCGTACCCTAAGCCGTACCCTAACCCTAGGCTACCCTTCACTGCTTCTGCCTCCAATAGATTTCCTAAGCACTAGTGTTTTAAGGAACAGCTTAAAAAGAGAATCCTAATGTGATTTCTTTATAATGGGTGTGTTCCTTATCTTATCCTAGTGTCTAAACTCTTCTCCATGGCTGGACCTCCAAATAATATTCCTTTACGTGCTAAGGGGTATCTAGAGATTGGGATAGGTTTAATAAATACCCTAACACTAACGCGTACCCTAACCCTAACCCCTACCCTAACCCTAACACGTACCCTAATCCTAACCAATACCCTAAGCCGAGCCCTAACCCTAACAATAACCCTAACCCTAACCCTAACCCATACCCTAAGCCGTACCCGAAGCCCTCCCCAAACCCGTACCCTAAGCCGTACCCTAAGCCGTACCCTAAGCCTAACCCTAACCCTAGGTTACCCTTGACTGCTTCTACGTCCAATAGATTTCCTAAGCACTAGTGTTTTAAGGAACAGCTTAAAAAGAGAATCTTAATGTGATTTCTTTATAATGTGTCTGTTCCTTATCTTATCCTAGTGTCTAAACTCTTCTCCATGGCTGGAACTCCAAATAATATTCCTTTACATGCTAAGCGGTATCTAGAGAGTGGGATAGGTTTAATAACTACCCTAACACTAACGCGTACCCTAACCCTAACCCCTACCCTAACACTAACACGTACCCTAATCCTTACCAATACCCTAAACCGAGCCCTAACCCTAACACTAACCCTAACACTAACCCTAACCCATACCCTACGCCGTACCCGAAGCCCTCTCCGAACCCGTACCCTAAGCCGTACCCTAAGCCTAACCCCAAGCCTCACCCTAACCCTTGGTTACCCTTGACTTCTTCTGCCTCCAATAGCTTTCCTAAGCACTAGTGTTTTAAGGAACAGCTTAAAAAGAGAATCCTAATGTGATTTCTTTATAATGGGTGTGTTCCTTATCTTATCCTAGTGTCTAAACTCTTCTCCATGGCTGGACCCCCAAATAATATTCCTTTACGTGCTAAGGTGTATCTAGAGGGTGGGATAGGTTTAATAACTACCCTAACCCTAACGCGTACCCTAAACCTAACCCCTACCCTAACCCTAACATGTACCCTAATTCTATCCCGTACCCTAAACCGAGCCCTAACCCTAACACTAACCCTAACCCTAACCCTAACCCATACCCTACGCCGTACCCAAAGCCCTCCCCGAACCCGTACCGTAAGCCATACCCTAAGCCGTACCCTAAGCCTAACCCTAACCCTAGGCTACCCTTGACTGCTTCTTCCTCCAATAGATTTCCTAAGCACTAGTGTTTTAAGGAACAGCTTAAAAAGAGAATCCTAATGTGATTTCTTTATAATGGGTGTGTTCCTTATCGTATCCTAGTGTCTAAACTCTTCTCCATGGCTGGACCCCCAAATAATATTCCTTTACGTGCTAAGGGGTATCTAGAGAGTGGGATAGGTTTAATAACTACCCTAACCCTAACGCGTACCCTAACCCTATCCCCTACCCTAACCCTAACACGTACCCTAATCCTAACCCGTACCCTAAACCGAGCCCTAACCCTAACACTAACCCTAACCCTAACCCTAACCCATACCCTACGCCGTACCCGAAGCCCTCACCGAACCCGTACCCTTAGCCGTACCCTAAGCCTAACCCTAAGCCTAACCCTAACCCTAGGCTACCCTTGACTGCTTCTGCCTCCAATAGATTTCCTAAGCACTAGTGTTTTAAGGAACAGCTTAAAAAGAGAATCCTAATGTGATTTCTTTATAATGGGTGTGTTCCTTATCTTATCCTAGTGTCTAAACTCTTCTCCATGGCTGGACCTCCAAATAATATTCCTTTACGTGCTAAGGGGTATCTACAGAGTGGGATAGGTTTAATAACTAACCTAACACTAACGCGTACCCTAACCCTAACCCCTACCCTAACACTAACACGTACCCTAATCCTAACGAAAACCCTAAACCGAGCCCTAACCCTAACACTAACCCTAACCCTAACCCTAACCCATACCCTACGCCATACCCGAACCCCTCCCCGAACCCGTACCCTAAGCCGTACCCTAAGCCTAACCCCAAGCCTAACCCTAACCCTAGGCTACCTTTGACTGCTTCTGCCTCCAATAGATTTCCTAAGCACTAGTGTTTTAAGGAACAACTTAAAAAGAGCATCCTAATGTGATTTCTTTATAATGGGTGTGTTCCTTATCTTATCCTAGTGTCTAAACTCTTCTCCATGGCTGCACCTCCAAATAATATTCCTTTACGTGCTAAGGGGTATCTAGAGAGTGGGATAGATTTAATAACTACCCTAACACTAACGCGTACCCTAACCCTAACCCCTACCCTAACCCTAACACGTACCCTAATCCTAACCAATACCCTAAACCGAGCCCTAACCCTAACACTAACCCTAACCCTAACCCATACCCTACGCCGTACCCGAAGCCCTCCCCGAACCCGTACCCTAAGCCGTACCCTAAGCCGTACCCTAAGCCTAACCCTAACCCTAGGCTACCCTTGACTGCTTCTGCCTCCAATACATTTCCTAAGCACTAGTGTTTTAAGGAACAGCTTAAAAAGAGAATCCTAATGTGATTTCTTTATAATGTGTCTGTTCCTTATCTTATCCTAGTGTCTAAACTCTTCTCCATGGCTGGACCTCCAAATAATATTCCTTTACGTGCTGAGGGGTATCTAGAGAGTGGGATAGGTTTAATAACTACCCTAACACTAACGCGTACCATAACCCTAACCCCTACCCTAACACTAACTAGTACCCTAATCCTAACCAATACCCTAAACCGAGCCCTAACCCTAACACTAACCCTAACCCTAACCCTAACCCATTCCCTACGCCGTACCCGAAGCCCTCCCCGAACCAGTACCCTAAGCCGTACCCTAAGCCGTACCCTAAGCCTAACCCTAACCCTAGGCTACCCTTCACTGCTTCTGCCTCCAATAGATTTCCTAAGCACTAGTGTTTTAAGGAACAGCTTAAAAAGAGAATCCTAATGTGATTTCTTTATAATGGGTGTGTTCCTTATCTTATCCTAGTGTCTAAACTCTTCTCCATGGCTGGACCTCCAAATAATATTCCTTTACGTGCTAAGGGGTATCTAGAGATTGGGATAGGTTTAATAAATACCCTAACACTAACGCGTACCCTAACCCTAACCCCTACCCTAACCCTAACACGTACCCTAATCCTAACCAATACCCTAAGCCGAGCCCTAACCCTAACACTAACCCTAACCCTAACCCTAACCCATACCCTAAGCCGTACCCGAAGCCCTCCCCAAACCCGTACCCTAAGCCGTACCCTAAGCCGTACCCTAAGCCTAACCCTAACCCTAGGCTACCCTTGACTGCTTCTGCCTCCAATAGATTTCCTAAGCACTAGTGTTTTAAGGAACAGCTTAAAAAGAGAATCCTAATGTGATTTCTTTATAATGTGTCTGTTCCTTATCTTATCCTAGTGTCTAAACTCTTCTCCATGGCTGGAACTCCAAATAATATTCCTTTACGTGCTAAGCGGTATCTAGAGAGTGGGATAGGTTTAATAACTACCCTAACACTAACGCGTACCCTAACCCTGACCCCTACCCTAACACTAACAAGTACCCTAATCCTAACCAATACCCTAAACCGAGCCCTAACCCTAACACTAACCCTAACCCTAACCCTAACCCATACCCTACGCCGTACCCGAAGCCCTCCCCGAACCCGTACCCTAACCCGTAACCTAAGCCTAACCCCAAGCCTAACCCTAACCCTTGTTTACCCTTCACTGCTTCTGCCTCCAATAGCTTTCCTAAGCACTAGTGTTTTAAGGAACAGCTTAAAAAGAGAATCCTAATGTGATTTCTTTATAATGGGTGTGTTCCTTATCTTATCCTAGTGTCTAAACTCTTCTCCATGGCTGGACCCCCAAATAATATTCCTTTACGTGCTAAGGTGTATCTAGAGAGTGGGATAGGTTTAATAACTACCCTAACCCTAACGCGTACCCTAAACCTAACCCCTACCCTACCCCTAACATGTACCCTAATTCTATCCCGTACCCTAAACCGAGCCCTAACCCTAACACTAACCCTAACCCTAACCCATACCCTACGCCATACCCAAAGCCCTCCCCGAACCCGTACCCTAAGCCGTACCCTAAGCCGTACCCTAAGCCTAACCCTAACCCTAGGCTACCCTTGACTGCTTCTTCCTCCAATAGATTTCCTAAGCACTAGTGTTTTAAGGAACAGCTTAAAAATAGAATCCTAATGTGATTTCTTTATAATGGGTGTGTTCCTTATCGTATCCTAGTGTCTAAACTCTTCTCCATGGCTGGACCCCCAAATAATATTACTTTACGTGCTAAGGGGTATCTAGAGTGTGGGATAGGTTTAATAACTACCCTAACCCTAACGCGTACCCTAACCCTATCCCCTACCCTAACCCTAACACGTACCCTAATCCTAACCCGTACCCTAAACCGACCCCTAACCCTAACACTAACCCTAACCCTAACCCTAACCCATACCCTACGCCGTACCCGAAGCCCTCAACGAACCCGTACCCTAAGCCGTACCCTAAGCCTAACCCTAAGCCTAACCCTAACCCTAGGCTACCCTTGACTGCTTCTGCCTCCAATAGATTTCCTAAGCACTAGTGTTTTAAGGAACAGCTTAAAAAGAGAATCCTAATGTGATTTCTTTATAATGGGTGTGTTCCTTATCTTATCCTAGTGTCTAAACTCTTCTCCATGGCTGGACCTCCAAATAATATTCCTTTACGTGCTAAGGGGTATCTACAGAGTGGGATAGGTTTAATAACTAACCTAACACTAACGCGTACCCTAACCCTAACCCCTACCCTAACACTAACACGTACCCTAATCCTAACCAAAACCCTAAACCGAGCCCTAACCCTAACACTAACCCTAACCCTAACCCTAACCCATACCCTACGCCGTACCCGAAGCCCTCCCCGAACCCGTACCCTAAGCCGTACCCTAAGCCTAACCCCAAGCCTAACCCTAACCCTAGGCTACCCTTGACTGCTTCTGCCTCCAATAGATTTCCTAAGCACTAGTGTTTTAAGGAACAACTTAAAAAGAGAATCCTAATGTGATTTCTTTATAATGGGTGTGTTCCTTATCTTATCCTAGTGTCTAAACTCTTCTCCATGGCTGCACCTCCAAATAATATTCCTTTACGTGCTAAGGGGTATCTAGAGAGTGGGATAGGTTTAATAACTACCCTAACACTAACGCGTACCCTAACCCTAACCCCTACCCTAACCCTAACACGTACCCTAATCCTAACCAATACCCTAAACCGAGCCCTAACCCTAACACTAACCCTAACCCTAACCCTAACCCATACCCTACGCCGTACCCGAAGCCCTCAACGAACCCGTACCCTAAGCCGTACCCTAAGCCTAACCCTAAGCCTAACCCTAACCCTAGGCTACCCTTGACTGCTTCTGCCTCCAATAGATTTCCTAAGCACTAATGTTTTAAGGAACAGCTTAAAAAGAGAATCCTAATGTGATTTCTTTATAATGTGTCTGTTCCTTATCTTATCCTAGTGTCTAAACTCTTCTCCATGGCTGGAACTCCAAATAATATTCCTTTACGTGCTAAGCGGTATCTAGAGAGTGGGATAGGTTTAATAACTACCCTAACACTAACGCGTACCCTAACCCTAACCCCTACCCTAACACTAACAAGTACCCTAATCCTAACCAATACCCTAAACCGAGCCCTAACCCTAACACTAACCCTAACCCTAACCCTAACCCATACCCTACGCCGTACCCGAAGCCCTCCCCGAACCCGTACCCTAAGCCGTAACCTAAGCCTAACCCCAAGCCTAACCCTAACCCTTGTTTACCCTTCACTGCTTCTGCCTCCAATAGCTTTCCTAAGCACTAGTGTTTTAAGGAACAGCTTAAAAAGAGAATCCTAATGTGATTTCTTTATAATGGGTGTGTTCCTTATCTTATCCTAGTGTCTAAACTCTTCTCCATGGCTGGACCCCCAAATAATATTCCTTTACGTGCTAAGGTGTATCTAGAGAGTGGGATAGGTTTAATAACTACCCTAACCCTAACGCGTACCCTAAACCTAACCCCTACCCTACCCCTAACATGTACCCTAATTCTATCCCGTACCCTAAACCGAGCCCTAACCCTAACACTAACCCTAACCCTAACCCATACCCTACGCCGTACCCAAAGCCCTCCCCGAACCCGTACCCTAAGCCGTACCCTAAGCCGTACCCTAAGCCTAACCCTAACCCTAGGCTACCCTTGACTGCTTCTTCCTCCAATAGATTTCCTAAGCACTATTGTTTTAAGGAACAGCTTAAAAATAGAATCCTAATGTGATTTCTTTATAATGGGTGTGTTCCTTATCGTATCCTAGTGTCTAAACTCTTCTCCATGGCTGGACCCCCAAATAATATTCCTTTACGTTCTAAGGGGTATCTAGAGAGTGGGATAGGTTTAATAACTACCCTAACCCTAACGCGTACCCTAACCCTATCCCCTACCCTAACCCTAACACGTACCCTAATCCTAACCCGTACCCTAAACCGACCCCTAACCCTAACACTAACCCTAACCCTAACCCTAACCCATACCCTACGCCGTACCCGAAGCCCTCACCGAACCCGTACCCTAAGCCGTACCCTAAGCCGTACCCTAAGCCTAACCCTAACCCTAGGCTACCCTTGACTGCTTCTGCCTCCAATAGATTTCCTAAGCACTAATGTTTTAAGGAACAGCTTAAAAAGAGAATCCTAATGTGATTTCTTTATAATGTGTCTGTTCCTTATCTTATCCTAGTGTCTAAACTCTTCTCCATGGCTGGAACTCCAAATAATATTCCTTTACGTGCTAAGCGGTATCTAGAGAGTGGGATAGGTTTAATAACTACCCTAACACTAACGCGTACCCTAACCCTAACCCCTACCCTAACACTAACAAGTACCCTAATCCTAACCAATACCCTAAACCGAGCCCTAACCCTAACACTAACCCTAACCCTAACCCTAACCCATACCCTACGCCGTACCCGAAGCCCTCCCCGAACCCGTACCCTAAGCCGTAACCTAAGCCTAACCCCAAGCCTAACCCTAACCCTTGTTTACCCTTCACTGCTTCTGCCTCCAATAGCTTTCCTAAGCACTAGTGTTTTAAGGAACAGCTTAAAAAGAGAATCCTAATGTGATTTCTTTATAATGGGTGTGTTCCTTATCTTATCCTAGTGTCTAAACTCTTCTCCATGGCTGGACCCCCAAATAATATTCCTTTACGTGCTAAGGTGTATCTAGAGAGTGGGATAGGTTTAATAACTACCCTAACCCTAACGCGTACCCTAAACCTAACCCCTACCCTACCCCTAACATGTACCCTAATTCTATCCCGTACCCTAAACCGAGCCCTAACCCTAACACTAACCCTAACCCTAACCCATACCCTACGCCGTACCCAAAGCCCTCCCCGAACCCGTACCCTAAGCCGTACCCTAAGCCGTACCCTAAGCCTAACCCTAACCCTAGGCTACCCTTGACTGCTTCTTCCTCCAATAGATTTCCTAAGCACTATTGTTTTAAGGAACAGCTTAAAAATAGAATCCTAATGTGATTTCTTTATAATGGGTGTGTTCCTTATCGTATCCTAGTGTCTAAACTCTTCTCCATGGCTGGACCCCCAAATAATATTCCTTTACGTTCTAAGGGGTATCTAGAGAGTGGGATAGGTTTAATAACTACCCTAACCCTAACGCGTACCCTAACCCTATCCCCTACCCTAACCCTAACACGTACCCTAATCCTAACCCGTACCCTAAACCGACCCCTAACCCTAACACTAACCCTAACCCTAACCCTAACCCATACCCTACGCCGTACCCGAAGCCCTCACCGAACCCGTACCCTAAGCCGTACCCTAAGCCGTACCCTAAGCCGTACCCTAACCCTAGGCTACCCTTCACTGCTTCTGCCTCCAATAGATTTCCTAAGCACTAGTGTTTTAAGGAACAGCTTAAAAAGAGAATCCTAATGTGATTTCTTTATAATGGGTGTGTTCCTTATCTTATCCTAGTGTCTAAACTCTTCTCCATGGCTGGACCTCCAAATAATATTCCTTTACGTGCTAAGGGGTATCTAGAGATTGGGATAGGTTTAATAAATACCCTAACACTAACGCGTACCCTAACCCTAACCCCTACCCTAACCCTAACACGTACCCTGATCCTAACCAATACCCTAAGCCGAGCCCTAACCCTAACACTAACCCTAACCCTAACCCTAACCCATACCCTAAGCCTTACCCGAAGCCCTCCCCAAACCCGTACCCTAAGCCGTACCCTAAGCCGTACCCTAAGCCTAACCCTAACCCTAGGCTACCCTTGACTGCTTCTGCCTCCAATAGATTTCCTAAGCACTAGTGTTTTAAGGAACAGCTTAAAAAGAGAATGCTAATGTGATTTCTTTATAATGTGTCTGTTCCTTATCTTATCCTAGTGTCTAAACTCTTCTCCATGGCTGGAACTCCAAATAATATTCCTTTACATGCTAAGCGGTATCTAGAGAGTGGGATAGGTTTAATAACTACCCTAACACTAACGCGTACCCTAACCCTAACCCCTACCCTAACACTAACACGTACCCTAATCCTAACCAATACCCTAAACCGAGCCCTAACCCTAACACTAACCCTAACCCTAACCCTAACCCATACCCTACGCCGTACCCGAAGCCCTCCCCGAACCCGTACCCTAAGCCGTACCCTAAGCCTAACCCCAAGCCTAACCCTAACCCTTGGTTACCCTTGACTGCTTCTTCCTCCAATAGATTTCCTAAGCACTAGTGTTTTAAGGAACAGCTTAAAAAGAGAATCCTAATGTGATTTCTTTATAATGGGTGTGTTCCTTATCTTATCCTAGTGTCTAAACTCTTCTCCATGGCTGGACCCCCAAATAATATTCCTTTACGTGCTAAGGGGTATCTAGAGAGTGGGATAGGTTTAATAACTACCCTAACCCTAACGCGTACCCTAACCCTATCCCCTACCCTAACCCTAACACGTACCCTAATCCTAACCCGTACCCTAAACCGAGCCCTAACCCTAACACTAACCCTAACCCTAACCCTAACCCATACCCTACGCCGTACCCGAAGCCCTCACCGAACCCGTACCCTAAGCCGTACCCTAAGCCTAACCCTAAGCCTAACCCTAACCCTAGGCTACCCTTGACTGCTTCTGCCTTCAATAGATTTCCTAAGCACTAGTGTTTTAAGGAACAGCTTAAAAAGAGAATCCTAATGTGATTTCTTTATAATGGGTGTGTTCCTTATCTTATCCTAGTGTCTAAACTCTTCTCCATGGCTGGACCTCCAAATAATATTCCTTTACGTGCTAAGGGGTATCTACAGAGTGGGATAGGTTTAATAACTAACCTAACACTAACGCGTACCCTAACCCTAACCCATACCCTAACACTAACACGTACCCTAATCCTAACCAAAACCCTAAACCGAGCCCTAACCCTAACACTAACCCTAACCCTAACCCTAACCCATACCCTACGCCGTACCCGAACCCCTCCCCGAACCCGTACCCTAAGCCGTACCCTAAGCCTAACCTCAAGCCTAACCCTAACCCTAGGCTACCCTTGACTGCTTCTGCCTCCAATAGATTTCCTAAGCACTAGTGTTTTAAGGAACAACTTAAAAAGAGAATCCTAATGTGATTTCTTTATAATGGGTGTGTTCCTTATCTTATCCTAGTGTCTAAACTCTTCTCCATGGCTGCACCTCCAAATAATATTCCTTTACGTGCTAAGGGGTATCTAGAGAGTGGGATAGGTTTAATAACTACCCTAACACTAACGCGTACCCTAACCCTAACCCCTACCCTAACCCTAACACGTACCCTAATCCTAACCAATACCCTAAACCGAGCCCTAACCCTAACACTAACCCTAACCCTAACCCTAACCCATACCCTAAGCCGTACCCGAAGCCCTCCCCAAACCCGTACCCTAAGCCGTAACCTAAGCCATACCCTAAGCCTAACCCTAACCCTAGGCTACCTTTGACTGCTTCTGCCTCCAATAGATTTCCTAAGCACTAGTGTTTTAAGGAACAGCTTAAAAAGAGAATCCTAATGTGATTTCTTTATAATGTGTCTGTTCCTTATCTTATCCTAGTGTCTAAACTCTTCTCCATGGCTGGAACTCCAAATAATATTCCTTTACGTGCTAAGGTGTATCTAGAGAGTGGGATAGGTTTAATAACTACCCTAACCATAACGCGTACCCTAAACCTAACCCCTACCCTAACCCTAACATGTACCCTAATTCTATCCCGTACCCTAAACCGAGCCCTAACCCTAACACTAACCCTAACCCTAACCCTAACCCATACCCCACGCCGTACCCGAAGCCCTCACCGAACCCGTACCGTAAGCCGTACCCTAAGCCGTACCCTAAGCCTAACCCTAACCCTAGGCTACCCTTGACTGCTTCTTCCTCCAATAGATTTCCTAAGCACTAGTGTTTTAAGGAACAGCTTAAAAAGAGAATCCTAATGTGATTTCTTTATAATGGGTGTGTTCCTTATCTTATCCTAGTGTCTAAACTCTTCTCCATGGCTGGACCCCCAAATAATATTCCTTTACGTGCTAAGGGGTATCTAGAGAGTGGGATAGGTTTAATAACTACCCTAACCCTAACGCGTACCCTAACCCTATCCCCTACCCTAACCCTAACACGTACCCTAATCCTAAGCCGTACCCTAAACCGTGCCCTAACCCTAACACTAACCCTAACCCTAACCCATACCCTACGCCGTACCCGAAGCCCTCACCGAACCCGTACCCTAAGCCGTACCCTAAGCCTAACCCTAAGCCTAACCCTATCCCTAGGCTACCCTTGACTGCTTCTGCCTCCAATAGATTTCCTAAGCACTAGTGTTTTAAGGAACAGCTTAAAAAGAGAATCCTAATGTGATTTCTTTATAATGGGTGTGTTCCTTATCTTATCCTAGTGTCTAAACTCTTCTCCATGGCTGGACCTCCAAATAATATTCCTTTACGTGCTAAGGGGTATCTAGAGAGTGGGATAGGTTTAATAACTACCCTAACACTAACGCGTACCCTAACCCTAACCCCTACCCTAACCCTAACACGTACCCTAATCCTAACCAATACCCTAAACCGAGCCCTAACCCTAACACTAACCCTAACCCTAACCCTAACCCATACCCTACGCCGTACCCGAAGCCCTCAACGAACCCGTACCCTAAGCCGTACCCTAAGCCTAACCCTAAGCCTAACCCTAACCCTAGGCTACCCTTGACTGCTTCTGCCTCCAATAGATTTCCTAAGCACTAATGTTTTAAGGAACAGCTTAAAAAGAGAATCCTAATGTGATTTCTTTATAATGTGTCTGTTCCTTATCTTATCCTAGTGTCTAAACTCTTCTCCATGGCTGGAACTCCAAATAATATTCCTTTACGTGCTAAGCGGTATCTAGAGAGTGGGATAGGTTTAATAACTACCCTAACACTAACGCGTACCCTAACCCTAACCCCTACCCTAACACTAACAAGTACCCTAATCCTAACCAATACCCTAAACCGAGCCCTAACCCTAACACTAACCCTAACCCTAACCCTAACCCATACCCTACGCCGTACCCGAAGCCCTCCCCGAACCCGTACCCTAAGCCGTAACCTAAGCCTAACCCCAAGCCTAACCCTAACCCTTGTTTACCCTTCACTGCTTCTGCCTCCAATAGCTTTCCTAAGCACTAGTGTTTTAAGGAACAGCTTAAAAAGAGAATCCTAATGTGATTTCTTTATAATGGGTGTGTTCCTTATCTTATCCTAGTGTCTAAACTCTTCTCCATAGCTGGACCCCCAAATAATATTCCTTTACGTGCTAAGGTGTATCTAGAGAGTGGGATAGGTTTAATAACTACCCTAACCCTAACGCGTACCCTAAACCTAACCCCTACCCTACCCCTAACATGTACCCTAATTCTATCCCGTACCCTAAACCGAGCCCTAACCCTAACACTAACCCTAACCCTAACCCATACCCTACGCCGTACCCAAAGCCCTCCCCGAACCCGTACCCTAAGCCGTACCCTAAGCCGTACCCTAAGCCTAACCCTAACCCTAGGCTACCCTTGACTGCTTCTTCCTCCAATAGATTTCCTAAGCACTATTGTTTTAAGGAACAGCTTAAAAATAGAATCCTAATGTGATTTCTTTATAATGGGTGTGTTCCTTATCGTATCCTAGTGTCTAAACTCTTCTCCATGGCTGGACCCCCAAATAATATTCCTTTACGTTCTAAGGGGTATCTAGAGAGTGGGATAGGTTTAATAACTACCCTAACCCTAACGCGTACCCTAACCCTATCCCCTACCCTAACCCTAACACGTACCCTAATCCTAACCCGTACCCTAAACCGACCCCTAACCCTAACACTAACCCTAACCCTAACCCTAACCCATACCCTACGCCGTACCCGAAGCCCTCACCGAACCCGTACCCTAAGCCGTACCCTAAGCCGTACCCTAAGCCGTACCCTAACCCTAGGCTACCCTTCACTGCTTCTGCCTCCAATAGATTTCCTAAGCACTAGTGTTTTAAGGAACAGCTTAAAAAGAGAATCCTAATGTGATTTCTTTATAATGGGTGTGTTCCTTATCTTATCCTAGTGTCTAAACTCTTCTCCATGGCTGGACCTCCAAATAATATTCCTTTACGTGCTAAGGGGTATCTAGAGAGTGGGATAGGTTTAATAACTACCCTAACACTAACGCGTACCCTAACCCTAACCCCTACCCTAACCCTAACACGTACCCTAATCCTAACCAATACCCTAAACCGAGCCCTAACCCTAACACTAACCCTAACCCTAACCCTAACCCATACCCTACGCCGTACCCGAAGCCCTCAACGAACCCGTACCCTAAGCCGTACCCTAAGCCTAACCCTAAGCCTAACCCTAACCCTAGGCTACCCTTGACTGCTTCTGCCTCCAATAGATTTCCTAAGCACTAATGTTTTAAGGAACAGCTTAAAAAGAGAATCCTAATGTGATTTCTTTATAATGTGTCTGTTCCTTATCTTATCCTAGTGTCTAAACTCTTCTCCATGGCTGGAACTCCAAATAATATTCCTTTACGTGCTAAGCGGTATCTAGAGAGTGGGATAGGTTTAATAACTACCCTAACACT
The DNA here is from genome assembly GCF_965194825.1 of Balaenoptera physalus. Lineage (NCBI taxonomy): Eukaryota > Metazoa > Chordata > Mammalia > Artiodactyla > Balaenopteridae > Balaenoptera > Balaenoptera physalus. Next base: position 99,998 of record NW_028126410.1, on the reverse strand, counting down.
AACGCGTACCCTAACCCTAACCCCTACCCTAACACTAACAAGTACCCTAATCCTAACCAATACCCTAAACCGAGCCCTAACCCTAACACTAACCCTAACCCTAACCCTAACCCATACCCTACGCCGTACCCGAAGCCCTCCCCGAACCCGTACCCTAAGCCGTAACCTAAGCCTAACCCCAAGCCTAACCCTAACCCTTGTTTACCCTTCACTGCTTCTGCCTCCAATAGCTTTCCTAAGCACTAGTGTTTTAAGGAACAGCTTAAAAAGAGAATCCTAATGTGATTTCTTTATAATGGGTGTGTTCCTTATCTTATCCTAGTGTCTAAACTCTTCTCCATAGCTGGACCCCCAAATAATATTCCTTTACGTGCTAAGGTGTATCTAGAGAGTGGGATAGGTTTAATAACTACCCTAACCCTAACGCGTACCCTAAACCTAACCCCTACCCTACCCCTAACATGTACCCTAATTCTATCCCGTACCCTAAACCGAGCCCTAACCCTAACACTAACCCTAACCCTAACCCATACCCTACGCCGTACCCAAAGCCCTCCCCGAACCCGTACCCTAAGCCGTACCCTAAGCCTAACCTCAAGCCTAACCCTAACCCTAGGCTAACCCTTGACTGCTTCTGCCTCCAATAGATTTCCTAAGCACTAGTGTTTTAAGGAACAACTTAAAAAGAGAATCCTAATGTGATTTCTTTATAATGGGTGTGTTCCTTATCTTATCCTAGTGTCTAAACTCTTCTCCATGGCTGCACCTCCAAATAATATTCCTTTACGTGCTAAGGGGTATCTAGAGAGTGGGATAGGTTTAATAACTACCCTAACACTAACGCGTACCCTAACCCTAACCCCTACCCTAACCCTAACACGTACCCTAATCCTAACCAATACCCTAAACCGAGCCCTAACCCTAACACTAACCCTAACCCTAACCCTAACCCATACCCTAAGCCGTACCCGAAGCCCTCCCCAAACCCGTACCCTAAGCCGTAACCTAAGCCATACCCTAAGCCTAACCCTAACCCTAGGCTACCTTTGACTGCTTCTGCCTCCAATAGATTTCCTAAGCACTAGTGTTTTAAGGAACAGCTTAAAAAGAGAATCCTAATGTGATTTCTTTATAATGTGTCTGTTCCTTATCTTATCCTAGTGTCTAAACTCTTCTCCATGGCTGGAACTCCAAATAATATTCCTTTACGTGCTAAGGTGTATCTAGAGAGTGGGATAGGTTTAATAACTACCCTAACCATAACGCGTACCCTAAACCTAACCCCTACCCTAACCCTAACATGTACCCTAATTCTATCCCGTACCCTAAACCGAGCCCTAACCCTAACACTAACCCTAACCCTAACCCTAACCCATACCCCACGCCGTACCCGAAGCCCTCACCGAACCCGTACCGTAAGCCGTACCCTAAGCCGTACCCTAAGCCTAACCCTAACCCTAGGCTACCCTTGACTGCTTCTTCCTCCAATAGATTTCCTAAGCACTAGTGTTTTAAGGAACAGCTTAAAAAGAGAATCCTAATGTGATTTCTTTATAATGGGTGTGTTCCTTATCTTATCCTAGTGTCTAAACTCTTCTCCATGGCTGGACCCCCAAATAATATTCCTTTACGTGCTAAGGGGTATCTAGAGAGTGGGATAGGTTTAATAACTACCCTAACCCTAACGCGTACCCTAACCCTATCCCCTACCCTAACCCTAACACGTACCCTAATCCTAAGCCGTACCCTAAACCGTGCCCTAACCCTAACACTAACCCTAACCCTAACCCATACCCTACGCCGTACCCGAAGCCCTCACCGAACCCGTACCCTAAGCCGTACCCTAAGCCTAACCCTAAGCCTAACCCTATCCCTAGGCTACCCTTGACTGCTTCTGCCTCCAATAGATTTCCTAAGCACTAGTGTTTTAAGGAACAGCTTATAAAGAGAATCCTAATGTGATTTCTTTATAATGGGTGTGTTCCTTATCTTATCCTAGTGTCTAAACTCTTCTCCATGGCTGGACCTCCAAATAATATTCCTTTACGTGCTAAGGGGTATCTAGAGAGTGGGATAGGTTTAATAACTACCCTAACACTAACGCGTACCCTAACCCTAACCCCTACCCTAACCCTAACACGTACCCTAATCCTAACCAATACCCTAAACCGAGCCCTAACCCTAACACTAACCCTAACCCTAACCCTAACCCATACCCTACGCCGTACCCGAAGCCCTCAACGAACCCGTACCCTAAGCCGTACCCTAAGCCTAACCCTAAGCCTAACCCTAACCCTAGGCTACCCTTGACTGCTTCTGCCTCCAATAGATTTCCTAAGCACTAATGTTTTAAGGAACAGCTTAAAAAGAGAATCCTAATGTGATTTCTTTATAATGTGTCTGTTCCTTATCTTATCCTAGTGTCTAAACTCTTCTCCATGGCTGGAACTCCAAATAATATTCCTTTACGTGCTAAGCGGTATCTAGAGAGTGGGATAGGTTTAATAACTACCCTAACACTAACGCGTACCCTAACCCTAACCCCTACCCTAACACTAACAAGTACCCTAATCCTAACCAATACCCTAAACCGAGCCCTAACCCTAACACTAACCCTAACCCTAACCCTAACCCATACCCTACGCCGTACCCGAAGCCCTCCCCGAACCCGTACCCTAAGCCGTAACCTAAGCCTAACCCCAAGCCTAACCCTAACCCTTGTTTACCCTTCACTGCTTCTGCCTCCAATAGCTTTCCTAAGCACTAGTGTTTTAAGGAACAGCTTAAAAAGAGAATCCTAATGTGATTTCTTTATAATGGGTGTGTTCCTTATCTTATCCTAGTGTCTAAACTCTTCTCCATAGCTGGACCCCCAAATAATATTCCTTTACGTGCTAAGGTGTATCTAGAGAGTGGGATAGGTTTAATAACTACCCTAACCCTAACGCGTACCCTAAACCTAACCCCTACCCTACCCCTAACATGTACCCTAATTCTATCCCGTACCCTAAACCGAGCCCTAACCCTAACACTAACCCTAACCCTAACCCATACCCTACGCCGTACCCAAAGCCCTCCCCGAACCCGTACCCTAAGCCGTACCCTAAGCCGTACCCTAAGCCTAACCCTAACCCTAGGCTACCCTTGACTGCTTCTTCCTCCAATAGATTTCCTAAGCACTAGTGTTTTAAGGAACAGCTTAAAAATAGAATCCTAATGTGATTTCTTTATAATGGGTGTGTTCCTTATCGTATCCTAGTGTCTAAACTCTTCTCCATGGCTGGACCCCCAAATAATATTACTTTACGTGCTAAGGGGTATCTAGAGTGTGGGATAGGTTTAATAACTACCCTAACCCTAACGCGTACCCTAACCCTATCCCCTACCCTAACCCTAACACGTACCCTAATCCTAACCCGTACCCTAAACCGACCCCTAACCCTAACACTAACCCTAACCCTAACCCTAACCCATACCCTACGCCGTACCCGAAGCCCTCACCGAACCCGTACCCTAAGCCGTACCCTAAGCCGTACCCTAAGCCGTACCCTAACCCTAGGCTACCCTTCACTGCTTCTGCCTCCAATAGATTTCCTAAGCACTAGTGTTTTAAGGAACAGCTTAAAAAGAGAATCCTAATGTGATTTCTTTATAATGGGTGTGTTCCTTATCTTATCCTAGTGTCTAAACTCTTCTCCATGGCTGGACCTCCAAATAATATTCCTTTACGTGCTAAGGGGTATCTAGAGATTGGGATAGGTTTAATAAATACCCTAACACTAACGCGTACCCTAACCCTAACCCCTACCCTAACCCTAACACGTACCCTGATCCTAACCAATACCCTAAGCCGAGCCCTAACCCTAACACTAACCCTAACCCTAACCCTAACCCATACCCTAAGCCTTACCCGAAGCCCTCCCCAAACCCGTACCCTAAGCCGTACCCTAAGCCTAACCCTAACCCTAGGCTACCCTTGACTGCTTCTGCCTCCAATAGATTTCCTAAGCACTAGTGTTTTAAGGAACAGCTTAAAAAGAGAATGCTAATGTGATTTCTTTATAATGTGTCTGTTCCTTATCTTATCCTAGTGTCTAAACTCTTCTCCATGGCTGGAACTCCAAATAATATTCCTTTACATGCTAAGCGGTATCTAGAGAGTGGGATAGGTTTAATAACTACCCTAACACTAACGCGTACCCTAACCCTAACCCCTACCCTAACACTAACACGTACCCTAATCCTAACCAATACCCTAAACCGAGCCCTAACCCTAACACTAACCCTAACCCTAACCCTAACCCATACCCTACGCCGTACCCGAAGCCCTCCCCGAACCCGTACCCTAAGCCGTACCCTAAGCCTAACCCCAAGCCTAACCCTAACCCTTGGTTACCCTTGACTGCTTCTTCCTCCAATAGATTTCCTAAGCACTAGTGTTTTAAGGAACAGCTTAAAAAGAGAATCCTAATGTGATTTCTTTATAATGGGTGTGTTCCTTATCTTATCCTAGTGTCTAAACTCTTCTCCATGGCTGGACCCCCAAATAATATTCCTTTACGTGCTAAGGGGTATCTAGAGAGTGGGATAGGTTTAATAACTACCCTAACCCTAACGCGTACCCTAACCCTATCCCCTACCCTAACCCTAACACGTACCCTAATCCTAACCCGTACCCTAAACCGAGCCCTAACCCTAACACTAACCCTAACCCTAACCCTAACCCATACCCTACGCCGTACCCGAAGCCCTCACCGAACCCGTACCCTATGCCGTACCCTAAGCCTAACCCTAAGCCTAACCCTAACCCTAGGCTACCCTTGACTGCTTCTGCCTTCAATAGATTTCCTAAGCACTAGTGTTTTAAGGAACAGCTTAAAAAGAGAATCCTAATGTGATTTCTTTATAATGGGTGTGTTCCTTATCTTATCCTAGTGTCTAAACTCTTCTCCATGGCTGGACCTCCAAATAATATTCCTTTACGTGCTAAGGGGTATCTACAGAGTGGGATAGGTTTAATAACTAACCTAACACTAACGCGTACCCTAACCCTAACCCATACCCTAACACTAACACGTACCCTAATCCTAACCAAAACCCTAAACCGAGCCCTAACCCTAACACTAACCCTAACCCTAACCCTAACCCATACCCTACGCCGTACCCGAACCCCTCCCCGAACCCGTACCCTAAGCCGTACCCTAAGCCTAACCTCAAGCCTAACCCTAACCCTAGGCTACCCTTGACTGCTTCTGCCTCCAATAGATTTCCTAAGCACTAGTGTTTTAAGGAACAACTTAAAAAGAGAATCCTAATGTGATTTCTTTATAATGGGTGTGTTCCTTATCTTATCCTAGTGTCTAAACTCTTCTCCATGGCTGCACCTCCAAATAATATTCCTTTACGTGCTAAGGGGTATCTAGAGAGTGGGATAGGTTTAATAACTACCCTAACACTAACGCGTACCCTAACCCTAACCCCTACCCTAACCCTAACACGTACCCTAATCCTAACCAATACCCTAAACCGAGCCCTAACCCTAACACTAACCCTAACCCTAACCCTAACCCATACCCTAAGCCGTACCCGAAGCCCTCCCCAAACCCGTACCCTAAGCCGTAACCTAAGCCATACCCTAAGCCTAACCCTAACCCTAGGCTACCTTTGACTGCTTCTGCCTCCAATAGATTTCCTAAGCACTAGTGTTTTAAGGAACAGCTTAAAAAGAGAATCCTAATGTGATTTCTTTATAATGTGTCTGTTCCTTATCTTATCCTAGTGTCTAAACTCTTCTCCATGGCTGGAACTCCAAATAATATTCCTTTACGTGCTAAGGTGTATCTAGAGAGTGGGATAGGTTTAATAACTACCCTAACCATAACGCGTACCCTAAACCTAACCCCTACCCTAACCCTAACATGTACCCTAATTCTATCCCGTACCCTAAACCGACCCCTAACCCTAACACTAACCCTAACCCTAACCCTAACCCATACCCTACGCCGTACCCGAAGCCCTCACCGAACCCGTACCCTAAGCCGTACCCTAAGCCGTACCCTAAGCCGTACCCTAACCCTAGGCTACCCTTCACTGCTTCTGCCTCCAATAGATTTCCTAAGCACTAGTGTTTTAAGGAACAGCTTAAAAAGAGAATCCTAATGTGATTTCTTTATAATGGGTGTGTTCCTTATCTTATCCTAGTGTCTAAACTCTTCTCCATGGCTGGACCTCCAAATAATATTCCTTTACGTGCTAAGGGGTATCTAGAGAGTGGGATAGGTTTAATAACTACCCTAACACTAACGCGTACCCTAACCCTAACCCCTACCCTAACCCTAACACGTACCCTAATCCTAACCAATACCCTAAACCGAGCCCTAACCCTAACACTAACCCTAACCCTAACCCTAACCCATACCCTACGCCGTACCCGAAGCCCTCAACGAACCCGTACCCTAAGCCGTACCCTAAGCCTAACCCTAAGCCTAACCCTAACCCTAGGCTACCCTTGACTGCTTCTGCCTCCAATAGATTTCCTAAGCACTAATGTTTTAAGGAACAGCTTAAAAAGAGAATCCTAATGTGATTTCTTTATAATGTGTCTGTTCCTTATCTTATCCTAGTGTCTAAACTCTTCTCCATGGCTGGAACTCCAAATAATATTCCTTTACGTGCTAAGCGGTATCTAGAGAGTGGGATAGGTTTAATAACTACCCTAACACTAACGCGTACCCTAACCCTAACCCCTACCCTAACACTAACAAGTACCCTAATCCTAACCAATACCCTAAACCGAGCCCTAACCCTAACACTAACCCTAACCCTAACCCTAACCCATACCCTACGCCGTACCCGAAGCCCTCCCCGAACCCGTACCCTAAGCCGTAACCTAAGCCTAACCCCAAGCCTAACCCTAACCCTTGTTTACCCTTCACTGCTTCTGCCTCCAATAGCTTTCCTAAGCACTAGTGTTTTAAGGAACAGCTTAAAAAGAGAATCCTAATGTGATTTCTTTATAATGGGTGTGTTCCTTATCTTATCCTAGTGTCTAAACTCTTCTCCATAGCTGGACCCCCAAATAATATTCCTTTACGTGCTAAGGTGTATCTAGAGAGTGGGATAGGTTTAATAACTACCCTAACCCTAACGCGTACCCTAAACCTAACCCCTACCCTACCCCTAACATGTACCCTAATTCTATCCCGTACCCTAAACCGAGCCCTAACCCTAACACTAACCCTAACCCTAACCCATACCCTACGCCGTACCCAAAGCCCTCCCCGAACCCGTACCCTAAGCCGTACCCTAAGCCTAACCTCAAGCCTAACCCTAACCCTAGGCTAACCCTTGACTGCTTCTGCCTCCAATAGATTTCCTAAGCACTAGTGTTTTAAGGAACAACTTAAAAAGAGAATCCTAATGTGATTTCTTTATAATGGGTGTGTTCCTTATCTTATCCTAGTGTCTAAACTCTTCTCCATGGCTGCACCTCCAAATAATATTCCTTTACGTGCTAAGGGGTATCTAGAGAGTGGGATAGGTTTAATAACTACCCTAACACTAACGCGTACCCTAACCCTAACCCCTACCCTAACCCTAACACGTACCCTAATCCTAACCAATACCCTAAACCGAGCCCTAACCCTAACACTAACCCTAACCCTAACCCTAACCCATACCCTAAGCCGTACCCGAAGCCCTCCCCAAACCCGTACCCTAAGCCGTAACCTAAGCCATACCCTAAGCCTAACCCTAACCCTAGGCTACCTTTGACTGCTTCTGCCTCCAATAGATTTCCTAAGCACTAGTGTTTTAAGGAACAGCTTAAAAAGAGAATCCTAATGTGATTTCTTTATAATGTGTCTGTTCCTTATCTTATCCTAGTGTCTAAACTCTTCTCCATGGCTGGAACTCCAAATAATATTCCTTTACGTGCTAAGGTGTATCTAGAGAGTGGGATAGGTTTAATAACTACCCTAACCATAACGCGTACCCTAAACCTAACCCCTACCCTAACCCTAACATGTACCCTAATTCTATCCCGTACCCTAAACCGAGCCCTAACCCTAACACTAACCCTAACCCTAACCCTAACCCATACCCCACGCCGTACCCGAAGCCCTCACCGAACCCGTACCGTAAGCCGTACCCTAAGCCGTACCCTAAGCCTAACCCTAACCCTAGGCTACCCTTGACTGCTTCTTCCTCCAATAGATTTCCTAAGCACTAGTGTTTTAAGGAACAGCTTAAAAAGAGAATCCTAATGTGATTTCTTTATAATGGGTGTGTTCCTTATCTTATCCTAGTGTCTAAACTCTTCTCCATGGCTGGACCCCCAAATAATATTCCTTTACGTGCTAAGGGGTATCTAGAGAGTGGGATAGGTTTAATAACTACCCTAACCCTAACGCGTACCCTAACCCTATCCCCTACCCTAACCCTAACACGTACCCTAATCCTAAGCCGTACCCTAAACCGTGCCCTAACCCTAACACTAACCCTAACCCTAACCCATACCCTACGCCGTACCCGAAGCCCTCACCGAACCCGTACCCTAAGCCGTACCCTAAGCCTAACCCTAAGCCTAACCCTATCCCTAGGCTACCCTTGACTGCTTCTGCCTCCAATAGATTTCCTAAGCACTAGTGTTTTAAGGAACAGCTTATAAAGAGAATCCTAATGTGATTTCTTTATAATGGGTGTGTTCCTTATCTTATCCTAGTGTCTAAACTCTTCTCCATGGCTGGACCTCCAAATAATATTCCTTTACGTGCTAAGGGGTATCTAGAGAGTGGGATAGGTTTAATAACTACCCTAACACTAACGCGTACCCTAACCCTAACCCCTACCCTAACCCTAACACGTACCCTAATCCTAACCAATACCCTAAACCGAGCCCTAACCCTAACACTAACCCTAACCCTAACCCTAACCCATACCCTACGCCGTACCCGAAGCCCTCAACGAACCCGTACCCTAAGCCGTACCCTAAGCCTAACCCTAAGCCTAACCCTAACCCTAGGCTACCCTTGACTGCTTCTGCCTCCAATAGATTTCCTAAGCACTAATGTTTTAAGGAACAGCTTAAAAAGAGAATCCTAATGTGATTTCTTTATAATGTGTCTGTTCCTTATCTTATCCTAGTGTCTAAACTCTTCTCCATGGCTGGAACTCCAAATAATATTCCTTTACGTGCTAAGCGGTATCTAGAGAGTGGGATAGGTTTAATAACTACCCTAACACTAACGCGTACCCTAACCCTAACCCCTACCCTAACACTAACAAGTACCCTAATCCTAACCAATACCCTAAACCGAGCCCTAACCCTAACACTAACCCTAACCCTAACCCTAACCCATACCCTACGCCGTACCCGAAGCCCTCCCCGAACCCGTACCCTAAGCCGTAACCTAAGCCTAACCCCAAGCCTAACCCTAACCCTTGTTTACCCTTCACTGCTTCTGCCTCCAATAGCTTTCCTAAGCACTAGTGTTTTAAGGAACAGCTTAAAAAGAGAATCCTAATGTGATTTCTTTATAATGGGTGTGTTCCTTATCTTATCCTAGTGTCTAAACTCTTCTCCATAGCTGGACCCCCAAATAATATTCCTTTACGTGCTAAGGTGTATCTAGAGAGTGGGATAGGTTTAATAACTACCCTAACCCTAACGCGTACCCTAAACCTAACCCCTACCCTACCCCTAACATGTACCCTAATTCTATCCCGTACCCTAAACCGAGCCCTAACCCTAACACTAACCCTAACCCTAACCCATACCCTACGCCGTACCCAAAGCCCTCCCCGAACCCGTACCCTAAGCCGTACCCTAAGCCGTACCCTAAGCCTAACCCTAACCCTAGGCTACCCTTGACTGCTTCTTCCTCCAATAGATTTCCTAAGCACTAGTGTTTTAAGGAACAGCTTAAAAATAGAATCCTAATGTGATTTCTTTATAATGGGTGTGTTCCTTATCGTATCCTAGTGTCTAAACTCTTCTCCATGGCTGGACCCCCAAATAATATTACTTTACGTGCTAAGGGGTATCTAGAGTGTGGGATAGGTTTAATAACTACCCTAACCCTAACGCGTACCCTAACCCTATCCCCTACCCTAACCCTAACACGTACCCTAATCCTAACCCGTACCCTAAACCGACCCCTAACCCTAACACTAACCCTAACCCTAACCCTAACCCATACCCTACGCCGTACCCGAAGCCCTCACCGAACCCGTACCCTAAGCCGTACCCTAAGCCGTACCCTAAGCCGTACCCTAACCCTAGGCTACCCTTCACTGCTTCTGCCTCCAATAGATTTCCTAAGCACTAGTGTTTTAAGGAACAGCTTAAAAAGAGAATCCTAATGTGATTTCTTTATAATGGGTGTGTTCCTTATCTTATCCTAGTGTCTAAACTCTTCTCCATGGCTGGACCTCCAAATAATATTCCTTTACGTGCTAAGGGGTATCTAGAGATTGGGATAGGTTTAATAAATACCCTAACACTAACGCGTACCCTAACCCTAACCCCTACCCTAACCCTAACACGTACCCTGATCCTAACCAATACCCTAAGCCGAGCCCTAACCCTAACACTAACCCTAACCCTAACCCTAACCCATACCCTAAGCCTTACCCGAAGCCCTCCCCAAACCCGTACCCTAAGCCGTACCCTAAGCCTAACCCTAACCCTAGGCTACCCTTGACTGCTTCTGCCTCCAATAGATTTCCTAAGCACTAGTGTTTTAAGGAACAGCTTAAAAAGAGAATGCTAATGTGATTTCTTTATAATGTGTCTGTTCCTTATCTTATCCTAGTGTCTAAACTCTTCTCCATGGCTGGAACTCCAAATAATATTCCTTTACATGCTAAGCGGTATCTAGAGAGTGGGATAGGTTTAATAACTACCCTAACACTAACGCGTACCCTAACCCTAACCCCTACCCTAACACTAACACGTACCCTAATCCTAACCAATACCCTAAACCGAGCCCTAACCCTAACACTAACCCTAACCCTAACCCTAACCCATACCCTACGCCGTACCCGAAGCCCTCCCCGAACCCGTACCCTAAGCCGTACCCTAAGCCTAACCCCAAGCCTAACCCTAACCCTTGGTTACCCTTGACTGCTTCTTCCTCCAATAGATTTCCTAAGCACTAGTGTTTTAAGGAACAGCTTAAAAAGAGAATCCTAATGTGATTTCTTTATAATGGGTGTGTTCCTTATCTTATCCTAGTGTCTAAACTCTTCTCCATGGCTGGACCCCCAAATAATATTCCTTTACGTGCTAAGGGGTATCTAGAGAGTGGGATAGGTTTAATAACTACCCTAACCCTAACGCGTACCCTAACCCTATCCCCTACCCTAACCCTAACACGTACCCTAATCCTAACCCGTACCCTAAACCGAGCCCTAACCCTAACACTAACCCTAACCCTAACCCTAACCCATACCCTACGCCGTACCCGAAGCCCTCACCGAACCCGTACCCTATGCCGTACCCTAAGCCTAACCCTAAGCCTAACCCTAACCCTAGGCTACCCTTGACTGCTTCTGCCTTCAATAGATTTCCTAAGCACTAGTGTTTTAAGGAACAGCTTAAAAAGAGAATCCTAATGTGATTTCTTTATAATGGGTGTGTTCCTTATCTTATCCTAGTGTCTAAACTCTTCTCCATGGCTGGACCTCCAAATAATATTCCTTTACGTGCTAAGGGGTATCTACAGAGTGGGATAGGTTTAATAACTAACCTAACACTAACGCGTACCCTAACCCTAACCCATACCCTAACACTAACACGTACCCTAATCCTAACCAAAACCCTAAACCGAGCCCTAACCCTAACACTAACCCTAACCCTAACCCTAACCCATACCCTACGCCGTACCCGAACCCCTCCCCGAACCCGTACCCTAAGCCGTACCCTAAGCCTAACCTCAAGCCTAACCCTAACCCTAGGCTACCCTTGACTGCTTCTGCCTCCAATAGATTTCCTAAGCACTAGTGTTTTAAGGAACAACTTAAAAAGAGAATCCTAATGTGATTTCTTTATAATGGGTGTGTTCCTTATCTTATCCTAGTGTCTAAACTCTTCTCCATGGCTGCACCTCCAAATAATATTCCTTTACGTGCTAAGGGGTATCTAGAGAGTGGGATAGGTTTAATAACTACCCTAACACTAACGCGTACCCTAACCCTAACCCCTACCCTAACCCTAACACGTACCCTAATCCTAACCAATACCCTAAACCGAGCCCTAACCCTAACACTAACCCTAACCCTAACCCTAACCCATACCCTAAGCCGTACCCGAAGCCCTCCCCAAACCCGTACCCTAAGCCGTAACCTAAGCCATACCCTAAGCCTAACCCTAACCCTAGGCTACCTTTGACTGCTTCTGCCTCCAATAGATTTCCTAAGCACTAGTGTTTTAAGGAACAGCTTAAAAAGAGAATCCTAATGTGATTTCTTTATAATGTGTCTGTTCCTTATCTTATCCTAGTGTCTAAACTCTTCTCCATGGCTGGAACTCCAAATAATATTCCTTTACGTGCTAAGGTGTATCTAGAGAGTGGGATAGGTTTAATAACTACCCTAACCATAACGCGTACCCTAAACCTAACCCCTACCCTAACCCTAACATGTACCCTAATTCTATCCCGTACCCTAAACCGAGCCCTAACCCTAACACTAACCCTAACCCTAACCCTAACCCATACCCCACGCCGTACCCGAAGCCCTCACCGAACCCGTACCGTAAGCCGTACCCTAAGCCGTACCCTAAGCCTAACCCTAACCCTAGGCTACCCTTGACTGCTTCTTCCTCCAATAGATTTCCTAAGCACTAGTGTTTTAAGGAACAGCTTAAAAAGAGAATCCTAATGTGATTTCTTTATAATGGGTGTGTTCCTTATCTTATCCTAGTGTCTAAACTCTTCTCCATGGCTGGACCCCCAAATAATATTCCTTTACGTGCTAAGGGGTATCTAGAGAGTGGGATAGGTTTAATAACTACCCTAACCCTAACGCGTACCCTAACCCTATCCCCTACCCTAACCCTAACACGTACCCTAATCCTAAGCCGTACCCTAAACCGTGCCCTAACCCTAACACTAACCCTAACCCTAACCCATACCCTACGCCGTACCCGAAGCCCTCACCGAACCCGTACCCTAAGCCGTACCCTAAGCCTAACCCTAAGCCTAACCCTATCCCTAGGCTACCCTTGACTGCTTCTGCCTCCAATAGATTTCCTAAGCACTAGTGTTTTAAGGAACAGCTTAAAAAGAGAATCCTAATGTGATTTCTTTATAATGGGTGTGTTCCTTATCTTATCCTAGTGTCTAAACTCTTCTCCATGGCTGGACCTCCAAATAATATTCCTTTACGTGCTAAGGGGTATCTACAGAGTGGGATAGGTTTAATAACTAACCTAACACTAACGCGTACCGTAACCCTAACCCCTACCCTAACACTAACACGTACCCTAATCCTAACCAAAACCCTAAACCGAGCCCTAACCCTAACACTAACCCTAACCCTAACCCTAACCCATACCCTACGCCGTACCCGAACCCCTCCCCGAACCCGTACCCTAAGCCGTACCCTAAGCCTAACCCCAAGCCTAACCCTAACCCTAGGCTACCCTTGACTGCTTCTGCCTCCAATAGATTTCCTAAGCACTAGTGTTTTAAGGAACAACTTAAAAAGAGAATCCTAATGTGATTTCTTTATAATGGGTGTGTTCCTTATCTTATCCTAGTGTCTAAACTCTTCTCCATGGCTGGACCTCCAAATAATATTCCTTTACGTGCTAAGGGGTATCTAGAGAGTGGGATAGGTTTAATAACTACCCTAACCCTAACGCGTACCCTAACCCTAACCCCTACCCTAACCCTAACATGTACCCTAATCCTAACCAATACCCTAAACCGAGCCCTAACCCTAACACTAACCCTAACCCTAACCCTAACCCATACCCTAAGCCGTACCCGAAGCCCTCCCCAAACCCGTACCCTAAGCTGTAACCTAAGCCGTACCCTAAGCCTAACCCTAACCCTAGGCTACCCTTGACTGCTTCTGCCTCCAATAGATTTCCTAAGCACTAGTGTTTTAAGGAACAGCTTAAAAAGAGAATCCTAATGTGATTTCTTTATAATGTGTCTGTTCCTTATCTTATCCTAGTGTCTAAACTCTTCTCCATGGCTGGAACTCCAAATAATATTCCTTGACGTGCTAAGCGGTATCTAGAGAGTGGGATAGGTTTAATAACTACCCTAACACTAACGCGTACCCTAACCCTAACCCCTACCCTAACACTAACACGTACCCTAATCCTAACGAAAACCCTAAACCGAGCCCTAACCCTAACACTAACCCTAACCCTAACCCTAACCCATACCCTACGCCGTACCCGAAGCCCTCACCGAACCAGTACCCTAAGCCGTACCCTAAGCCGTACCCTAAGCCGTACCCTAAGCCTAACCCTAACCCTAGGCTACCCTTGACTGCTTCTGCCTCCAATAGATTTCCTAAGCACTAGTGTTTTAAGGAACAGCTTAAAAAGAGAATCCTAATGTGATTTCTTTATAATGGGTGTGTTCCTTATCTTATCCTAGTGTCTAAACTCTTCTCCATGGCTGGACCTCCAAATAATATTCCTTTACGTGCTAAGGGGTATCTAGAGATTGGGATAGGTTTAATAAATACCCTAACACTAACGCGTACCCTAACCCTAACCCCTACCCTAACCCTAACACGTACCCTAATCCTAACCAATACCCTAAGCCGAGCCCTAACCCTAACACTAACCCTAACCCTAACACTAACCCATACCCTAAGCCGTACCCGAAGCCCTCCCCAAACCCGTACCCTAAGCCGTATCCTAAGCCGTACCCTAAGCCTAACCCTAACCCTAGGCTACCCTTGACTGCTTCTGCCTCCAATAGATTTCCTAAGCACTAGTGTTTTAAGGAACAGCTGAAAAAGAGAATCCTAATGTGATTTCTTTATAATGTGTCTCTTCCTTATCTTATCCTAGTGTCTAAACTCTTCTCCATGGCTGGAACTCCAAATAATATTCCTTTACGTGCTAAGCGGTAACTAGAGAGTGGGATAGGTTTAATAACTACCCTAACACTAACGCGTACCCTAACCCTAACCCCTACCCTAACACTAACAAGTACCCTAATCCTAACCAATACCCTAAACCGAGCCCTAACCCTAACACTAACCCTAACCCTAACCCTAACCCATACCCTACGCCGTACCCGAAGCCCTCCCCGAACCCGTACCCTAAGCCGTACCCTAAGCCTAACCCCAAGCCTAACCCTAACCCTTGGTTACCCTTCACTGCTTCTGCCTCCAATAGCTTTCCTAAGCACTAGTGTTTTAAGGAACAGCTTAAAAAGAGAATCCTAATGTGATTTCTTTATAATGGGTGTGTTCCTTATCTTATCCTAGTGTCTAAACTCTTCTCCATGGCTGGACCCCCAAATAATATTCCTTTACGTGCTAAGGTGTATCTAGAGAGTGGGATAGGTTTAATAACTACCCTAACCCTAACACGTACCCTAAACCTAACCCCTACCCTACCCCTAACATGTACCCTAATTCTATCCCGTACCCTAAACCGAGCCCTAACCCTAACACTAACCCTAACCCTAACCCATACCCTACGCCGTACCCAAAGCCCTCGCCGAACCCGTACCCTAAGCCGTACCCTAAGCCGTACCCTAAGCCTAACCCTAACCCTAGGCTACCCTTGACTGCTTCTTCCTCCAATAGATTTCCTAAGCATTAGTGTTTTAAGGAACAGCTTAAAAATAGAATCCTAATGTGATTTCTTTATAATGGGTGTGTTCCTTATCGTATCCTAGTGTCTAAACTCTTCTCCATGGCTGGACCCCCAAATAATATTCCTTTACGTGCTAAGGGGTATCTAGAGAGTGGGATAGGTTTAATAACTACCCTAACCCTAACGCGTACCCTAAACCTATCCCCTACCCTAACCCTAACACGTACCCTAATCCTAACCCGTACCCTAAACCGAGCCCTAACCCTAACACTAACCCTAACCCTAACCCTAACCCATACCCTACGCCGTACCCGAAGCCCTCACCGAACCCGTACCCTAAGCCGTACCCTAAGCCTAACCCTAAGCCTAACCCTAACCCTAGGCTACCCTTGACTGCTTCTGCCTCCAATAGATTTCCTAAGCACTAGTGTTTTAAGGAACAGCTTAAAAAGAGAATCCTAATGTGATTTCTTTATAATGGGTGTGTTCCTTATATTATCCTAGTGTCTAAACTCTTCTCCATGGCTGGACCTCCAAATAATATTCCTTTATGTGCTAAGGGGTATCTACAGAGTGGGATAGGTTTAATAACTAACCTAACACTAACGCGTACCCTAACCCTAACCCCTACCCTAACACTAACACGTACCCTAATCCTAACCAAAACCCTAAACCGAGCCCTAACCCTAACACTAACCCTAACCCTAACCCTAACCCATACCCTACGCCGTACCCGAAGCCCTCCCCGAACCCGTACCCTAAGCCGTACCCTAAGCCTAACCCCAAGCCTAACCCTAACCCTAGGCTACCCTTGACTGCTTCTGCCTCCAATAGATTTCCTAAGCACTAGTGTTTTAAGGAACAACTTAAAAAGAGAATCCTAATGTGATTTCTTTATAATGGGTGTGTTCCTTATCTTATCCTAGTGTCTAAACTCTTCTCCATGGCTGCACCTCCAAATAATATTCCTTTACGTGCTAAGGGGTATCTAGAGAGTGGGATAGGTTTAATAACTACCCTAACACTAACGCGTACCCTAACCCTAACCCCTACCCTAACCCTAACACGTACCCTAATCCTAACCAATACCCTAAACCGAGCCCTAACCCTAACACTAACCCTAACCCTAACCCTAACCCATACCCTAAGCCGTACCCGAAGCCCTCCCCAAACCCGTACCCTAAGCCGTAACCTAAGCCGTACCCTAAGCCTAACCCTAACCCTAGGCTACCCTTGACTGCTTCTGCCTCCAATAGATTTCCTAAGCACTAGTGTTTTAAGGAACAGCTTAAAAAGAGAATCCTAATGTGATTTCTTTATAATGTGTCTGTTCCTTATCTTATCCTAGTGTCTAAACTCTTCTCCATGGCTGGAACTCCAAATAATATTCCTTTACGTGCTAAGGTGTATCTAGAGAGTGGGATAGGTTTAATAACTACCCTAACCCTAACGCGTACCCTAAACCTAACCCCTACCCTAACCCTAACATGTACCCTAATTCTATCCCGTACCCTAAACCGAGCCCTAACCCTAACACTAACCCTAACCCTAACCCTAACCCATACCCTACGCCGTACCCAAAGCCCTCCCCGAACCCGTACCGTAAGCCGTACCCTAAGCCGTACCCTAAGCCTAACCCTAACCCTAGGCTACCCTTGACTGCTTCTTCCTCCAATAGATTTCCTAAGCACTAGTGTTTTAAGGAACAGCTTAAAAAGAGAATCCTAATGTGATTTCTTTATAATGGGTGTGTTCCTTATCTTATCCTAGTGTCTAAACTCTTCTCCATGGCGGGACCCCCAAATAATATTACTTTACGTGCTAAGGGGTATCTAGAGAGTGGGATAGGTTTAATAACTACCCTAACCCTAACGCGTACCCTAACCCTATCCCCTACCCTAACCCTAACACGTACCCTAATCCTAACCCGTACCCTAAACCGAGCCCTAACCCTAACACTAACCCTAACCCTAACCCATACCCTACGCCGTACCCGAAGCCCTCACCGAACCCGTACCCTAAGCCGTACCCTAAGCCTAACCCTAAGCCTAACCCTAACCCTAGGCTACCCTTGACTGCTTCTGCCTCCAATAGATTTCCTAAGCACTAGTGTTTTAAGGAACAGCTTAAAAAGAGAATCCTAATGTGATTTCTTTATAATGGGTGTGTTCCTTATCTTATCCTAGTGTCTAAACTCTTCAACATGGCTGGACCTCCAAATAATATTCCTTTACGTGCTAAGGGGTATCTACAGAGTGGGATAGGTTTAATAACTAACCTAAAACTAACGCGTACCCTAACCCTAACCCCTACCCTAACACTAACACGTACCCTAATCCTAACCAAAATCCTAAACCGAGCCCTAACCCTAACACTAACCCTAACCCTAACCCTAACCCATACCCTACGCCGTACCCGAACCCCTCCCCGAACCCGTACCCTAAGCCGTACCCTAAGCCTAACCCCAAGCCTAACCCTAACCCTAGGCTACCCTTGACTGCTTCTGCCTCCAATAGATTTCCTAAGCACTAGTGTTTTAAGGAACAACTTAAAAAGAGAATCCTAATGTGATTTCTTTATAATGGGTGTGTTCCTTATCTTATCCTAGTGTCTAAACTCTTCTCCATGGCTGCACCTCCAAATAATATTCCTTTACGTGCTAAGGGGTATCTAGAGAGTGGGATAGGTTTAATAACTACCCTAACCCTAACGCGTACCCTAAACCTATCCCCTACCCTAACCCTAACACGTACCCTAATCCTAACCCGTACCCTAAACCGAGCCCTAACCCTAACACTAACCCTAACCCTAACCCTAACCCATACCCTACGCCGTACCAGAAGCCCTCACCGAACCCATACCCTAAGCCGTACCCTAAGCCTAACCCTAAGCCTAACCCTAACCCTAGGCTACCCTTGACTGCTTCTGCCTCCAATAGATTTCCTAAGCACTAGTGTTTTAAGGAACAGCTTAAAAAGAGAATCCTAATGTGATTTCTTTATAATGGGTGTGTTCCTTATCTTATCCTAGTGTCTAAACTCTTCTCCATGGCTGGACCTCCAAATAATATTCCTTTACGTGCTAAGGGGTATCTACAGAGTGGGATAGGATTAATAACTAACCTAACACTAATGCGTACCCTAACCCTAACCCCTACCCTAACCCTAACACGTACCCTAATCCTAACCCGTACCCTAAACCGAGCCCTAACCCTAACACTAACCCTAACCCTAACCCTAACCCATACCCTACGCCGTACCAGAAGCCCTCCCCGAACCCGTACCCTAAGCCGTACCCTAAGCCTAACCCTAATCCTAACCCTAAACCTAGGCTACCCTTGACTGCTTCTGCCTCCAATAGATTTCCTAAGCATTAGTGTTTTAAGGAACAACTTAAAAAGAGAATCCTAATGTGATTTCTTTATAATGGGTGTGTTCCTCATCTTATCCTAGTGTCTAAACTCTTCTCCATGGCTGGACCTCCAAATAATATTCCTTTACGTGCTAAGGGGTATCTACAGAGTGGGATAGGTTTAATAACTAACCTAACACTAACGCGTACCCTAACCCTAACCCCTACCCTAACACTAACACGTACCCTAATCCTAACGAAAACCCTAAACCGAGCCCTAACCCTAACACTAACCCTAACCCTAACCCTAACCCATACCCTACGCCGTACCCGAACCCCTCCCCGAACCCGTACCCTAAGCCGTACCCTAAGCCTAACCCCAAGCCTAACCCTAACCCTAGGCTACCCTTGACTGCTTCTGCCTCCAATAGATTTCCTAAGCATTAGTGTTTTAAGGAACAACTTAAAAAGAGAATCCTAATGTGATTTCTTTATAATGGGTGTGTTCCTTATCTTATCCTAGTGTCTAAACTCTTCTCCATGGCTGCACCTCCAAATAATATTCCTTTACGTGCTAAGGGGTATCTAGAGAGTGGGATAGGTTTAATAACTACCCTAACACTAACGCGTACCCTAACTCTAACCCCTACCCTAACCCTAACACGTACCCTAATCCTAACCAATACCCTAAACCGAGCCCTAAACCTAACACTAACCCTAACCCTAACCCATACCCTACGCCGTACCCGAAGCCCTCCCCGAACCCGTACCCTAAGCCGTACCCTAAGCCGTACCCTAAGCCTAACCCTAACCCTAGGCTACCCTTGACTGCTTCTGCCTCCAATAGATTTCCTAAGCACTAGTGTTTTAAGGAACAACTTAAAAAGAGAATCCTAATGTCATTTCTTTATAATGGGTGTGTTCCTTATCTTATCCTAGTGTCTAAACTCTTCTCCATGGCTGGACCTCCAAATAATATTCCTTTACGTGCTGAGGGGTATCTAGAGAGTGGGATAGGTTTAATAACTACCCTAACACTAACGCGTACCATAACCCTAACCCCTACCCTAACACTAACTCGTACCCTAATCCTAACCAATACCCTAAACCGAGCCCTAACCCTAACACTAACCCTAACCCTAACCCTAACCCATACCCTACGCCATACCCGAAGCCCTCACCGAACCAGTACCCTAAGCCGTACCCTAAGCCGTACCCTAAGCCTAACCCTAACCCTAGGCTACCCTTCACTGCTTCTGCCTCCAATAGATTTCCTAAGCACTAGTGTTTTAAGGAACAGCTTAAAAAGAGAATCCTAATGTGATTTCTTTATAATGGGTGTGTTCCTTATCTTATCCTAGTGTCTAAACTCTTCTCCATGGCTGGACCTCCAAATAATATTCCTTTACGTGCTAAGGGGTATCTAGAGATTGGGATAGGTTTAATAAATACCCTAACACTAACGCGTACCCTAACCCTAACCCCTACCCTAACCCTAACACGTACCCTAATCCTAACCAATACCCTAAGCCGAGCCCTAACCCGAACACTAACCCTAACCCTAACACTAACCCATACCCTAAGCCGTACCCGAAGCCCTCCCCAAACCCGTACCCTAAGCCGTACCCTAAGCCGTACCCTAAGCCTAACCCTAACCCTAGGCTACCCTTGACTGCTTCTGCCTCCAATAGATTTCCTAAGCACTAGTGTTTTAAGGAACAGCTTAAAAAGAGAATCCTAATGTGATTTCTTTATAATGTGTCTGTTCCTTATCTTATCCTAGTGTCTAAACTCTTCTCCATGGCTGGAACTCCAAATAATATTCCTTTACGTGCTAAGCGGTATCTAGAGAGTGGGATAGGTTTAATAACTACCCTAACACTAACGCGTACCCTAACCCTAACCCCTACCCTAACACTAACAAGTACCCTAATCCTAACCAATACCCTAAACCGAGCCCTAACCCTAACACTAACCCTAACCCTAACCCTAACCCATACCCTACGCCGTACCCGAAGCCCTCCCCGAACCCGTACCCTAAGCCGTACCCTAAGCCTAACCCCAAGCCTAACCCTAACCCTTGGTTACCCTTCACTGCTTCTGCCTCCAATAGCTTTCCTAAGCACTAGTGTTTTAAGGAACAGCTTAAAAAGAGAATCCTAATGTGATTTCTTTATAATGGGTGTGTTCCTTATCTAATCCTAGTGTCTAAACTCTTCTCCATGGCTGGACCGCCAAATAATATTCCTTGACGTGCTAAGGTGTATCTAGAGAGTGGGATAGGTTTAATAACTACCCTAACACTAACGCGTACCCTAACCCTAACCCCTACCCTAACCCTAACACGTACCCTAATCCTAACCCGTACCCTAAACCGAGCCCTAACCCTAACACTAACCCTAACCCTAACCCTAACCCATACCCTACGCCGTACCCGAAGCCCTCCCCGAACCCGTACCCTAAGCCGTACCCTAAGCCTAACCCTAAGCCTAACCCTAACCCTAGGCTACCCTTGACTGCTTCTGCCTCCAATAGATTTCCTAAGCACTAGTGTTTTAAGGAACAGCTTAAAAAGAGAATCCTAATGTGATTTCTTTATAATGGGTGCGTTCCTTATCTTATCCTAGTGTCTAACCTCTTCTCCATGGCTGGACCTCCAAATAATATTCCTTTACGTGCTAAGGGGTATCTAGAGAGTGGGATAGGTTTAATAACTACCCTAACACTAACGCGTACCCTAACCCTAACCCCTACCCTAACACTAACACGTATCCTAATCCTAACCAATACCCTAAACCGAGCCCTAACCCTAACACTAACCCTAACCCTAACCCTAACCCTAACCCATACCCTATGCCATACCCGAAGCCCTCCCCGAACCCGTACCCTAAGCCGTACCCTAAGCCTAACCCCAAGCCTAACCCTAACCCTTGGTTACCCTTGACTGCTTCTGCCTCCAATAGATTTCCTAAGCACTAGTATTTTAAGGAACAGCTTAAAAAGAGAATCCTAATGTGATTTCTTTATAATGGGTGTGTTCCTTATCTTATCCTAGTGTCTAAACTCTTCTCCATGGCTGGACCTCCAAATAATATTCCTTTATGTGCTAAGGGGTATCTAGAGAGTGGGATAGTTTTAATAACTACCCTAACACTAAAGCGTACCCTAACCCTAACCCCAACCCTAACCATAACACGTACCCTAATCCTAACCAATACCCTAAACCGAGCCGTAACCCTAACACTAACCCTAACCCTAACCATAACCCATACCCTACGCCGTACCCGAAGCCCTCCACGAACCCGTACCCTAAGCCGTACCCTAAGCCGTACCCTAAGCCTAACCCTAACCCTAGGCTACCCTTGACTGCTTCTGGTCCAATAGATTTCCTAAGCACTAGTGTTTTAAGGAACAGCTTAAAAAGAGAATCCTAATGTGATTTCTTTATAATGGGTGTGTTCCTTATCTTATCCTAGTGTCTAAACTCTTCTCCATGGCTGGACCTCCAAATAATATTCCTTTACGTGCTAAGGGGTATCTAGAGATTGGGATAGGTTTAATAAATACCCTAACACTAACGCGTACCCTAACCCTAACCCCTACCCCAACCCTAACTCGTACCCTAATCCTAACCAATACCCTAAGCCGAGCCCTAACCCTAACACTAACCCTAACCCTAACCCTAACCCATACCCTAAGCCGTACCCGAAGCCCTCCCCAAACCCGTACCCTAAGCCGTACCCTAAGCCGTACCCTAAGCCTAACCCTAACCCTAGGCTACCCTTGACTGCTTCTGCCTCCAATAGATTTCCTAAGCACTAGTGTTTTAAGGAACAGCTTAAAAAGAGAATCCTAATGTGATTTCTTTATAATGTGTCTGTTCCTTATCTTATCCTAGTGTCTAAACTCTTCTCCATGGCTGGAACTCCAAATAATATTCCTTTACGTGCTAAGCGGTATCTAGAGAGTGGGATAGGTTTAATAACTACCCTAACACTAACGCGTACCCTAACCCTGACCCCTACCCTAACACTAACAAGTACCCTAATCCTAACCAATACCCTAAACCGAGCCCTAACCCTAACACTAACCCTAACCCTAACCCTAACCCATACCCTACGCCGTACCCGAAGCCCTCCCCGAACCCGTACCCTAAGCCGTAACCTAAGCCTAACCCCAAGCCTAACCCTAACCCTTGTTTACCCTTCACTGCTTCTGCCTCCAATAGCTTTCCTAAGCACTAGTGTTTTAAGGAACAGCTTAAAAAGAGAATCCTAATGTGATTTCTTTATAATGGGTGTGTTCCTTATCTTATCCTAGTGTCTAAACTCTTCTCCATGGCTGGACCCCCAAATAATATTCCTTTACGTGCTAAGGTGTATGTAGAGAGTGGGATAGGTTTAATAACTACCCTAACCCTAACGCGTACCCTAAACCTAACCCCTACCCTACCCCTAACATGTACCCTAATTCTATCCCGTACCCTAAACCGAGCCCTAACCCTAACACTAACCCTAACCCTAACCCATACCCTACGCCGTACCCAAAGCCCTCCCCGAACCCGTACCCTAAGCCGTACCCTAAGCCGTACCCTAAGCCTAACCCTAACCCTAGGCTACCCTTGACTGCTTCTTCCTCCAATAGATTTCCTAAGCACTAGTGTTTTAAGGAACAGCTTAAAAATAGAATCCTAATGTGATTTCTTTATAATGGGTGTGTTCCTTATCGTATCCTAGTGTCTAAACTCTTCTCCATGGCTGGACCCCCAAATAATATTACTTTACGTGCTAAGGGGTATCTAGAGAGTGGGATAGGTTTAATAACTACCCTAACCCTAACGCGTACCCTAACCCTATCCCCTACCCTAACCCTAACACGTACCCTAATCCTAACCCGTACCCTAAACCGACCCCTAACCCTAACACTAACCCTAACCCTAACCCTAACCCATACCCTACGCCGTACACGAAGCCCTCACCGAACCCGTACCCTAAGCCGTACCCTAAGCCGTACCCTAAGCCTAACCCTAACCCTAGGCTACCCTTGACTGCTTCTGCCTCCAATAGATTTCCTAAGCACTAGTGTTTTAAGGAACAGCTTAAAAAGAGAATCCTAATGTGATTTCTTTATAATGGGTGTGTTCCTTATCTTATCCTAGTGTCTAAACTCTTCTCCATGGCTGGACCTCCAAATAATATTCCTTTACGTGCTAAGGGGTATCTACAGAGTGGGATAGGTTTAATAACTAACCTAACACTAACGCGTACCCTAACCCTAACCCCTACCCTAACACTAACACGTACCCTAATCCTAACCACAACCCTAAACCGAGCCCTAACCCTAACACTAACCCTAACCCTAACCCTAACCCATACCCTACGCCGTACCCGAAGCCCTCCCCGAACCCGTACCCTAAGCCGTACCCTAAGCCTAACCCCAAGCCTAACCCTAACCCTAGGCTACCCTTGACTGCTTCTGCCTCCAATAGATTTCCTAAGCACTAGTGTTTTAAGGAACAACTTAAAAAGAGAATCCTAATGTGATTTCTTTATAATGGGTGTGTTCCTTATCTTATCCTAGTGTCTAAACTCTTCTCCATGGCTGCACCTCCAAATAATATTCCTTTACGTGCTAAGGGGTATCTAGAGAGTGGGATAGGTTTAATAACTACCCTAACACTAACGCGTACCCTAACCCTAACCCCTACCCTAACCCTAACACGTACCCTAATCCTAAGCAATACCCTAAACCGAGCCCTAACCCTAACACTAACCCTAACCCTAACCCTAACCCATACCCTACGCCGTACCCGAACCCCTCCCCGAACCCGTACCCTAAGCCGTACCCTAAGCCGTACCCTAAGCCGTACCCTAACCCTAGGCTACCCTTCACTGCTTCTGCCTCCAATAGATTTCCTAAGCACTAGTGTTTTAAGGAACAGCTTAAAAAGAGAATCCTAATGTGATTTCTTTATAATGGGTGTGTTCCTTATCTTATCCTAGTGTCTAAACTCTTCTCCATGGCTGGACCTCCAAATAATATTCCTTTACGTGCTAAGGGGTATCTAGAGAGTGGGATAGGTTTAATAACTACCCTAACACTAACGCGTACCCTAACCCTAACCCCTACCCTAACACTAACAAGTACCCTAATCCTAACCAATACCCTAAACCGAGCCCTAACCCTAACACTAACCCTAACCCTAACCCTAACCCATACCCTACGCCGTACCCGAAGCCCTCCCCGAACCCGTACCCTAAGCCGTACCCTAAGCCTAACCCCAAGCCTAACCCTAACCCTAGGCTACCCTTGACTGCTTCTGCCTCCAATAGATTTCCTAAGCACTAGTGTTTTAAGGAACAGCTTAAAAAGAGAATCCTAATGTGATTTCTTTATAATGGGTGTGTTCCTTATCTTATCCTAGTGTCTAAACTCTTCTCCATGGCTGGACCCCCAAATAATATTCCTTTACGTGCTAAGGGGTATCTAGAGAGTGGGATAGCTTTAATAACTACCCTAACACTAACGCATACCCTAACCCTAACCCCTACCCTAACCCTAACACGTACCCTAATCCTAACCAATACCCTAAACCGAGCCCTAACCCTAACACTAACCCTAACCCTAACCCTAACCCATACCCTACGCCGTACCCGAAGCCATCCACGAACCCGTACCCTAAGCCGTACCCTAAGCCGTACCCTAAGCCTAACCCTAACCCTAGGCTACCCTTGACTGCTTCTGCCTCCAATAGATTTCCTAAGCACTAGTGTTTTAAGGAACAGCTTAAAAAGAGAATCCTAATGTGATTTCTTTACAATGGGTGTGTTCCTTATCTTATCCTAGTGTCTAAACTCTTCTCCATATCTGGACCTCCAAATAATATTCCTTTACGTGCTAAGGGGTATCTAGAGACTGGGATAGGTTTAATAACTACCCTAACACTAACGCGTACCCTAACCCTAACCCCTACCCTAACCCTAACACGTAACCTAATCCTAACCAATACCCTAAACCGAGCCCTAACCCTAACACTAACCCTAACCGTAACCCTAACCCATACCCTACGCCGTACCCGAAGCCCTCCCCGAACCGGTACCCTAAGCCGTACCCTAAGCCGTACCCTAAGCCTAACCCTAACCCTAGGCTACCCTTGACTGCTTCTGCCTCCAATAGATTTTCTAAGCACTAGTGTTTAAGGAACAGCTTAAAAAGAGAATCCTAATGTGATTTCTTTATAATGGGTGTGTTCCTTATCTTATCCTAGTGTCTAAACTCTTCTCCATGGCTGAACCTCCAAATAATATTCCTTTACGTGCTAAGGGGTATCTAGAGAGTGGGTTAGGTTTAATAACTACCCTAACACTAACGCGTACCCTAACCCTAACCCCTACCCTAACCCTAACACGTACCCTAATCCTAACCAATACCCTAAACCGAGCCCTAACCCTAACACTAACCCTAACCCTAACCCTAACCCATACCCTACGCCGTACCCGAAGCCCTCCCCGAACCGGTACCCTAAGCCGTACCCTAAGCCGTACCCTAAGCCTAACCCTAACCCTAGGCTACCCTTGACTGCTTCTGCCTCCAATAGATTTTCTAAGCACTAGTGTTTTAAGGAACAGCTTAAAAAGAGAATCCTAATGTGATTTCTTTATAATGGGTGTGTTCCTTATCTTATCCTAGTGTCTAAACTCTTCTCCATGGCTGGACCTCCAAATAATATTCCTTTATGTGCTAAGGGTTATCTAGAGAGTGGGATAGGTTTAATAACTACCCTAACACTAACGCGTACCCTAACCCTAAACCCTACCCTAACCCTAACACGTACCCTAATCCTAACCAATACCCTATACCGAGCCCTAACCCTAACACTAACCCTAACCCTAACCCTAACCCATACCCTACGCCGTACCAGAAGCCCTCCCCGAACCCGTACCCTAAGCCGTACCCTAAGCCTAACCCTAATCCTAATCCTAAACCTAGGCTACCCTTGACTGCTTCTGCCTCCAATAGATTTCCTAAGCATTAGTGTTTTAAGGAACAGCTTAAAAAGAGAATCCTAATGTGATTTCTTTATAATGGGTGTGTTCTTTATCTTATCCTAGTGTCTAAACTCTTCTCCATGGCTGGACCTCCAAATAATATTCCTTTACGTGCTAAGGGGTATCTACAGAGTGGGATAGGTTTAATAACTAACCTAACACTAACGCGTACCCTAACCCTAACCACTACCCTAACACTAACACGTACCCTAATCCTAACGAAAACCCTAAACCGAGCCCTAACCCTAACACTAACCCTAACCCTAACCCTAACCCATACCCTACGCCGTACCCGAACCCCTCCCCGAACCCGTACCCTAAGCCGTACCCTAAGCCTAACCCCAAGCCTAACCCTAACCCTAGGCTACCCTTGACTGCTTCTGCCTCCAATAGATTTCCTAAGCATTAGTGTTTTAAGGAACAACTTAAAAAGAGAATCCTAATGTGATTTCTTTATAATGGGTGTGTTCCTTATCTTATCCTAGTGTCTAAACTCTTCTCCATGGCTGCACCTCCAAATAATATTCCTTTACGTGCTAAGGGGTATCTAGAGAGTGGGATAGGTTTAATAACTACCCTAACACTAACGCGTACCCTAACCCTAACCCCTACCCTAACCCTAACACGTACCCTAATCCTAACCAATACCCTAAACCGAGCCCTAAACCTAACACTAACCCTAACCCTAACCCATACCCTACGCCGTACCCGAAGCCCTCCCCGAACCCGTACCCTAAGCCGTACCCTAAGCCGTACCCTAAGCCTAACCCTAACCCTAGGCTACCCTTGACTGCTTCTGCCTCCAATAGATTTCCTAAGCACTAGTGTTTTAAGGAACAACTTAAAAAGAGAATCCTAATGTCATTTCTTTATAATGGGTGTGTTCCTTATCTTATCCTAGTGTCTAAACTCTTCTCCATGGCTGGACCTCCAAATAATATTCCTTTACGTGCTGAGGGGTATCTAGAGAGTGGGATAGGTTTAATAACTACCCTAACACTAACGCGTACCATAACCCTAACCCCTACCCTAACACTAACTCGTACCCTAATCCTAACCAATACCCTAAACCGAGCCCTAACCCTAACACTAACCCTAACCCTAACCCTAACCCATACCCTACGCCATACCCGAAGCCCTCACCGAACCAGTACCCTAAGCCGTACCCTAAGCCGTACCCTAAGCCTAACCCTAACCCTAGGCTACCCTTCACTGCTTCTGCCTCCAATAGATTTCCTAAGCACTAGTGTTTTAAGGAACAGCTTAAAAAGAGAATCCTAATGTGATTTCTTTATAATGGGTGTGTTCCTTATCTTATCCTAGTGTCTAAACTCTTCTCCATGGCTGGACCTCCAAATAATATTCCTTTACGTGCTAAGGGGTATCTAGAGATTGGGATAGGTTTAATAAATACCCTAACACTAACGCGTACACTAACCCTAACCCCTACCCTAACCCTAACACGTACCCTAATCCTAACCAATACCCTAAGCCGAGCCCTAACCCGAACACTAACCCTAACCCTAACACTAACCCATACCCTAAGCCGTACCCGAAGCCCTCCCCAAACCCGTACCCTAAGCCGTACCCTAAGCCGTACCCTAAGCCTAACCCTAACCCTAGGCTACCCTTGACTGCTTCTGCCTCCAATAGATATCCTAAGCACTAGTGTTTTAAGGAACAGCTTAAAAAGAGAATCCTAATGTGATTTCTTTATAATGTGTCTGTTCCTTATCTTATCCTAGTGTCTAAACTCTTCTCCATGGCTGGAACTCCAAATAATATTCCTTTACGTTCTAAGCGGTATCTAGAGAGTGGGATAGGTTTAATAACTACCCTAACACTAACGCGTACCCTAACCCTAACCCCTACCCTAACACTAACAAGTACCCTAATCCTAACCAATACCCTAAACCGAGCCCTAACCCTAACACTAACCCTAACCCTAACCCTAACCCATACCCTACGCCGTACCCGAAGCCCTCCCCGAACCCGTACCCTAAGCCGTACCCTAAGCCTAACCCCAAGCCTAACCCTAACCCTTGGTTACCCTTCACTGCTTCTGCCTCCAATAGCTTTCCTAAGCACTAGTGTTTTAAGGAACAGCTTAAAAAGAGAATCCTAATGTGATTTCTTTATAATGGGTGTGTTCCTTATCTTATCCTAGTGTCTAAACTCTTCTCCATGGCTGGACCCCCAAATAATATTCCTTTACGTGCTAAGGTGTATCTAGAGAGTGGGATAGGTTTAATAACTACCCTAACCCTAACGCGTACCCTAAACCTAACCCCTACCCTACCACTAACATGTACCCTAATTCTATCCCGTACCCTAAACCGAGGCCTAAACCTAACACTAACCCTAAACCTAACCCATACCCTACGCCGTACCCAAAGCCCTCCCCGAACCCGTACCCTAAGCCGTACCCTAAGCCGTACCCTAAGCCTAACCCTAACCCTAGGCTACCCTTGACTGCTTCTTCCTCCAATAGATTTCCTAAGCACTAGTGTTTTAAGGAACAGCTTAAAAATAGAATCCTAATGTGATTTCTTTATAATGGGTGTGTTCCTTATCGTATCCTAGTGTCTAAACTCTTCTCCATGGCTGGACCCCCAAATAATATTCCTTTACGTGCTAAGGGGTATCTAGAGAGTGGGATAGGTTTAATAACTACCCTAACCCTAACGCGTACCTTAACCCTATCCCCTACCCTAACCCTAACACGTACCCTAATCCTAACCCGTACCCTAAACCGAGCCCTAACCCTAACACTAACCCTAACCCTAACCCTAACCCATACCCTACGCCGTACCCGAAGCCCTCCCCGAACCCGTACCCTAAGCCGTACCCTAAGCCTAACCCCAAGCCTAACCCTAACCCTAGGCTACCCTTGACTGCTTCTGCCTCCAATAGATTTCCTAAGCACTAGTGTTTTAAGGAACAACTTAAAAAGAGAATCCTAATGTGATTTCTTTATAATGGGTGTGTTCCTTATCTTATCCTAGTGTCTAAACTCTTCTCCATGGCTGCACCTCCAAATAATATTCCTTTACGTGCTAAGGGGTATCTAGAGAGTGGGATAGGTTTAATAACTACCCTAACACTAACGCGTACCCTAACCCTAACCCCTACCCTAACCCTAACACGTACCCTAATCCTAACCAATACCCTAAACCGAGCCCTAACCCTAACCCTAACACGTACCCTAATCCTAACCAATACCCTAAACCGAGCCCTAACCCTAACACTAACCCTAACCCTAACCCTAACCCATACCCTACGCCATACCCAAAGCCCTCCCCGAACCCGTACCCTAAGCCGTACCCTAAGCCGTACCCTAAGCCGTACCCTAACCCTAGGCTACCCTTCACTGCTTCTGCCTCCAATAGATTTCCTAAGCACTAGTGTTTTAAGGAACAGCTTAAAAAGAGAATCCTAATGTGATTTCTTTATAATGGGTGTGTTCCTTATCTTATCCTAGTGTCTAAACTCTTCTCCATGGCTGGACCTCCAAATAATATTCCTTTACGTGCTAAGGGGTATCTAGAGATTGGGATAGGTTTAATAAATACCCTAACACTAACGCGTACCCTAACCCTAACCCCTACCCTAACCCTAACACGTACCCTAATCCTAACCAATACCCTAAGCCGAGCCCTAACCCTAACACTAACCCTAACCCTAACCCTAACCCATACCCTAAGCCGTACCCGAAGCCCTCCCCAAACCCGTACCCTAAGCCGTACCCTAAGCCGTACCCTAAGCCTAACCCTAACCCTAGGCTACCCTTGACTGCTTCTGCCTCCAATAGATTTCCTAAGCACTAGTGTTTTAAGGAACAGCTTAAAAAGAGAATCCTAATGTGATTTCTTTATAATGTGTCTGTTCCTTATCTTATCCTAGTGTCTAAACTCTTCTCCATGGCTGGAACTCCAAATAATATTCCTTTACATGCTAAGCGGTATCTAGAGAGTGGGATAGGTTTAATAACTACCCTAACACTAACGCGTACCCTAACCCTAACCCCTACCCTAACACTAACACGTACCCTAATCCTAACCAATACCCTAAACCGAGCCCTAACCCTAACCCTAACCCTAACCCATACCCTACGCCGTACCCGAAGCCCTCCCCGAACCCGTACCCTAAGCCGTACCCTAAGCCTAACCCCAAGCCTAACCCTAACACTTGGTTACCCTTGACTGCTTCTGCCTCCAATAGCTTTCCTAAGCACTAGTGTTTTAAGGAACAGCTTAAAAAGAGAATCCTAATGTGATTTCTTTATAATGGGTGTGTTCCTTATCTTATCCTAGTGTCTAAACTCTTCTCCATGGCTGGACCCCCAAATAATATTCCTTTACGTGCTAAGGTGTATCTAGAGAGTGGGATAGGTTTAATAACTACCCTAACCCTAACGCGTACCCTAAACCTAACCCCTACCCTAACCCTAACATGTACCCTAATTCTATCCCGTACCCTAAACCGAGCCCTAACCCTAACACTAACCCTAACCCTAACCCTAACCCATACCCTACGCCGTACCCAAAGCACTCCCCGAACCCGTACCGTAAGCCGTACCCTAAGCCGTACCCTAAGCCTAACCCTAACCCTAGGCTACCCTTGACTGCTTCTTCCTCCAATAGATTTCCTAAGCACTAGTGTTTTAAGGAACAGCTTAAAAAGAGAATCCTAATGTGATTTCTTTATAATGGGTGTGTTCCTTATCTTATCCTAGTGTCTAAACTCTTCTCCATGGCTGGACCCCCAAATAATATTCCTTTACGTGCTAAGGGGTATCTAGAGAGTGGGATAGGTTTAATAACTACCCTAACCCTAACGCGTACCCTAACCCTATCCCCTACCCTAACCCTAACACGTACCCTAATCCTAACCCGTACCCTAAACCTAGCCCTAACCCTAACACTAACCCTAACCCTAACCCTAACCCATACCCTACGACGTACCCGAAGCCCTCACCGAACCCGTACCCTAAGCCGTACCCTAAGCCTAACCCTAAGCCTAACCCTAACCCTAGGCTACCCTTGACTGCTTCTGCCTTCAATAGACTTCCTAAGCACTAGTGTTTTAAGGAACAGCTTAAAAAGAGAATCCTAATGTGATTTCTTTATAATGGGTGTGTTCCTTATCTTATCCTAGTGTCTAAACTCTTCTCCATGGCTGGACCTCCAAATAATATTCCTTTACGTGCTAAGGGGTATCTACAGAGTGGGATAGGTTTAATAACTAACCTAACACTAACGCGTACCCTAACCCTAACCCCTACCCTAATACTAACACGTACCCTAATCCTAACCAAAACTCTAAACCGAGCCCTAACCCTAACACTAACCCTAACACTAACCCTAACCCATACCCTACGCCGTACCCGAACCCCTCCCCGAACCCGTACCCTAAGCCGTACCCTAAGCCTAACCCCAAGCCTAACCCTAACCCTAGGCTACCCTTGACTGCTTCTGCCTCCAATAGATTTCCTAAGCACTAGTGTTTTAAGGAACAACTTAAAAAGAGAATCCT
Organism: Balaenoptera physalus; assembly: GCF_965194825.1. Classification (NCBI taxonomy): domain Eukaryota; kingdom Metazoa; phylum Chordata; class Mammalia; order Artiodactyla; family Balaenopteridae; genus Balaenoptera; species Balaenoptera physalus. The sequence goes on along the minus strand of NW_028126410.1, from coordinate 67,268 downwards.
AATGTGATTTCTTTATAATGGGTGTGTTCCTTATCTTATCCTAGTGTCTAAACTCTTCTCCATGGCTGCACCTCCAAATAATATTCCTTTACGTGCTAAGGGGTATCTAGAGAATGGGATAGGTTTAATAACTACCCTAACACTAACGCGTACCCTAACCCTAACCCCTACCCTAACCCTAACACGTACCCTAATCCTAACCAATACCCTAAACCGAGCCCTAACCCTAACACTAACCCTAACCCTAACCCTAACCCATACCCTAAGCCGTACCCGAAGCCCTCCCCAAACCCGTACCCTAAGCCGTACCCTAAGCCTAACCCTAACCCTAGGCTACCCTTGACTGCTTCTGCCTCCAATAGATTTCCTAAGCACTAGTGTTTTAAGGAACAGCTTAAAAAGAGAATCCTAATGTGATTTCTTTATAATGTGTCTGTTCCTTATCTTATCCTAGTGTCTAAACTCTTCTCCATGGCTGGAACTCCAAATAATATTCCTTTACGTGCTAAGCGGTATCTAGAGAGTGGGATAGGTTTAATAACTACCCTAACACTAACGCGTACCCTAACCCTGACCCCTACCCTAACACTAACAAGTACCCTAATCCTAACCAATACCCTAAACCGAGCCCTAACCCTAACACTAACCCTAACCCTAACCCTAACCCATACCCTACGCCGTACCCGAAGCCCTCCCCGAACCCGTACCCTAAGCCGTAACCTAAGCCTAACCCCAAGCCTAACCCTAACCCTTGTTTACCCTTCACTGCTTCTGCCTCCAATAGCTTTCCTAAGCACTAGTGTTTTAAGGAACAGCTTAAAAAGAGAATCCTAATGTGATTTCTTTATAATGGGTGTGTTCCTTATCTTATCCTAGTGTCTAAACTCTTCTCCATGGCTGGACCCCCAAATAATATTCCTTTACGTGCTAAGGTGTATCTAGAGAGTGGGATAGGTTTAATAACTACCCTAACCCTAACGCGTACCCTAAACCTAACCCCTACCCTACCCCTAACATGTACCCTAATTCTATCCCGTACCCTAAACCGAGCCCTAACCCTAACACTAACCCTAACCCTAACCCATACCCTACGCCGTACCCAAAGCCCTCCCCGAACCCGTACCCTAAGCCGTACCCTAAGCCGTACCCTAAGCCTAACCCTAACCCTAGGCTACCCTTGACTGCTTCTTCCTCCAATAGATTTCCTAAGCACTAGTGTTTTAAGGAACAGCTTAAAAATAGAATCCTAATGTGATTTCTTTATAATGGGTGTGTTCCTTATCGTATCCTAGTGTCTAAACTCTTCTCCATGGCTGGACCCCCAAATAATATTACTTTACGTGCTAAGGGGTATCTAGAGAGTGGGATAGGTTTAATAACTACCCTAACCCTAACGCGTACCCTAACCCTATCCCCTACCCTAACCCTAACACGTACCCTAATCCTAACCCGTACCCTAAACCGACCCCTAACCCTAACACTAACCCTAACCCTAACCCTAACCCATACCCTACGCCGTACACGAAGCCCTCACCGAACCCGTACCCTAAGCCGTACCCTAAGCCTAACCCTAAGCCTAACCCTAACCCTAGGCTACCCTTGACTGCTTCTGCCTCCAATAGATTTCCTAAGCACTAGTGTTTTAAGGAACAGCTTAAAAAGAGAATCCTAATGTGATTTCTTTATAATGGGTGTGTTCCTTATCTTATCCTAGTGTCTAAACTCTTCTCCATGGCTGGACCTCCAAATAATATTCCTTTACGTGCTAAGGGGTATCTACAGAGTGGGATAGGTTTAATAACTAACCTAACACTAACGCGTACCCTAACCCTAACCCCTACCCTAACACTAACACGTACCCTAATCCTAACCACAACCCTAAACCGAGCCCTAACCCTAACACTAACCCTAACCCTAACCCTAACCCATACCCTACGCCGTACCCGAAGCCCTCCCCGAACCCGTACCCTAAGCCGTACCCTAAGCCTAACCCCAAGCCTAACCCTAACCCTAGGCTACCCTTGACTGCTTCTGCCTCCAATAGATTTCCTAAGCACTAGTGTTTTAAGGAACAACTTAAAAAGAGAATCCTAATGTGATTTCTTTATAATGGGTGTGTTCCTTATCTTATCCTAGTGTCTAAACTCTTCTCCATGGCTGCACCTCCAAATAATATTCCTTTACGTGCTAAGGGGTATGTAGAGAGTGGGATAGGTTTAATAACTACCCTAACACTAACGCGTACCCTAACCCTAACCCCTACCCTAACCCTAACACGTACCCTAATCCTAAGCAATACCCTAAACCGAGCCCTAACCCTAACACTAACCCTAACCCTAACCCTAACCCATACCCTACGCCGTACCCGAACCCCTCCCCGAACCCGTACCCTAAGCCGTACCCTAAGCCGTACCCTAAGCCGTACCCTAACCCTAGGCTACCCTTCACTGCTTCTGCCTCCAATAGATTTCCTAAGCACTAGTGTTTTAAGGAACAGCTTAAAAAGAGAATCCTAATGTGATTTCTTTATAATGGGTGTGTTCCTTATCTTATCCTAGTGTCTAAACTCTTCTCCATGGCTGGACCTCCAAATAATATTCCTTTACGTGCTAAGGGGTATCTAGAGAGTGGGATAGGTTTAATAACTACCCTAACACTAACGCGTACCCTAACCCTAACCCCTACCCTAACACTAACAAGTACCCTAATCCTAACCAATACCCTAAACCGAGCCCTAACCCTAACACTAACCCTAACCCTAACCCTAACCCATACCCTACGCCGTACCCGAAGCCCTCCCCGAACCCGTACCCTAAGCCGTACCCTAAGCCTAACCCCAAGCCTAACCCTAACCCTAGGCTACCCTTGACTGCTTCTGCCTCCAATAGATTTCCTAAGCACTAGTGTTTTAAGGAACAGCTTAAAAAGAGAATCCTAATGTGATTTCTTTATAATGGGTGTGTTCCTTATCTTATCCTAGTGTCTAAACTCTTCTCCATGGCTGGACCCCCAAATAATATTCCTTTACGTGCTAAGGGGTATCTAGAGAGTGGGATAGCTTTAATAACTACCCTAACACTAACGCATACCCTAACCCTAACCCCTACCCTAACCCTAACACGTACCCTAATCCTAACCAATACCCTAAACCGAGCCCTAACCCTAACACTAACCCTAACCCTAACCCTAACCCATACCCTACGCCGTACCCGAAGCCATCCACGAACCCGTACCCTAAGCCGTACCCTAAGCCGTACCCTAAGCCTAACCCTAACCCTAGGCTACCCTTGACTGCTTCTGCCTCCAATAGATTTCCTAAGCACTAGTGTTTTAAGGAACAGCTTAAAAAGAGAATCCTAATGTGATTTCTTTACAATGGGTGTGTTCCTTATCTTATCCTAGTGTCTAAACTCTTCTCCATATCTGGACCTCCAAATAATATTCCTTTACGTGCTAAGGGGTATCTAGAGACTGGGATAGGTTTAATAACTACCCTAACACTAACGCGTACCCTAACCCTAACCCCTACCCTAACCCTAACACGTAACCTAATCCTAACCAATACCCTAAACCGAGCCCTAACCCTAACACTAACCCTAACCGTAACCCTAACCCATACCCTACGCCGTACCCGAAGCCCTCCCCGAACCGGTACCCTAAGCCGTACCCTAAGCCGTACCCTAAGCCTAACCCTAACCCTAGGCTACCCTTGACTGCTTCTGCCTCCAATAGATTTTCTAAGCACTAGTGTTTAAGGAACAGCTTAAAAAGAGAATCCTAATGTGATTTCTTTATAATGGGTGTGTTCCTTATCTTATCCTAGTGTCTAAACTCTTCTCCATGGCTGAACCTCCAAATAATATTCCTTTACGTGCTAAGGGGTATCTAGAGAGTGGGTTAGGTTTAATAACTACCCTAACACTAACGCGTACCCTAACCCTAACCCCTACCCTAACCCTAACACGTACCCTAATCCTAACCAATACCCTAAACCGAGCCCTAACCCTAACACTAACCCTAACCCTAACCCTAACCCATACCCTACGCCGTACCCGAAGCCCTCCCCGAACCGGTACCCTAAGCCGTACCCTAAGCCGTACCCTAAGCCTAACCCTAACCCTAGGCTACCCTTGACTGCTTCTGCCTCCAATAGATTTTCTAAGCACTAGTGTTTTAAGGAACAGCTTAAAAAGAGAATCCTAATGTGATTTCTTTATAATGGGTGTGTTCCTTATCTTATCCTAGTGTCTAAACTCTTCTCCATGGCTGGACCTCCAAATAATATTCCTTTATGTGCTAAGGGTTATCTAGAGAGTGGGATAGGTTTAATAACTACCCTAACACTAACGCGTACCCTAACCCTAAACCCTACCCTAACCCTAACACGTACCCTAATCCTAACCAATACCCTATACCGAGCCCTAACCCTAACACTAACCCTAACCCTAACCCTAACCCATACCCTACGCCGTACCAGAAGCCCTCCCCGAACCCGTACCCTAAGCCGTACCCTAAGCCTAACCCTAATCCTAATCCTAAACCTAGGCTACCCTTGACTGCTTCTGCCTCCAATAGATTTCCTAAGCATTAGTGTTTTAAGGAACAGCTTAAAAAGAGAATCCTAATGTGATTTCTTTATAATGGGTGTGTTCCTTATCTTATCCTAGTGTCTAAACTCTTCTCCATGGCTGGACCTCCAAATAATATTCCTTTACGTGCTAAGGGGTATCTACAGAGTGGGATAGGTTTAATAACTAACCTAACACTAACGCGTACCCTAACCCTAACCACTACCCTAACACTAACACGTACCCTAATCCTAACGAAAACCCTAAACCGAGCCCTAACCCTAACACTAACCCTAACCCTAACCCTAACCCATACCCTACGCCGTACCCGAACCCCTCCCCGAACCCGTACCCTAAGCCGTACCCTAAGCCTAACCCCAAGCCTAACCCTAACCCTAGGCTACCCTTGACTGCTTCTGCCTCCAATAGATTTCCTAAGCATTAGTGTTTTAAGGAACAACTTAAAAAGAGAATCCTAATGTGATTTCTTTATAATGGGTGTGTTCCTTATCTTATCCTAGTGTCTAAACTCTTCTCCATGGCTGCACCTCCAAATAATATTCCTTTACGTGCTAAGGGGTATCTAGAGAGTGGGATAGGTTTAATAACTACCCTAACACTAACGCGTACCCTAACCCTAACCCCTACCCTAACCCTAACACGTACCCTAATCCTAACCAATACCCTAAACCGAGCCCTAAACCTAACACTAACCCTAACCCTAACCCATACCCTACGCCGTACCCGAAGCCCTCCCCGAACCCGTACCCTAAGCCGTACCCTAAGCCGTACCCTAAGCCTAACCCTAACCCTAGGCTACCCTTGACTGCTTCTGCCTCCAATAGATTTCCTAAGCACTAGTGTTTTAAGGAACAACTTAAAAAGAGAATCCTAATGTCATTTCTTTATAATGGGTGTGTTCCTTATCTTATCCTAGTGTCTAAACTCTTCTCCATGGCTGGACCTCCAAATAATATTCCTTTACGTGCTGAGGGGTATCTAGAGAGTGGGATAGGTTTAATAACTACCCTAACACTAACGCGTACCATAACCCTAACCCCTACCCTAACACTAACTCGTACCCTAATCCTAACCAATACCCTAAACCGAGCCCTAACCCTAACACTAACCCTAACCCTAACCCTAACCCATACCCTACGCCATACCCGAAGCCCTCACCGAACCAGTACCCTAAGCCGTACCCTATGCCGTACCCTAAGCCTAACCCTAACCCTAGGCTACCCTTCACTGCTTCTGCCTCCAATAGATTTCCTAAGCACTAGTGTTTTAAGGAACAGCTTAAAAAGAGAATCCTAATGTGATTTCTTTATAATGGGTGTGTTCCTTATCTTATCCTAGTGTCTAAACTCTTCTCCATGGCTGGACCTCCAAATAATATTCCTTTACGTGCTAAGGGGTATCTAGAGATTGGGATAGGTTTAATAAATACCCTAACACTAACGCGTACCCTAACCCTAACCCCTACCCTAACCCTAACACGTACCCTAATCCTAACCAATACCCTAAGCCGAGCCCTAACCCGAACACTAACCCTAACCCTAACACTAACCCATACCCTAAGCCGTACCCGAAGCCCTCCCCAAACCCGTACCCTAAGCCGTACCCTAAGCCGTACCCTAAGCCTAACCCTAACCCTAGGCTACCCTTGACTGCTTCTGCCTCCAATAGATTTCCTAAGCACTAGTGTTTTAAGGAACAGCTTAAAAAGAGAATCCTAATGTGATTTCTTTATAATGTGTCTGTTCCTTATCTTATCCTAGTGTCTAAACTCTTCTCCATGGCTGGAACTCCAAATAATATTCCTTTACGTTCTAAGCGGTATCTAGAGAGTGGGATAGGTTTAATAACTACCCTAACACTAACGCGTACCCTAACCCTAACCCCTACCCTAACACTAACAAGTACCCTAATCCTAACCAATACCCTAAACCGAGCCCTAACCCTAACACTAACCCTAACCCTAACCCTAACCCATACCCTACGCCGTACCCGAAGCCCTCCCCGAACCCGTACCCTAAGCCGTACCCTAAGCCTAACCCCAAGCCTAACCCTAACCCTTGGTTACCCTTCACTGCTTCTGCCTCCAATAGCTTTCCTAAGCACTAGTGTTTTAAGGAACAGCTTAAAAAGAGAATCCTAATGTGATTTCTTTATAATGGGTGTGTTCCTTATCTTATCCTAGTGTCTAAACTCTTCTCCATGGCTGGACCCCCAAATAATATTCCTTTACGTGCTAAGGTGTATCTAGAGAGTGGGATAGGTTTAATAACTACCCTAACCCTAACGCGTACCCTAAACCTAACCCCTACCCTACCCCTAACATGTACCCTAATTCTATCCCGTACCCTAAACCGAGGCCTAAACCTAACACTAACCCTAAACCTAACCCATACCCTACGCCGTACCCAAAGCCCTCCCCGAACCCGTACCCTAAGCCGTACCCTAAGCCGTACCCTAAGCCTAACCCTAACCCTAGGCTACCCTTGACTGCTTCTTCCTCCAATAGATTTCCTAAGCACTAGTGTTTTAAGGAACAGCTTAAAAATAGAATCCTAATGTGATTTCTTTATAATGGGTGTGTTCCTTATCGTATCCTAGTGTCTAAACTCTTCTCCATGGCTGGACCCCCAAATAATATTCCTTTACGTGCTAAGGGGTATCTAGAGAGTGGGATAGGTTTAATAACTACCCTAACCCTAACGCGTACCTTAACCCTATCCCCTACCCTAACCCTAACACGTACCCTAATCCTAACCCGTACCCTAAACCGAGCCCTAACCCTAACACTAACCCTAACCCTAACCCTAACCCATACCCTACGCCGTACCCGAAGCCCTCCCCGAACCCGTACCCTAAGCCGTACCCTAAGCCTAACCCCAAGCCTAACCCTAACCCTAGGCTACCCTTGACTGCTTCTGCCTCCAATAGATTTCCTAAGCACTAGTGTTTTAAGGAACAACTTAAAAAGAGAATCCTAATGTGATTTCTTTATAATGGGTGTGTTCCTTATCTTATCCTAGTGTCTAAACTCTTCTCCATGGCTGCACCTCCAAATAATATTCCTTTACGTGCTAAGGGGTATCTAGAGAGTGGGATAGGTTTAATAACTACCCTAACACTAACGCGTACCCTAACCCTAACCCCTACCCTAACCCTAACACGTACCCTAATCCTAACCAATACCCTAAACCGAGCCCTAACCCTAACACTAACCCTAACCCTAACCCTAACCCATACCCTACGCCATACCCGAAGCCCTCCCCGAACCCGTACCCTAAGCCGTACCCTAAGCCGTACCCTAAGCCGTACCCTAACCCTAGGCTACCCTTCACTGCTTCTGCCTCCAATAGATTTCCTAAGCACTAGTGTTTTAAGGAACAGCTTAAAAAGAGAATCCTAATGTGATTTCTTTATAATGGGTGTGTTCCTTATCTTATCCTAGTGTCTAAACTCTTCTCCATGGCTGGACCTCCAAATAATATTCCTTTACGTGCTAAGGGGTATCTAGAGATTGGGATAGGTTTAATAAATACCCTAACACTAACGCGTACCCTAACCCTAACCCCTACCCTAACCCTAACACGTACCCTAATCCTAACCAATACCCTAAGCCGAGCCCTAACCCTAACACTAACCCTAACCCTAACCCTAACCCATACCCTAAGCCGTACCCGAAGCCCTCCCCAAACCCGTACCCTAAGCCGTACCCTAAGCCGTACCCTAAGCCTAACCCTAACCCTAGGCTACCCTTGACTGCTTCTGCCTCCAATAGATTTCCTAAGCACTAGTGTTTTAAGGAACAGCTTAAAAAGAGAATCCTAATGTGATTTCTTTATAATGTGTCTGTTCCTTATCTTATCCTAGTGTCTAAACTCTTCTCCATGGCTGGAACTCCAAATAATATTCCTTTACATGCTAAGCGGTATCTAGAGAGTGGGATAGGTTTAATAACTACCCTAACACTAACGCGTACCCTAACCCTAACCCCTACCCTAACACTAACACGTACCCTAATCCTAACCAATACCCTAAACCGAGCCCTAACCCTAACCCTAACCCTAACCCATACCCTACGCCGTACCCGAAGCCCTCCCCGAACCCGTACCCTAAGCCGTACCCTAAGCCTAACCCCAAGCCTAACCCTAACACTTGGTTACCCTTGACTGCTTCTGCCTCCAATAGCTTTCCTAAGCACTAGTGTTTTAAGGAACAGCTTAAAAAGAGAATCCTAATGTGATTTCTTTATAATGGGTGTGTTCCTTATCTTATCCTAGTGTCTAAACTCTTCTCCATGGCTGGACCCCCAAATAATATTCCTTTACGTGCTAAGGTGTATCTAGAGAGTGGGATAGGTTTAATAACTACCCTAACCCTAACGCGTACCCTAAACCTAACCCCTACCCTAACCCTAACATGTACCCTAATTCTATCCCGTACCCTAAACCGAGCCCTAACCCTAACACTAACCCTAACCCTAACCCTAACCCATACCCTACGCCGTACCCAAAGCACTCCCCGAACCCGTACCGTAAGCCGTACCCTAAGCCGTACCCTAAGCCTAACCCTAACCCTAGGCTACCCTTGACTGCTTCTTCCTCCAATAGATTTCCTAAGCACTAGTGTTTTAAGGAACAGCTTAAAAAGAGAATCCTAATGTGATTTCTTTATAATGGGTGTGTTCCTTATCTTATCCTAGTGTCTAAACTCTTCTCCATGGCTGGACCCCCAAATAATATTCCTTTACGTGCTAAGGGGTATCTAGAGAGTGGGATAGGTTTAATAACTACCCTAACCCTAACGCGTACCCTAACCCTATCCCCTACCCTAACCCTAACACGTACCCTAATCCTAACCCGTACCCTAAACCTAGCCCTAACCCTAACACTAACCCTAACCCTAACCCTAACCCATACCCTACGACGTACCCGAAGCCCTCACCGAACCCGTACCCTAAGCCGTACCCTAAGCCTAACCCTAAGCCTAACCCTAACCCTAGGCTACCCTTGACTGCTTCTGCCTTCAATAGACTTCCTAAGCACTAGTGTTTTAAGGAACAGCTTAAAAAGAGAATCCTAATGTGATTTCTTTATAATGGGTGTGTTCCTTATCTTATCCTAGTGTCTAAACTCTTCTCCATGGCTGGACCTCCAAATAATATTCCTTTACGTGCTAAGGGGTATCTACAGAGTGGGATAGGTTTAATAACTAACCTAACACTAACGCGTACCCTAACCCTAACCCCTACCCTAATACTAACACGTACCCTAATCCTAACCAAAACTCTAAACCGAGCCCTAACCCTAACACTAACCCTAACACTAACCCTAACCCATACCCTACGCCGTACCCGAACCCCTCCCCGAACCCGTACCCTAAGCCGTACCCTAAGCCTAACCCCAAGCCTAACCCTAACCCTAGGCTACCCTTGACTGCTTCTGCCTCCAATAGATTTCCTAAGCACTAGTGTTTTAAGGAACAGCTTAAAAAGAGAATCCTAATGTGATTTCTTTATAATGTGTCTGTTCCTTATCTTATCCTAGTGTCTAAACTCTTCTCCATGGCTGGAACTCCAAATAATATTCCTTTACGTGCTAAGCGGTATCTAGAGAGTGGGATAGGTTTAATAACTACCCTAACACTAACGCGTACCCTAACTCTAACCCCTACCCTAACACTAACACGTACCCTAATCCTAAACAATACCCTAAACCGAGCCCTAACCCTAACACTAACCCTAACCCTAACCCATACCCTACGCCGTACCCGAAGCCCTCCCCGAACCCGTACCCTAAGCCGTACCCTAAGCCTAACCCCAAGCCTAACCCTAACCCTTGGTTACCCTTGACTGCTTCTGCCTCCAATAGCTTTCCTAAGCACTAGTGTTTTAAGGAACAGCTTAAAAAGAGAATCCTAATGTGATTTCTTTATAATGGGTGTGTTCCTTATCTTATCCTAGTGTCTAAACTCTTCTCCATGGCTGGACCCCCAAATAATATTCCTTTACGTGCTAAGGTGTATCTAAAGAGTGGGATAGGTTTAATAACTACCCTAACCCTGACGCGTACCCTAACCCTAACCCCTACCCTAACCCTAACATGTACCCTAATTCTATCCCGTACCCTAAACCGAGCCCTAACCCTAACACTAACCCTAACCCTAACCCTAACCCATACACTACGCCGTACCCAAAGCCCTCCCCGAACCCGTACCCTAAGCCGTACCCTAAGCCGTACCCTAAGCCTAACCCTAACCCTAGGCTACCCTTGACTGCTTCTTCCTCCAATAGATTTCCTAAGCACTAGTGTTTTAAGGAACAGCTTAAAAAGAGAATCCTAATGTGATTTCTTTATAATGGTTGTGTTCCTTATCTTATCCTAGTGTCTAAACTCTTCTCCATGGCTGGACCCCCAAATAATATTCCTTTACGTGCTAAGGGGTATCTAGAGAGTGGGATAGGTTTAATAACTACCCTAACCCTAACGCGTACCCTAACCCTATCCCCTACCCTAACCCTAACACGTACCCTAATCCTAACCCGTACCCTAAACCGAGCCCTAACCCTAACACTAACCCTAACCCTAACCCTAACCCATACCCTACGCCGTACCAGAAGCCCTCACCGAACCCGTACCCTAAGCCGTACCCTAAGCCTAACCCTAAGCCTAACCCTAACCCTAGGCTACCCTTGACTGCTTCTGCCTCCAATAGATTTCCTAAGCACTAGTGTTTTAAGGAACAGCTTAAAAAGAGAATCCTAATGTGATTTCTTTATAATGGGTGTGTTCCTTATCTTATCCTAGTGTCTAAACTCTACTCCATGGCTGGACCTCCAAATAATATTCCTTTACGTGCTAAGGGGTATCTACAGAGTGGGATAGGATTAATAACTAACCTAACACTAACGCGTACCCTAACCCTAACCCCTACCCTAACACTAACACGTACCCTAATCCTAACCAATACCCTAAACCGAGCCCTAACCCTAACACTAACCCTAACCCTAACCCTAACCCATACCCTACGCCGTACCCGAAGCCATCCACGAACCCGTACCCTAAGCCGTACCCTAAGCCGTACCCTAAGCCTAACCCTAACCCTAGGCTACCCTTGACTGCTTCTGCCTCCAATAGATTTCCTAAGCACTAGTGTTTTAAGGAACAGCTTAAAAAGAGAATCCTAATGTGATTTCTTTACAATGGGTGTGTTCCTTATCTTATCCTAGTGTCTAAACTCTTCTCCATATCTGGACCTCCAAATAATATTCCTTTACGTGCTAAGGGGTATCTAGAGACTGGGATAGGTTTAATAACTACCCTAACACTAACGCGTACCCTAACCCTAACCCCTACCCTAACCCTAACACGTAACCTAATCCTAACCAATACCCTAAACCGAGCCCTAACCCTAACACTAACCCTAACCGTAACCCTAACCCATACCCTACGCCGTACCCGAAGCCCTCCCCGAACCGGTACCCTAAGCCGTACCCTAAGCCGTACCCTAAGCCTAACCCTAACCCTAGGCTACCCTTGACTGCTTCTGCCTCCAATAGATTTTCTAAGCACTAGTGTTTAAGGAACAGCTTAAAAAGAGAATCCTAATGTGATTTCTTTATAATGGGTGTGTTCCTTATCTTATCCTAGTGTCTAAACTCTTCTCCATGGCTGGACCTCCAAATAATATTCCTTTATGTGCTAAGGGTTATCTAGAGAGTGGGATAGGTTTAATAACTACCCTAACACTAACTCGTACCCTAACCCTAAACCCTACCCTAACCCTAACACGTACCCTAATCCTAACCAATACCCTATACCGAGCCCTAACCCTAACACTAACCCTAACCCTAACCCTAACCCATACCCTACGCCGTACCAGAAGCCCTCCCCGAACCCGTACCCTAAGCCGTACCCTAAGCCTAACCCTAATCCTAACCCTAAACCTAGGCTACCCTTGACTGCTTCTGCCTCCAATAGATTTCCTAAGCATTAGTGTTTTAAGGAACAGCTTAAAAAGAGAATCCTAATGTGATTTCTTTATAATGGGTGTGTTCCTTATCTTATCCTAGTGTCTAAACTCTTCTCCATGGCTGGACCTCCAAATAATATTCCTTTACGTGCTAAGGGGTATCTACAGAGTGGGATAGGTTTAATAACTAACCTAACACTAACGCGTACCCTAACCCTAACCACTACCCTAACACTAACACGTACCCTAATCCTAACGAAAACCCTAAACCGAGCCCTAACCCTAACACTAACCCTAACCCTAACCCTAACCCATACCCTACGCCGTACCCGAACCCCTCCCCGAACCCGTACCCTAAGCCGTACCCTAAGCCTAACCCCAAGCCTAACCCTAACCCTAGGCTACCCTTGACTGCTTCTGCCTCCAATAGATTTCCTAAGCATTAGTGTTTTAAGGAACAACTTAAAAAGAGAATCCTAATGTGATTTCTTTATAATGGGTGTGTTCCTTATCTTATCCTAGTGTCTAAACTCTTCTCCATGGCTGCACCTCCAAATAATATTCCTTTACGTGCTAAGGGGTATCTAGAGAGTGGGATAGGTTTAATAACTAACCTAACACTAACGCGTACCCTAACCCTAACCCCTACCCTAACCCTAACACGTACCCTAATCCTAACCAATACCCTAAACCGAGCCCTAACCCTAACACTAACCCTAACCCTAACCCATACCCTACGCCGTACCCGAAGCCCTCCCCGAACCCGTACCCTAAGCCGTACCCTAAGCCGTACCCTAAGCCTAACCCTAACCCTAGGCTACCCTTGACTGCTTCTGCCTCCAATAGATTTCCTAAGCACTAGTGTTTTAAGGAACAACTTAAAAAGAGAATCCTAATGTCATTTCTTTATAATGGTTGTGTTCCTTATCTTATCCTAGTGTCTAAACTCTTCTCCATGGCTGGACCTCCAAATAATATTCCTTTACGTGCTGAGGGGTATCTAGAGAGTGGGATAGGTTTAATAACTACCCTAACACTAACGCGTACCATAACCCTAACCCCTACCCTAACACTAACTCGTACCCTAATCCTAACCAATACCCTAAACCGAGCCCTAACCCTAACACTAACCCTAACCCTAACCCTAACCCATACCCTACGCCATACCCGAAGCCCTCACCGAACCAGTACCCTAAGCCGTACCCTAAGCCGTACCCTAAGCCTAACCCTAACCCTAGGCTACCCTTCACTGCTTCTGCCTCCAATAGATTTCCTAAGCACTAGTGTTTTAAGGAACAGCTTAAAAAGAGAATCCTAATGTGATTTCTTTATAATGGGTGTGTTCCTTATCTTATCCTAGTGTCTAAACTCTTCTCCATGGCTGGACCTCCAAATAATATTCCTTTACGTGCTAAGGGGTATCTAGAGATTGGGATAGGTTTAATAAATACCCTAACACTAACGCGTACCCTAACCCTAACCCCTACCCTAACCCTAACACGTACCCTAATCCTAACCAATACCCTAAGCCGAGCCCTAACCCGAACACTAACCCTAACCCTAACACTAACCCATACCCTAAGCCGTACCCGAAGCCCTCCCCAAACCCGTACCCTAAGCCGTACCCTAAGCCGTACCCTAAGCCTAACCCTAACCCTAGGCTACCCTTGACTGCTTCTGCCTCCAATAGATTTCCTAAGCACTAGTGTTTTAAGGAACAGCTTAAAAAGAGAATCCTAATGTGATTTCTTTATAATGTGTCTGTTCCTTATCTTATCCTAGTGTCTAAACTCTTCTCCATGGCTGGAACTCCAAATAATATTCCTTTACGTGCTAAGCGGTATCTAGAGAGTGGGATAGGTTTAATAACTACCCTAACACTAACGCGTACCCTAACCCTAACCCCTACCCTAAAACTAACAAGTACCCTAATCCTAACCAATACCCTAAACCGAGCCCTAACCCTAACACTAACCCTAACCCTAACCCTAACCCATACCCTACGCCGTACCCGAAGCCCTCCCCGAACCCGTACCCTAAGCCGTACCCTAAGCCTAACCCCAAGCCTAACCCTAACCCTTGGTTACCCTTCACTGCTTCTGCCTCCAATAGCTTTCCTAAGCACTAGTGTTTTAAGGAACAGCTTAAAAAGAGAATCTTAATGTGATTTCTTTATAATGGGTGTGTTCCTTATCTTATCCTAGTGTCTAAACTCTTCTCCATGGCTGGACCCCCAAATAATATTCCTTTACGTGCTAAGGTGTATCTAGAGAGTGGGATAGGTTTAATAACTACCCTAACCCTAACGCGTACCCTAAACCTAACCCCTACCCTACCCCTAACATGTACCCTAATTCTATCCCGTACCCTAAACCGAGGCCTAACCCTAACACTAACCCTAAACCTAACCCATACCCTACGCCGTACCCAAAGCCCTCCCCGAACCCGTACCCTAAGCCGTACCCTAAGCCGTACCCTAAGCCTAACCCTAACCCTAGGCTACCCTTGACTGCTTCTTCCTCCAATAGATTTCCTAAGCACTAGTGTTTTAAGGAACAGCTTAAAAATAGAATCCTAATGTGATTTCTTTATAATGGGTGTGTTCCTTATCGTATCCTAGTGTCTAAACTCTTCTCCATGGCTGGACCCCCAAATAATATTCCTTTACGTGCTAAGGGGTATCTAGAGAGTGGGATAGGTTTAATAACTACCCTAACCCTAACGCGTACCCTAACCCTATCCCCTACCCTAACCCTAACACGTACCCTAATCCTAACCCGTACCCTAAACCGAGCCCTAACCCTAACACTAACCCTAACCCTAACCCTAACCCATACCCTACGCCGTACCCGAAGCCCTCCCCGAACCCGTACCCTAAGCCGTACCCTAAGCCTAACCCCAAGCCTAACCCTAACCCTAGGCTACCCTTGACTGCTTCTGCCTCCAATAGATTTCCTAAGCACTAGTGTTTTAAGGAACAACTTAAAAAGAGAATCCTAATGTGATTTCTTTATAATGGGTGTGTTCCTTATCTTATCCTAGTGTCTAAACTCTTCTCCATGGCTGCACCTCCAAATAATATTCCTTTACGTGCTAAGGGGTATCTAGAGAGTGGGATAGGTTTAATAACTACCCTAACACTAACGCGTACCCTAACCCTAACCCCTACCCTAACCCTAACACGTACCCTAATCCTAACCAATACCCTAAACCGAGCCCTAACCCTAACACTAACCCTAACCCTAACCCTAACCCATACCCTACGCCGTACACGAACCCCTCCCCGAACCCGTACCCTAAGCCGTACCCTAAGCCGTACCCTAAGCCGTACCCTAAACCTAGGCTACCCTTCACTGCTTCTGCCTCCAATAGATTTCCTAAGCACTAGTGTTTTAAGGAACAGCTTAAAAAGAGAATCCTAATGTGATTTCTTTATAATGGGTGTGTTCCTTATCTTATCCTAGTGTCTAAACTCTTCTCCATGGCTGGACCTCCAAATAATATTCCTTTACGTGCTAAGGGGTATCTAGAGATTGGGATAGGTTTAATAAATACCCTAACACTAACGCGTACCCTAACCCTAACCCCTACCCTAACCCTAACACGTACCCTAATCCTAACCAATACCCTAAGCCGAGCCCTAACCCTAACACTAACCCTAACCCTAACCCTAACCCATACCCTAAGCCGTACCCGAAGCCCTCCCCAAACCCGTACCCTAAGCCGTACCCTAAGCCGTACCCTAAGCCTAACCCTAACCCTATGCTACCCTTGACTGCTTCTGCCTCCAATAGATTTCCTAAGCACTAGTGTTTTAAGGAACAGCTTAAAAAGAGAATCCTAATGTGATTTCTTTATAATGTGTCTGTTCCTTATCTTATCCTAGTGTCTAAACTCTTCTCCATGGCTGGAACTCCAAATAATATTCCTTTACATGCTAAGCGGTATCTAGAGAGTGGGATAGGTTTAATAACTACCCTAACACTAACGCGTACCCTAACCCTAACCCCTACCCTAACACTAACACGTACCCTAATCCTAACCAATACCCTAAACCGAGCCCTAACCCTAACACTAACCCTAACCCTAACCCTAACCCATACCCTACGCCGTACCCAAAGCACTCCCCGAACCCGTACCGTAAGCCGTACCCTAAGCCGTACCCTAAGCCTAACCCTAACCCTAGGCTACCCTTGACTGCTTCTTCCTCCAATAGATTTCCTAAGCACTAGTGTTTTAAGGAACAGCTTAAAAAGAGAATCCTAATGTGATTTCTTTATAATGGGTGTGTTCCTTATCTTATCCTAGTGTCTAAACTCTTCTCCATGGCTGGACCCCCAAATAATATTCCTTTACGTGCTAAGGGGTATCTAGAGAGTGGGATAGGTTTAATAACTACCCTAACCCTAACGCGTACCCTAACCCTATCCCCTACCCTAACCCTAACACGTACCCTAATCCTAACCCGTACCCTAAACCGAGCCCTAACCCTAACACTAACCCTAACCCTAACCCATACCCTACGCCTTACCCGAAGCCCTCACCGAACCCGTATCCTAAGCCGTACCCTAAGCCTAACCCTAAGCCTAACCCTAACCCTAGGCTACCCTTGACTGCTTCTGCCTCCAATAGATTTCCTAAGCACTAGTGTTTTAAGGAACAGCTTAAAAAGAGAATCCTAATGTGATTTCTTTATAATGGGTGTGTTCCTTATCTTATCCTAGTGTCTAAACTCTTCTCCATGGCTGGACCTCCAAATAATATTCCTTTACGTGCTAAGGGGTATCTACAGAGTGGGATAGGTTTAATAACTAACCTAACACTAACGCGTACCCTAACCCTAACCCCTACCCTAACACTAACACGTACCCTAATCCTAACCAAAACCCTAAACCGAGCCCTAACCCTAACACTAACCCTAACCCTAACCCTAACCCATACCCTACGCCGTACCCGAACCCCTCCCCGAACCCGTACCCTAAGCCGTACCCTAAGCCTAACCCCAAGCCTAACCCTAACCCTAGGCTACCCTTGACTGCTTCTGCCTCCAATAGATTTCCTAAGCACTAGTGTTTTAAGGAACAACTTAAAAAGAGAATCCTAATGTGATTTCTTTATAATGGGTGTGTTCCTTATCTTATCCTAGTGTCTAAACTCTTCTCCATGGCTGCACCTCCAAATAATATTCCTTTACGTGCTAAGGGGTATCTAGAGAATGGGATAGGTTTAATAACTACCCTAACACTAACGCGTACCCTAACCCTAACCCCTACCCTAACCCTAACACGTACCCTAATCCTAACCAATACCCTAAACCGAGCCCTAACCCTAACACTAACCCTAACCCTAACCCTAACCGATACCCTAAGCCGTACCCGAAGCCCTCCCCAAACCCGTACCCTAAGCCGTAACCTAAGCCGTACCCTAAGCCTAACCCTAACCCTAGGCTACCCTTGACTGCTTCTGCCTCCAATAGATTTCCTAAGCACTAGTGTTTTAAGGAACAGCTTAAAAAGAGAATCCTAATGTGATTTCTTTATAATGTGTCTGTTCCTTATCTTATCCTAGTGTCTAAACTCTTCTCCATGGCTGGAACTCCAAATAATATTCCTTTACGTGCTAAGCGGTATCTAGAGAGTGGGATAGGTTTAATAACTACCCTAACACTAACGCGTACCCTAACTCTAACCCCTACCCTAACACTAACACGTACCCTAATCCTAAACAATACCCTAAACCGAGCCCTAACCCTAACACTAACCCTAACCCTAACCCATACCCTACGCCGTACCCGAAGCCCTCCCCGAACCCGTACCCTAAGCCGTACCCTAAGCCTAACCCCAAGCCTAACCCTAACCCTTGGTTACCCTTGACTGCTTCTGCCTCCAATAGCTTTCCTAAGCACTAGTGTTTTAAGGAACAGCTTAAAAAGAGAATCCTAATGTGATTTCTTTATAATGGGTGTGTTCCTTATCTTATCCTAGTGTCTAAACTCTTCTCCATGGCTGGACCCCCAAATAATATTCCTTTACGTGCTAAGGTGTATCTAAAGAGTGGGATAGGTTTAATAACTACCCTAACCCTGACGCGTACCCTAACCCTAACCCCTACCCTAACCCTAACATGTACCCTAATTCTATCCCGTACCCTAAACCGAGCCCTAACCCTAACACTAACCCTAACCCTAACCCTAACCCATACACTACGCCGTACCCAAAGCCCTCCCCGAACCCGTACCCTAAGCCGTACCCTAAGCCGTACCCTAAGCCTAACCCTAACCCTAGGCTACCCTTGACTGCTTCTTCCTCCAATAGATTTCCTAAGCACTAGTGTTTTAAGGAACAGCTTAAAAAGAGAATCCTAATGTGATTTCTTTATAATGGGTGTGTTCCTTATCTTATCCTAGTGTCTAAACTCTTCTCCATGGCTGGACCCCCAAATAATATTCCTTTACGTGCTAAGGGGTATCTAGAGAGTGGGATAGGTTTAATAACTACCCTAACCCTAACGCGTACCCTAACCCTATCCCCTACCCTAACCCTAACACGTACCCTAATCCTAACCCGTACCCTAAACCGAGCCCTAACCCTAACACTAACCCTAACCCTAACCCATACCCTACGCCTTACCCGAAGCCCTCACCGAACCCGTATCCTAAGCCGTACCCTAAGCCTAACCCTAAGCCTAACCCTAACCCTAGGCTACCCTTGACTGCTTCTGCCTCCAATAGATTTCCTAAGCACTAGTGTTTTAAGGAACAGCTTAAAAAGAGAATCCTAATGTGATTTCTTTATAATGGGTGTGTTCCTTATCTTATCCTAGTGTCTAAACTCTTCTCCATGGCTGGACCTCCAAATAATATTCCTTTACGTGCTAAGGGGTATCTACAGAGTGGGATAGGTTTAATAACTAACCTAACACTAACGCGTACCCTAACCCTAACCCCTACCCTAACACTAACACGTACCCTAATCCTAACCAAAACCCTAAACCGAGCCCTAACCCTAACACTAACCCTAACCCTAACCCTAACCCATACCCTACGCCGTACCCGAACCCCTCCCCGAACCCGTACCCTAAGCCGTACCCTAAGCCTAACCCCAAGCCTAACCCTAACCCTAGGCTACCCTTGACTGCTTCTGCCTCCAATAGATTTCCTAAGCACTAGTGTTTTAAGGAACAACTTAAAAAGAGAATCCTAATGTGATTTCTTTATAATGGGTGTGTTCCTTATCTTATCCTAGTGTCTAAACTCTTCTCCATGGCTGCACCTCCAAATAATATTCCTTTACGTGCTAAGGGGTATCTAGAGAATGGGATAGGTTTAATAACTACCCTAACACTAACGCGTACCCTAACCCTAACCCCTACCCTAACCCTAACACGTACCCTAATCCTAACCAATACCCTAAACCGAGCCCTAACCCTAACACTAACCCTAACCCTAACCCTAACCGATACCCTAAGCCGTACCCGAAGCCCTCCCCAAACCCGTACCCTAAGCCGTAACCTAAGCCGTACCCTAAGCCTAACCCTAACCCTAGGCTACCCTTGACTGCGTCTGCCTCCAATAGATTTCCTAAGCACTAGTGTTTTAAGGAACAGCTTAAAAAGAGAATCCTAATGTGATTTCTTTATAATGTGTCTGTTCCTTATCTTATCCTAGTGTCTAAACTCTTCTCCATGGCTGGAACTCCAAATAATATTCCTTTACGTGCTAAGCGGTATCTAGAGAGTGGGATAGGTTTAATAACTACCCTAACACTAACGCGTACCCTAACTCTAACCCCTACCCTAACACTAACACGTACCCTAATCCTAAACAATACCCTAAACCGAGCCCTAACCCTAACACTAACCCTAACCCTAACCCATACCCTACGCCGTACCCGAAGCCCTCCTCGAACCCGTACCCTAAGCCGTACCCTAAGCCGTACGCTAAGCCTAACCCTAACCCTAGGCTACCCTTGACTGCTTCTGCCTCCAATAGATTTCCTAAACACTATTGTTATAAGGAACAGCTTAAAAAGAGAATCCTAATGTGATTTCTTTATAATGGGTGTGTTCCTTATCTTATCCTAGTGTCTAAACTCTTCTCCATGGCTGGACCCCGAAATAATATTCCTTTACGTGCTAAGGTGTATCTAGAGAGTGGGATAGGTTTAATAACTACCCTAACCCTAACGCGTACCCTAACCCTAACCCCTACCCTAACCCTAACACGTACCCTAATCCTAACCCGTACCCTAAACCGAGCCCTAACCCTAACACTAACCCTAACCCTAACCCTAAGCCATACCCTATGCCGTACCTGAATCCCTCACCGAATCCGTACCCTAAGCCGTACCCTAAGCCTAACCCTAAGCCTAACCCTAACCCTAGGCTACCCTTGACTGCTTCTGCCTCCAATAGATTTCCTAAGCACTAGTGTTTTAAGGAACAGCTTAAAAAGAGAATCCTAATGTGATTTCTTTATAATGGGTGTGTTCCTTATCTTATCCTAGTGTCTAAACTCTTCTCCATGGCTGGACCTCCAAATAATATTCCTTTACGTGCTAAGGGGTATCTAGAGACTGGGATAGGTTTAATAACTACCCTAACACTAACGCGTACCCTAACCCTAACCCCTACCCTAACCCTAACACGTACCCTAATCCTAACCAATACCCTAAACCGAGCCCTAACCCTAACACTAACCCTAACCCTAACCCTAACCCATACCCTACGCCATACCCGAAGCCCTCCCCGAACCCGTACCCTAAGCTGTACCCTAAGCCGTACTCTAAGCCTAAACCTATCCCTAGGCTACCCTTGACTGCTTCTGCCTCCAATAGATTTCCTAAGCACTAGTGTTTTAAGGAACAACTTAAAAAGAGAATCCTAATGTCATTTCTTTATAATGTGTGTGTTCCTTATCTTATCCTAGTGTCTAAACTCTTCTCCATGGCTGGACCTCCAAATAATATTCCTTTACGTGCTGAGGGGTATCTAGAGAGTGGGATAGGTTTAATAACTACCCTAACACTAACGCGTACCCTAACCCTAACCCCTACCCTAACACTAACTCGTACCCTAATCCTAACCAATACCCTAAACCGAGCCCTAACCCTAACACTAACCCTAACCCTAACCGTAACCCATACCCTACGCCGTACCAGAAGCCCTCCCCGAACCCGTACCCTAAGCCGTACCCTAAGCCTAACCCTAAGCCTAACCCTAAACGTAGGCTACCCTTGAATGCTTCTGCCTCCAATAGATTTCCTAAGCAGTAGTGTTTTAAGGAACAGCTTAAAAAGAGAATCCTAATGTGATTTCTTTATAATGGGTGTGTTCCTTATCTTATCCTAGTGTCTAAACTCTTCTCCATGGCTGCACCTCCAAATAATATTCCTTTACGTGCTAAGGGGGATCTAGAGAGTGGGTTAGGTTTAATAACTACCCTAACACTAACGCGTACCCTAACGCTAACCCCTACCCTATCGCTAACACGTACCCTAATCCTAACCAATACCCTAAACCGAGCCCTAACCCTAACACTAACCCTAACCCTAACCCTAACCCATACCCTACGCCGTACCAGAAGCCCTCCCCGAACCCGTACCCTAAGCCGTACCCTAAGCCTAACACTAAGCCTAACCCTAAACCTAGGCTACCCTTGAATGCTTCTGCCTCCAATAGATTTCCTAAGCACTAGTGTTTTAAGGAACAGCTTAAAAAGAGAATCCTAATGTGATTTGTTTATAATGGGTGTGTTCCTTATCTTATCCTAGTGTCTAAATTCTTCTCCATGGCTGTACCTCCAAATAATATTCCTTTACGTGCTAAGGGGTATCTAGAGAGTGGGATAGCTTTAATAACTCCCCTAACACTAACGCGTACCATAACCCTAACCCCCACCCTAACCCTAACACGTACCCTAATCCTAACCAATACCCTAAACCGAGCCCTAAACCTAACACTAACCCTAACCCTAACCCTAACCCATACCCTACGCCGTACCCGAAGCCCTCACCGAACCCGTACCGTAAGCCGTACCCTAAGCCGTACCCTAAGCCTAACCCTAACCCTAGGCTACCCTTGACTGCGTCTGCCTCCAATAGATTTCCTAAGCACTAGTGTTTTAAGGAACAGCTTAAAAAGAGAATCCTAATGTGATTTCTTTATAATGGGTGTGTTCCTTATCTTATCCTAGTGTCTAAACTCTTCTCCATGGCTGGACCCCCAAATAATATTCCTTTACGTGCTAAGGGGTATCTAGAGAGTGGGATAGGTTTAATAACTACCCTAAGCCTAACGCGTACCCTAACCCTATCCCCTACCCTAACCCTAACACGTACCATAATCCTAACCCGTACCCTAAACCGAGCCCTAACCCTAACACTAACCCTAACCCTAACCCTAACCCATACCCTACGCCGTACCCGAAGCCCTCACCGAACCCGTACCCTAAGCCGTACCCTAAGCCGTACCCTAAGCCTAACCCTAACCCTAGGCTACCCTTGACTGCTTCTGCCTCCAATAGATTTCCTAAGCACTAGTGTTTTAAGGAACAGCTTAAAAAGAGAATCCTAATGTGATTTCTTTATAATGGGTGTGTTCCTTATCTAATCCTAGTGTCTAAACTCTTCTCCATGGCTGGACCGCCAAATAATATTCCTTGACGTGCTAAGGTGTATCTAGAGAGTGGGATAGGTTTAATAACTACCCTAACACTAACGCGTACCCTAACCCTAACCCCTACCCTAACCCTAACACGTACCCTAATCCTAACCCGTACCCTAAACCGAGCCCTAACCCTAACACTAACCCTAACCCTAACCCTAACCCATACCCTACGCCGTACCCGAAGCCCTCCCCGAACCCGTACCCTAAGCCGTACCCTAAGCCTAACCCTAAGCCTAAACCTAACCCTAGGCTACCCTTGACTGCTTCTGCCTCCAATAGATTTCCTAAGCACTAGTGTTTTAAGGAACAGCTTAAAAAGAGAATCCTAATGTGATTTCTTTATAATGGGTGCGTTCCTTATCTTATCCTAGTGTCTAACCTCTTCTCCATGGCTGGACCTCCAAATAATATTCCTTTACGTGCTAAGGGTTATCTAGAGAGTGGGATAGGTTTAATAACTACCCTAACACTAACGCGTACCCTAACCCTAACCCATACCCTAACACTAACACGTATCCTAATCCTAACCAATACCCTAAACCGAGCCCTAACCCTAACACTAACCCTAACCCTAACCCTAACCCTAACCCATACCCTATGCCATACCCGAAGCCCTCCCCGAACCCGTACCCTAAGCCGTACCCTAAGCCTAACCCCAAGCCTAACCCTAACCCTTGGTTACCCTTGACTGCTTCTGCCTCCAATAGATTTCCTAAGCACTAGTATTTTAAGGAACAGCTTAAAAAGAGAATCCTAATGTGATTTCTTTATAATGGGTGTGTTCCTTATCTTATCCTAGTGTCTAAACTCTTCTCCATGGCTGGACCTCCAAATAATATTCCTTTATGTGCTAAGGGGTATCTAGAGAGTGGGATAGTTTTAATAACTACCCTAACACTAAAGCGTACCCTAACCCTAACCCCAACCCTAACCATAACACGTACCCTAATCCTAACCAATACCCTAAACCGAGCCGTAACCCTAACACTAACCCTAACCCTAACCATAACCCATACCCTACGCCGTACCCAAAGCCCTCCACGAACCCGTACCCTAAGCCGTACCCTAAGCCGTACCCTAAGCCTAACCCTAACCCTAGGCTACCCTTGACTGCTTCTGGTCCAATAGATTTCCTAAGCACTAGTGTTTTAAGGAACAGCTTAAAAAGAGAATCCTAATGTGATTTCTTTATAATGGGTGTGTTCCTTATCTTATCCTAGTGTCTAAACTCTTCTCCATGGCTGGACCTCCAAATAATATTCCTTTACGTGCTAAGGGGTATCTAGAGATTGGGATAGGTTTAATAAATACCCTAACACTAACGCGTACCCTAACCCTAACCCCTACCCTAACCCTAACACGTACCCTAATCCTAACCAATACCCTAAGCCGAGCCCTAACCCTAACACTAACCCTAACCCTAACCCTAACCCATACCCTAAGCCGTACCAGAAGCCCTCCCCAAACCCGTACCCTAAGCCGTACCCTAAGCCGTACCCTAAGCCTAACCCTAACCCTAGGCTACCCTTGACTGCTTCTGCCTCCAATAGATTTCCTAAGCACTAGTGTTTTAAGGAACAGCTTAAAAAGAGAATCCTAATGTGATTTCTTTATAATGTGTCTGTTCCTTATCTTATCCTAGTGTCTAAACTCTTCTCCATGGCTGGAACTCCAAATAATATTCCTTTACGTGCTAAGCGGTATCTAGAGAGTGGGATAGGTTTAATAACTACCCTAACACTAACGCGTACCCTAACCCTGACCCCTACCCTAACACTAACAAGTACCCTAATCCTAACCAATACCCTAAACCGAGCCCTAACCCTAACACTAACCCTAACCCTAACCCTAACCCATACCCTACGCCGTACCCGAAGCCCTCCCCGAACCCGTACCCTAAGCCGTAACCTAAGCCTAACCCCAAGCCTAACCCTAACCCTTGTTTACCCTTCACTGCTTCTGCCTCCAATAGCTTTCCTAAGCACTAGTGTTTTAAGGAACAGCTTAAAAAGAGAATCCTAATGTGATTTCTTTATAATGGGTGTGTTCCTTATCTTATCCTAGTGTCTAAACTCTTCTCCATGGCTGGACCCCCAAATAATATTCCTTTACGTGCTAAGGTGTATCTAGAGAGTGGGATAGGTTTAATAACTACCCTAACCCTAACGCGTACCCTAAACCTAACCCCTACCCTACCCCTAACATGTACCCTAATTCTATCCCGTACCCTAAACCGAGCCCTAACCCTAACACTAACCCTAACCCTAACCCATACCCTACGGCGTACCCAAAGCCTTCCCCGAACCCGTACCCTAAGCCGTACCCTAAGCCGTACCCTAAGCCTAACCCTAACCCTAGGCTACCCTTGACTGCTTCTTCCTCCAATAGATTTCCTAAGCACTAGTGTTTTAAGGAACAGCTTAAAAAGAGAATCCTAATGTGATTTCTTTATAATGGGTGTGTTCCTTATCGTATCCTAGTGTCTAAACTCTTCTCCATGGCTGGACCCCCAAATAATATTACTTTACGTGCTAAGGGGTATCTAGAGAGTGGGATAGGTTTAATAACTACCCTAACCCTAACGCGTACCCTAACCCTATCCCCTACCCTAACCCTAACACGTACCCTAATCCTAACCCGTACCCTAAACCGACCCCTAACCCTAACACTAACCCTAACCCTAACCCTAACCCATACCCTACGCCGTACCCGAAGCCCTCACCGAACCCGTACCCTAAGCCGTACCCTAAGCCTAACCCTAAGCCTAACCCTAACCCTAGGCTACCCTTGACTGCTTCTGCCTCCAATAGATTTCCTAAGCACTAGTGTTTTAAGGAACAGCTTAAAAAGAGAATCCTAATGTGATTTCTTTATAATGGGTGTGTTCCTTATCTTATCCTAGTGTCTAAACTCTTCTCCATGGCTGGACCTCCAAATAATATTCCTTTACGTGCTAAGGGGTATCTACAGAGTGGGATAGGTTTAATAACTAACCTAACACTAACGCGTACCCTAACCCTAACCCCTACCCTAACACTAACACGTACCCTAATCCTAACCAAAACCCTAAACCGAGCCCTAACCCTAACACTAACCCTAACCCTAACCCTAACCCATACCCTACGCCGTACCCGAAGCCCTCCCCGAACCCGTACCCTAAGCCGTACCCTAAGCCTAACCCCAAGCCTAACCCTAACCCTAGGCTACCCTTGACTGCTTCTGCCTCCAATAGATTTCCTAAGCACTAGTGTTTTAAGGAACAACTTAAAAAGAGAATCCTAATGTGATTTCTTTATAATGGGTGTGTTCCTTATCTTATCCTAGTGTCTAAACTCTTCTCCATGGCTGCACCTCCAAATAATATTCCTTTACGTGCTAAGGGGTATCTAGAGAGTGGGATAGGTTTAATAACTACCCTAACACTAACGCGTACCCTAACCCTAACCCCTACCCTAACCCTAACACGTACCCTAATCCTAAGCAATACCCTAAACCGAGCCCTAACCCTAACACTAACCCTAACCCTAACCCTAACCCATACCCTACGCCGTACCCGAACCCCTCCCCGAACCCGTACCCTAAGCCGTACCCTAAGCCGTACCCTAAGCCGTACCCTAACCCTAGGCTACCCTTCACTGCTTCTGCCTCCAATAGATTTCCTAAGCACTAGTGTTTTAAGGAACAGCTTAAAAAGAGAATCCTAATGTGATTTCTTTATAATGGGTGTGTTCCTTATCTTATCCTAGTGTCTAAACTCTTCTCCATGGCTGGACCTCCAAATAATATTCCTTTACGTGCTAAGGGGTATCTAGAGAGTGGGATAGGTTTAATAACTACCCTAACACTAACGCGTACCCTAACCCTAACCCCTACCCTAACACTAACAAGTACCCTAATCCTAACCAATACCCTAAACCGAGCCCTAACCCTAACAGTAACCCTAACCCTAACCCTAACCCATACCCTACGCCGTACCCGAAGCCCTCCCCGAACCCGTACCCTAAGCCGTACCCTAAGCCTAACCCCAAGCCTAACCCTAACCCTTGGTTACCCTTGACTGCTTCTGCCTCCAATAGCTTTCCTAAGCACTAGTGTTTTAAGGAACAGCTTAAAAAGAGAATCCTAATGTGATTTCTTTATAATGGGTGTGTTCCTTATCTTATCCTAGTGTCTAAACTCTTCTCCATGGCTGGACCCCCAAATAATATTCCTTTACGTGCTAAGGTGTATCTAGAGAGTGGGATAGGTTTAATAACTACCCTAACCCTAACGCGTACCCTAAACCTAACCCCTACCCTACCCCTAACATGTACCCTAATTCTATCCCGTACCCTAAACCGAGCCCTAACCCTAACACTAACCCTAACCCTAACCCATACCCTACGCCGTACCCAAAGCCCTCCCCGAACCCGTACCCTAAGCCGTACCCTAAGCCGTACCCTAAGCCTAACCCTAACCCTAGGCTACCCTTGACTGCTTCTTCCTCCAATAGATTTCCTAAGCACTAGTGTTTTAAGGAACAGCTTAAAAATAGAATCCTAATGTGATTTCTTTATAATGGGTGTGTTCCTTATCGTATCCTAGTGTCTAAACTCTTCTCCATGGCTGGACCCCAAAATAATATTACTTTACGTGCTAAGGGGTATCTAGAGAGTGGGATAGGTTTAATAACTACCCTAACCCTAACGCGTACCCTAACCCTATCCCCTACCCTAACCCTAACACGTACCCTAATCCTAACCCGTACCCTAAACCGACCACTAACCCTAACACTAACCCTAACCCTAACCCTAACCCATACCCTACGCCGTACCCGAAGCCCTCACCGAACCCGTACCCTAAGCCGTACCCTAAGCCTAACCCTAAGCCTAACCCTAACCCTAGGCTACCCTTGACTGCTTCTGCCTCCAATAGATTTCCTAAGCACTAGTGTTTTAAGGAACAGCTTAAAAAGAGAATCCTAATGTGATTTCTTTATAATGGGTGTGTTCCTTATCTTATCCTAGTGTCTAAACTCTTCTCCATGGCTGGACCTCCAAATAATATTCCTTTACGTGCTAAGGGGTATCTACAGAGTGGGATAGGTTTAATAACTAACCTAACACTAACGCGTACCCTAACCCTAACCCCTACCCTAACACTAACACGTACCCTAATCCTAACCAAAACCCTAAACCGAGCCCTAACCCTAACACTAACCCTAACCCTAACCCTAACCCATACCCTACGCCGTACCCGAAGCCCTCCCCGAACCCGTACCCTAAGCCGTACCCTAAGCCTAACCCCAAGCCTAACCCTAACCCTAGGCTACCCTTGACTGCTTCTGCCTCCAATAGATTTCCTAAGCACTAGTGTTTTAAGGAACAACTTAAAAAGAGAATCCTAATGTGATTTCTTTATAATGGGTGTGTTCCTTATCTTATCCTAGTGTCTAAACTCTTCTCCATGGCTGCACCTCCAAATAATATTCCTTTACGTGCTAAGGGGTATCTAGAGAGTGGGATAGGTTTAATAACTACCCTAACACTAACGCGTACCCTAACCCTAACCCCTACCCTAACCCTAACACGTACCCTAATCCTAAGCAATACCCTAAACCGAGCCCTAACCCTAACACTAACCCTAACCCTAACCCTAACCCATACCCTACGCCGTACCCGAACCCCTCCCCGAACCCGTACCCTAAGCCGTACCCTAAGTCGTACCCTAAGCCGTACCCTAACCCTAGGCTACCCTTCACTGCTTCTGCCTCCAATAGATTTCCTAAGCACTAGTGTTTTAAGGAACAGCTTAAAAAGAGAATCCTAATGTGATTTCTTTATAATGGGTGTGTTCCTTATCTTATCCTAGTGTCTAAACTCTTCTCCATGGCTGGACCTCCAAATAATATTCCTTTACGTGCTAAGGGGTATCTAGAGAGTGGGATAGGTTTAATAACTACCCTAACACTAACGCGTACCCTAACCCTAACCCCTACCCTAACACTAACAAGTACCCTAATCCTAACCAATACCCTAAACCGAGCCCTAACCCTAACAGTAACCCTAACCCTAACCCTAACCCATACCCTACGCCGTACCCGAAGCCCTCCCCGAACCCGTACCCTAAGCCGTACCCTAAGCCTAACCCCAAGCCTAACCCTAACCCTTGGTTACCCTTGACTGCTTCTGCCTCCAATAGCTTTCCTAAGCACTAGTGTTTTAAGGAACAGCTTAAAAAGAGAATCCTAATGTGATTTCTTTATAATGGGTGTGTTCCTTATCTTATCCTAGTGTCTAAACTCTTCTCCATGGCTGGACCCCCAAATAATATTCCTTTACGTGCTAAGGTGTATCTAGAGAGTGGGATAGGTTTAATAACTACCCTAACCCTAACGCGTACCCTAAACCTAACCCCTACCCTACCCCTAACATGTACCCTAATTCTATCCCGTACCCTAAACCGAGCCCTAACCCTAACACTAACCCTAACCCTAACCCATACCCTACGCCGTACCCAAAGCCCTCCCCGAACCCGTACCCTAAGCCGTACCCTAAGCCGTACCCTAAGCCTAACCCTAACCCTAGGCTACCCTTGACTGCTTCTTCCTCCAATAGATTTCCTAAGCACTAGTGTTTTAAGGAACAGCTTAAAAATAGAATCCTAATGTGATTTCTTTATAATGGGTGTGTTCCTTATCGTATCCTAGTGTCTAAACTCTTCTCCATGGCTGGACCCCAAAATAATATTACTTTACGTGCTAAGGGGTATCTAGAGAGTGGGATAGGTTTAATAACTACCCTAACCCTAACGCGTACCCTAACCCTATCCCCTACCCTAACCCTAACACGTACCCTAATCCTAACCCGTACCCTAAACCGACCACTAACCCTAACACTAACCCTAACCCTAACCCTAACCCATACCCTACGCCGTACCCGAAGCCCTCACCGAACCCGTACCCTAAGCCGTACCCTAAGCCTAACCCTAAGCCTAACCCTAACCCTAGGCTACCCTTGACTGCTTCTGCCTCCAATAGATTTCCTAAGCACTAGTGTTTTAAGGAACAGCTTAAAAAGAGAATCCTAATGTGATTTCTTTATAATGGGTGTGTTCCTTATCTTATCCTAGTGTCTAAACTCTTCTCCATGGCTGGACCTCCAAATAATATTCCTTTACGTGCTAAGGGGTATCTACAGAGTGGGATAGGTTTAATAACTAACCTAACACTAACGCGTACCCTAACCCTAACCCCTACCCTAACACTAACACGTACCCTAATCCTAACCAAAACCCTAAACCGAGCCCTAACCCTAACACTAACCCTAACCCTAACCCTAACCCATACCCTACGCCGTACCCGAAGCCCTCCCCGAACCCGTACCCTAAGCCGTACCCTAAGCCTAACCCCAAGCCTAACCCTAACCCTAGGCTACCCTTGACTGCTTCTGCCTCCAATAGATTTCCTAAGCACTAGTGTTTTAAGGAACAACTTAAAAAGAGAATCCTAATGTGATTTCTTTATAATGGGTGTGTTCCTTATCTTATCCTAGTGTCTAAACTCTTCTCCATGGCTGCACCTCCAAATAATATTCCTTTACGTGCTAAGGGGTATCTAGAGAGTGGGATAGGTTTAATAACTACCCTAACACTAACGCGTACCCTAACCCTAACCCCTACCCCAACCCTAACACGTACCCTAATCCTAACCAATACCCTAAACCGAGCCCTAACCCTAACACTAACCCTAACCCTAACCCTAACCCATACCCTACGCCGTACCCGAACCCCTCCCCGAACCCGTACCCTAAGCCGTACCCTAAGCCGTACCCTAAGCCGTACCCTAACCCTAGGCTACCCTTCACTGCTTCTGCCTCCAATAGATTTCCTAAGCACTAGTGTTTTAAGGAACAGCTTAAAAAGAGAATCCTAATGTGATTTCTTTATAAGGGGTGTGTTCCTTATCTTATCCTAGTGTCTAAACTCTTCTCCATGGCTGGACCTCCAAATAATATTCCTTTACGTGCTAAGGGGTATCTAGAGAGTGGGATAGGTTTAATAACTACCCTAACACTAACGCGTACCCTAACCCTAACCCCTACCCTAACACTAACAAGTACCCTAATCCTAACCAATACCCTAAACCGAGCCCTAACCCTAACACTAACCCTAACCCTAACCCTAACCCATACCCTACGCCGTACCCGAAGCCCTCCCCGAACCCGTACCCTAAGCCGTACCCTAAGCCTAACCCTAACCCTAGGCTACCCTTGACTGCTTCTGCCTCCAATAGATTTCCTAAGCACTAGTGTTTTAAGGAACAGCTTAAAAAGAGAATCCTAATGTGATTTCTTTATAATGTGTCTGTTCCTTATCTTATCCTAGTGTCTAAACTCTTCTCCATGGCTGGAACTCCAAATAATATTCCTTTACGTGCTAAGCGGTATCTAGAGAGTGGGATAGGTTTAATAACTACCCTAACACTAACGCGTACCCTAACCCTAACCCCTACCCTAACACTAACAAGTACCCTAATCCTAACCAATACCCTAAACCGAGCCCTAACCCTAACACTAACCCTAACCCTAACCCTAACCCATACCCTACGCCGTACCCGAAGCCCTCCCCGAACCCGTACCCTAAGCCGTAACCTAAGCCTAACCCCAAGCCTAACCCTAACCCTTGTTTACCCTTCACTGCTTCTGCCTCCAATAGCTTTCCTAAGCACTAGTGTTTTAAGGAACAGCTTAAAAAGAGAATCCTAATGTGATTTCTTTATAATGGGTGTGTTCCTTATCTTATCCTAGTGTCTAAACTCTTCTCCATGGCTGGACCCCCAAATAATATTCCTTTACGTGCTAAGGTGTATCTAGAGAGTGGGATAGGTTTAATAACTACCCTAACCCTAACGCGTACCCTAAACCTAACCCCTACCCTACCCCTAACATGTACCCTAATTCTATCCCGTACCCTAAACCGAGCCCTAACCCTAACACTAACCCTAACCCTAACCCATACCCTACGCCGTACCCAAAGCCCTCCCCGAACCCGTACCCTAAGCCGTACCCTAAGCCGTACCCTAAGCCTAACCCTAACCCTAGGCTACCCTTGTCTGCTTCTTCCTCCAATAGATTTCCTAAGCACTAGTGTTTTAAGGAACAGCTTAAAAATAGAATCCTAATGTGATTTCTTTATAATGGGTGTGTTCCTTATCGTATCCTAGTGTCTAAACTCTTCTCCATGGCTGGACCCCCAAATAATATTCCTTTACGTGCTAAGGGGTATCTAGAGAGTGGGATAGGTTTAATAACTACCCTAACCCTAACGCGTACCCTAACCCTATCCCCTACCCTAACCCTAACACGTACCCTAAACCTAACCCGTACCCTAAACCGACCCCTAACCCTAACACTAACCCTAACCCTAACCCTAACCCATACCCTACGCCGTACCCGAACCCCTCCCCGAACCCGTACCCTAAGCCGTACCCTAAGCCGTACCCTAAGCCGTACCCTAACCCTAGGCTACCCTTCACTGCTTCTGCCTCCAATAGATTTCCTAAGCACTAGTGTTTTAAGGAACAGCTTAAAAAGAGAATCCTAATGTGATTTCTTTATAATGGGTGTGTTCCTTATCTTATCCTAGTGTCTAAAGTCTTCTCCATGGCTGGACCTCCAAATAATATTCCTTTACGTGCTAAGGGGTATCTAGAGATTGGGATAGGTTTAATAAATACCCTAACACTAACGCGTACCCTAACCCTAACCCCTACCCTAACCCTAACACGTACCCTGATCCTAACCAATACCCTAAGCCGAGCCCTAACCCTAACACTAACCCTAACCCTAACCCTAACCCATACCCTAAGCCTTACCCGAAGCCCTCCCCAAACCCGTACCCTAAGCCGTACCCTAAGCCGTACCCTAAGCCTAACCCTAACCCTAGGCTACCCTTGACTGCTTCTGCCTCCAATAGATTTCCTAAGCACTAGTGTTTTAAGGAACAGCTTAAAAAGAGAATCCTAATGTGATTTCTTTATAATGTGTCTGTTCCTTATCTTATCCTAGTGTCTAAACTCTTCTCCATGGCTGGAACTCCAAATAATATTCCTTTACATGCTAAGCGGTATCTAGAGAGTGGGATAGGTTTAATAACTACCCTAACACTAACGCGTACCCTAACCCTAACCCCTACCCTAACACTAACACGTACCCTAATCCTAACCAATACCCTAAACCGAGCCCTAACCCTAACACTAACCCTAACCCTAACCCTAACCCATACCCTACGCCGTACCCGAAGCCCTCCCCGAACCCGTACCCTAAGCCGTACCCTAAGCCTAACCCCAAGCCTAACCCTAACCCTTGGTTACCCTTGACTGCTTCTTCCTCCAATAGATTTCCTAAGCACTAGTGTTTTAAGGAACAGCTTAAAAAGAGAATCCTAATGTGATTTCTTTATAATGGGTGTGTTCCTTATCTTATCCTAGTGTCTAAACTCTTCTCCATGGCTGGACCCCCAAATAATATTCCTTTACGTGCTAAGGGGTATCTAGAGAGTGGGATAGGTTTAATAACTACCCTAACCCTAACGCGTACCCTAACCCTATCCCCTACCCTAACCCTAACACGTACCCTAATCCTAACCCGTACCCTAAACCGAGCCCTAACCCTAACACTAACCCTAACCCCAACCCTAACCCATACCCTACGCCGTACCCGAAGCCCTCACCGAACCCGTACCCTAAGCCGTACCCTAAGCCTAACCCTAAGCCTAACCCTAACCCTAGGCTACCCTTGACTGCTTCTGCCTTCAATAGATTTCCTAAGCACTAGTGTTTTAAGGAACAGCTTAAAAAGAGAATCCTAATGTGATTTCTTTATAATGGGTGTGTTCCTTATCTTATCCTAGTGTCTAAACTCTTCTCCATGGCTGGACCTCCAAATAATATTCCTTTACGTGCTAAGGGGTATCTACAGAGTGGGATAGGTTTAATAACTAACCTAACACTAACGCGTACCCTAACCCTAACCCATACCCTAACACTAACACGTACCCTAATCCTAACCAAAACCCTAAACCGAGCCCTAACCCTAACACTAACCCTAACCCTAACCCTAACCCATACCCTACGCCGTACCCGAACCCCTCCCCGAACCCGTACCCTAAGCCGTACCCTAAGCCTAACCTCAAGCCTAACCCTAACCCTAGGCTACCCTTGACTGCTTCTGCCTCCAATAGATTTCCTAAGCACTAGTGTTTTAAGGAACAACTTAAAAAGAGAATCCTAATGTGATTTCTTTATAATGGGTGTGTTCCTTATCTTATCCTAGTGTCTAAACTCTTCTCCATGGCTGCACCTCCAAATAATATTCCTTTACGTGCTAAGGGGTATCTAGAGAGTGGGATAGGTTTAATAACTACCCTAACACTAACGCGTACCCTAACCCTAACCCCTACCCTAACCCTAACACGTACCCTAATCCTAACCAATACCCTAAACCGAGCCCTAACCCTAACACTAACCCTAACCCTAACCCTAACCCATACCCTAAGCCGTACCCGAAGCCCTCCCCAAACCCGTACCCTAAGCCGTAACCTAAGCCATACCCTAAGCCTAACCCAAACCCTAGGCTACCCTTGACTGCTTCTGCCTCCAATAGATTTCCTAAGCACTAGTGTTTTAAGGAACAGCTTAAAAAGAGAATCCTAATGTGATTTCTTTATAATGTGTCTGTTCCTTATCTTATCCTAGTGTCTAAACTCTTCTCCATGGCTGGAACTCCAAATAATATTCCTTTACGTGCTAAGGTGTATCTAGAGAGTGGGATAGGTTTAATAACTACCCTAACCATAACGCGTACCCTAAACCTAACCCCTACCCTAACCCTAACATGTACCCTAATTCTATCCCGTACCCTAAACCGAGCCCTAACCCTAACACTAACCCTAACCCTAACCCTAACCCATACCCTACGCCGTACCCGAAGCCCTCACCGAACCCGTACCGTAAGCCGTACCCTAAGCCGTACCCTAAGCCTAACCCTAACCCTAGGCTACCCTTGACTGCTTCTTCCTCCAATAGATTTCCTAAGCACTAGTGTTTTAAGGAACAGCTTAAAAAGAGAATCCTAATGTGATTTCTTTATAATGGGTGTGTTCCTTATCTTATCCTAGTGTCTAAACTCTTCTCCATGGCTGGACCCCCAAATAATATTCCTTTACGTGCTAAGGGGTATCTAGAGAGTGGGATAGGTTTAATAACTACCCTAACCCTAACGCGTACCCTAACCCTATCCCCTACCCTAACCCTAACACGTACCCTAATCCTAACCCGTACCCTAAACCGTGCCCTAACCCTAACACTAACCCTAACCCGAACCCATACCCTACGCCGTACCCGAAGCCCTCACCGAACCCGTACCCTAAGCCGTACCCTAAGCCTAACCCTAAGCCTAACCCTATCCCTAGGCTACCCTTGACTGCTTCTGCCTCCAATAGATTTCCTAAGCACTAGTGTTTTAAGGAACAGCTTAAAAAGAGAATCCTAATGTGATTTCTTTATAATGGGTGTGTTCCTTATCTTATCCTAGTGTCTAAACTCTTCTCCATGGCTGGACCTCCAAATAATATTCCTTTACGTGCTAAGGGGTATCTACAGAGTGGGATAGGTTTAATAACTAACCTAACACTAACGCGTACCGTAACCCTAACCCCTACCCTAACACTAACACGTACCCTAATCCTAACCAAAACCCTAAACCGAGCCCTAACCCTAACACTAACCCTAACCCTAACCCTAACCCATACCCTACGCCGTACCCGAAGCCCTCCCCGAACCCGTACCCTAAGCCGTACCCTAAGCCTAACCCTAACCCTAGGCTACCCTTGACTGCTTCTGCCTCCAATAGATTTCCTAAGCACTAGTGTTTTAAGGAACAGCTTAAAAAGAGAATCCTAATGTGATTTCTTTATAATGTGTCTGTTCCTTATCTTATCCTAGTGTCTAAACTCTTCTCCATGGCTGGAACTCCAAATAATATTCCTTTACGTGCTAAGGGGTATCTAGAGAGTGGGATAGGTTTAATAACTACCCTAACACTAACGCGTACCCTAACCCTAACCCCTACCCTAACACTAACAAGTACCCTAATCCTAACCAATACCCTAAACCGAGCCCTAACCCTAACAGTAACCCTAACCCTAACCCTAACCCATACCCTACGCCGTACCCGAAGCCCTCCCCGAACCCGTACCCTAAGCCGTACCCTAAGCCTAACCCCAAGCCTAACCCTAACCCTTGGTTACCCTTGACTGCTTCTGCCTCCAATAGCTTTCCTAAGCACTAGTGTTTTAAGGAACAGCTTAAAAAGAGAATCCTAATGTGATTTCTTTATAATGGGTGTGTTCCTTATCTTATCCTAGTGTCTAAACTCTTCTCCATGGCTGGACCCCCAAATAATATTCCTTTACGTGCTAAGGTGTATCTAGAGAGTGGGATAGGTTTAATAACTACCCTAACCCTAACGCGTACCCTAAACCTAACCCCTACCCTACCCCTAACATGTACCCTAATTCTATCCCGTACCCTAAACCGAGCCCTAACCCTAACACTAACCCTAACCCTAACCCATACCCTACGCCGTACCCAAAGCCCTCCCCGAACCCGTACCCTAAGCCGTACCCTAAGCCGTACCCTAAGCCTAACCCTAACCCTAGGCTACCCTTGACTGCTTCTTCCTCCAATAGATTTCCTAAGCACTAGTGTTTTAAGGAACAGCTTAAAAATAGAATCCTAATGTGATTTCTTTATAATGGGTGTGTTCCTTATCGTATCCTAGTGTCTAAACTCTTCTCCATGGCTGGACCCCAAAATAATATTACTTTACGTGCTAAGGGGTATCTAGAGAGTGGGATAGGTTTAATAACTACCCTAACCCTAACGCGTACCCTAACCCTATCCCCTACCCTAACCCTAACACGTACCCTAATCCTAACCCGTACCCTAAACCGACCACTAACCCTAACACTAACCCTAACCCTAACCCTAACCCATACCCTACGCCGTACCCGAAGCCCTCACCGAACCCGTACCCTAAGCCGTACCCTAAGCCTAACCCTAAGCCTAACCCTAACCCTAGGCTACCCTTGACTGCTTCTGCCTCCAATAGATTTCCTAAGCACTAGTGTTTTAAGGAACAGCTTAAAAAGAGAATCCTAATGTGATTTCTTTATAATGGGTGTGTTCCTTATCTTATCCTAGTGTCTAAACTCTTCTCCATGGCTGGACCTCCAAATAATATTCCTTTACGTGCTAAGGGGTATCTACAGAGTGGGATAGGTTTAATAACTAACCTAACACTAACGCGTACCCTAACCCTAACCCCTACCCTAACACTAACACGTACCCTAATCCTAACCAAAACCCTAAACCGAGCCCTAACCCTAACACTAACCCTAACCCTAACCCTAACCCATACCCTACGCCGTACCCGAAGCCCTCCCCGAACCCGTACCCTAAGCCGTACCCTAAGCCTAACCCCAAGCCTAACCCTAACCCTAGGCTACCCTTGACTGCTTCTGCCTCCAATAGATTTCCTAAGCACTAGTGTTTTAAGGAACAACTTAAAAAGAGAATCCTAATGTGATTTCTTTATAATGGGTGTGTTCCTTATCTTATCCTAGTGTCTAAACTCTTCTCCATGGCTGCACCTCCAAATAATATTCCTTTACGTGCTAAGGGGTATCTAGAGAGTGGGATAGGTTTAATAACTACCCTAACACTAACGCGTACCCTAACCCTAACCCCTACCCTAACCCTAACACGTACCCTAATCCTAAGCAATACCCTAAACCGAGCCCTAACCCTAACACTAACCCTAACCCTAACCCTAACCCATACCCTACGCCGTACCCGAACCCCTCCCCGAACCCGTACCCTAAGCCGTACCCTAAGTCGTACCCTAAGCCGTACCCTAACCCTAGGCTACCCTTCACTGCTTCTGCCTCCAATAGATTTCCTAAGCACTAGTGTTTTAAGGAACAGCTTAAAAAGAGAATCCTAATGTGATTTCTTTATAATGGGTGTGTTCCTTATCTTATCCTAGTGTCTAAACTCTTCTCCATGGCTGGACCTCCAAATAATATTCCTTTACGTGCTAAGGGGTATCTAGAGAGTGGGATAGGTTTAATAACTACCCTAACACTAACGCGTACCCTAACCCTAACCCCTACCCTAACACTAACAAGTACCCTAATCCTAACCAATACCCTAAACCGAGCCCTAACCCTAACAGTAACCCTAACCCTAACCCTAACCCATACCCTACGCCGTACCCGAAGCCCTCCCCGAACCCGTACCCTAAGCCGTACCCTAAGCCTAACCCCAAGCCTAACCCTAACCCTTGGTTACCCTTGACTGCTTCTGCCTCCAATAGCTTTCCTAAGCACTAGTGTTTTAAGGAACAGCTTAAAAAGAGAATCCTAATGTGATTTCTTTATAATGGGTGTGTTCCTTATCTTATCCTAGTGTCTAAACTCTTCTCCATGGCTGGACCCCCAAATAATATTCCTTTACGTGCTAAGGTGTATCTAGAGAGTGGGATAGGTTTAATAACTACCCTAACCCTAACGCGTACCCTAAACCTAACCCCTACCCTACCCCTAACATGTACCCTAATTCTATCCCGTACCCTAAACCGAGCCCTAACCCTAACACTAACCCTAACCCTAACCCATACCCTACGCCGTACCCAAAGCCCTCCCCGAACCCGTACCCTAAGCCGTACCCTAAGCCGTACCCTAAGCCTAACCCTAACCCTAGGCTACCCTTGACTGCTTCTTCCTCCAATAGATTTCCTAAGCACTAGTGTTTTAAGGAACAGGTTAAAAATAGAATCCTAATGTGATTTCTTTATAATGGGTGTGTTCCTTATCGTATCCTAGTGTCTAAACTCTTCTCCATGGCTGGACCCCAAAATAATATTACTTTACGTGCTAAGGGGTATCTAGAGAGTGGGATAGGTTTAATAACTACCCTAACCCTAACGCGTACCCTAACCCTATCCCCTACCCTAACCCTAACACGTACCCTAATCCTAACCCGTACCCTAAACCGACCACTAACCCTAACACTAACCCTAACCCTAACCCTAACCCATACCCTACGCCGTACCCGAAGCCCTCACCGAACCCGTACCCTAAGCCGTACCCTAAGCCTAACCCTAAGCCTAACCCTAACCCTAGGCTACCCTTGACTGCTTCTGCCTCCAATAGATTTCCTAAGCACTAGTGTTTTAAGGAACAGCTTAAAAAGAGAATCCTAATGTGATTTCTTTATAATGGGTGTGTTCCTTATCTTATCCTAGTGTCTAAACTCTTCTCCATGGCTGGACCTCCAAATAATATTCCTTTACGTGCTAAGGGGTATCTACAGAGTGGGATAGGTTTAATAACTAACCTAACACTAACGCGTACCCTAACCCTAACCCCTACCCTAACACTAACACGTACCCTAATCCTAACCAAAACCCTAAACCGAGCCCTAACCCTAACACTAACCCTAACCCTAACCCTAACCCATACCCTACGCCGTACCCGAAGCCCTCCCCGAACCCGTACCCTAAGCCGTACCCTAAGCCTAACCCCAAGCCTAACCCTAACCCTAGGCTACCCTTGACTGCTTCTGCCTCCAATAGATTTCCTAAGCACTAGTGTTTTAAGGAACAACTTAAAAAGAGAATCCTAATGTGATTTCTTTATAATGGGTGTGTTCCTTATCTTATCCTAGTGTCTAAACTCTTCTCCATGGCTGCACCTCCAAATAATATTCCTTTACGTGCTAAGGGGTATCTAGAGAGTGGGATAGGTTTAATAACTACCCTAACACTAACGCGTACCCTAACCCTAACCCCTACCCCAACCCTAACACGTACCCTAATCCTAACCAATACCCTAAACCGAGCCCTAACCCTAACACTAACCCTAACCCTAACCCTAACCCATACCCTACGCCGTACCCGAACCCCTCCCCGAACCCGTACCCTAAGCCGTACCCTAAGCCGTACCCTAAGCCGTACCCTAACCCTAGGCTACCCTTCACTGCTTCTGCCTCCAATAGATTTCCTAAGCACTAGTGTTTTAAGGAACAGCTTAAAAAGAGAATCCTAATGTGATTTCTTTATAAGGGGTGTGTTCCTTATCTTATCCTAGTGTCTAAACTCTTCTCCATGGCTGGACCTCCAAATAATATTCCTTTACGTGCTAAGGGGTATCTAGAGAGTGGGATAGGTTTAATAACTACCCTAACACTAACGCGTACCCTAACCCTAACCCCTACCCTAACACTAACAAGTACCCTAATCCTAACCAATACCCTAAACCGAGCCCTAACCCTAACACTAACCCTAACCCTAACCCTAACCCATACCCTACGCCGTACCCGAAGCCCTCCCCGAACCCGTACCCTAAGCCGTACCCTAAGCCTAACCCTAACCCTAGGCTACCCTTGACTGCTTCTGCCTCCAATAGATTTCCTAAGCACTAGTGTTTTAAGGAACAGCTTAAAAAGAGAATCCTAATGTGATTTCTTTATAATGTGTCTGTTCCTTATCTTATCCTAGTGTCTAAACTCTTCTCCATGGCTGGAACTCCAAATAATATTCCTTTACGTGCTAAGCGGTATCTAGAGAGTGGGATAGGTTTAATAACTACCCTAACACTAACGCGTACCCTAACCCTAACCCCTACCCTAACACTAACAAGTACCCTAATCCTAACCAATACCCTAAACCGAGCCCTAACCCTAACACTAACCCTAACCCTAACCCTAACCCATACCCTACGCCGTACCCGAAGCCCTCCCCGAACCCGTACCCTAAGCCGTAACCTAAGCCTAACCCCAAGCCTAACCCTAACCCTTGTTTACCCTTCACTGCTTCTGCCTCCAATAGCTTTCCTAAGCACTAGTGTTTTAAGGAACAGCTTAAAAAGAGAATCCTAATGTGATTTCTTTATAATGGGTGTGTTCCTTATCTTATCCTAGTGTCTAAACTCTTCTCCATGGCTGGACCCCCAAATAATATTCCTTTACGTGCTAAGGTGTATCTAGAGAGTGGGATAGGTTTAATAACTACCCTAACCCTAACGCGTACCCTAAACCTAACCCCTACCCTACCCCTAACATGTACCCTAATTCTATCCCGTACCCTAAACCGAGCCCTAACCCTAACACTAACCCTAACCCTAACCCATACCCTACGCCGTACCCAAAGCCCTCCCCGAACCCGTACCCTAAGCCGTACCCTAAGCCGTACCCTAAGCCTAACCCTAACCCTAGGCTACCCTTGTCTGCTTCTTCCTCCAATAGATTTCCTAAGCACTAGTGTTTTAAGGAACAGCTTAAAAATAGAATCCTAATGTGATTTCTTTATAATGGGTGTGTTCCTTATCGTATCCTAGTGTCTAAACTCTTCTCCATGGCTGGACCCCCAAATAATATTCCTTTACGTGCTAAGGGGTATCTAGAGAGTGGGATAGGTTTAATAACTACCCTAACCCTAACGCGTACCCTAACCCTATCCCCTACCCTAACCCTAACACGTACCCTAAACCTAACCCGTACCCTAAACCGACCCCTAACCCTAACACTAACCCTAACCCTAACCCTAACCCATACCCTACGCCGTACCCGAACCCCTCCCCGAACCCGTAC
Source organism: Balaenoptera physalus (assembly GCF_965194825.1). Taxonomy (NCBI): domain Eukaryota; kingdom Metazoa; phylum Chordata; class Mammalia; order Artiodactyla; family Balaenopteridae; genus Balaenoptera; species Balaenoptera physalus. The sequence goes on along the minus strand of NW_028126410.1, from coordinate 25,358 downwards.
CCTAAGCCGTACCCTAAGCCGTACCCTAAGCCGTACCCTAACCCTAGGCTACCCTTCACTGCTTCTGCCTCCAATAGATTTCCTAAGCACTAGTGTTTTAAGGAACAGCTTAAAAAGAGAATCCTAATGTGATTTCTTTATAATGGGTGTGTTCCTTATCTTATCCTAGTGTCTAAAGTCTTCTCCATGGCTGGACCTCCAAATAATATTCCTTTACGTGCTAAGGGGTATCTAGAGATTGGGATAGGTTTAATAAATACCCTAACACTAACGCGTACCCTAACCCTAACCCCTACCCTAACCCTAACACGTACCCTGATCCTAACCAATACCCTAAGCCGAGCCCTAACCCTAACACTAACCCTAACCCTAACCCTAACCCATACCCTAAGCCTTACCCGAAGCCCTCCCCAAACCCGTACCCTAAGCCGTACCCTAAGCCGTACCCTAAGCCTAACCCTAACCCTAGGCTACCCTTGACTGCTTCTGCCTCCAATAGATTTCCTAAGCACTAGTGTTTTAAGGAACAGCTTAAAAAGAGAATCCTAATGTGATTTCTTTATAATGTGTCTGTTCCTTATCTTATCCTAGTGTCTAAACTCTTCTCCATGGCTGGAACTCCAAATAATATTCCTTTACATGCTAAGCGGTATCTAGAGAGTGGGATAGGTTTAATAACTACCCTAACACTAACGCGTACCCTAACCCTAACCCCTACCCTAACACTAACACGTACCCTAATCCTAACCAATACCCTAAACCGAGCCCTAACCCTAACACTAACCCTAACCCTAACCCTAACCCATACCCTACGCCGTACCCGAAGCCCTCCCCGAACCCGTACCCTAAGCCGTACCCTAAGCCTAACCCCAAGCCTAACCCTAACCCTTGGTTACCCTTGACTGCTTCTTCCTCCAATAGATTTCCTAAGCACTAGTGTTTTAAGGAACAGCTTAAAAAGAGAATCCTAATGTGATTTCTTTATAATGGGTGTGTTCCTTATCTTATCCTCGTGTCTAAACTCTTCTCCATGGCTGGACCCCCAAATAATATTCCTTTACGTGCTAAGGGGTATCTAGAGAGTGGGATAGGTTTAATAACTACCCTAACCCTAACGCGTACCCTAACCCTATCCCCTACCCTAACCCTAACACGTACCCTAATCCTAACCCGTACCCTAAACCGAGCCCTAACCCTAACACTAACCCTAACCCCAACCCTAACCCATACCCTACGCCGTACCCGAAGCCCTCACCGAACCCGTACCCTAAGCCGTACCCTAAGCCTAACCCTAAGCCTAACCCTAACCCTAGGCTACCCTTGACTGCTTCTGCCTTCAATAGATTTCCTAAGCACTAGTGTTTTAAGGAACAGCTTAAAAAGAGAATCCTAATGTGATTTCTTTATAATGGGTGTGTTCCTTATCTTATCCTAGTGTCTAAACTCTTCTCCATGGCTGGACCTCCAAATAATATTCCTTTACGTGCTAAGGGGTATCTACAGAGTGGGATAGGTTTAATAACTAACCTAACACTAACGCGTACCCTAACCCTAACCCATACCCTAACACTAACACGTACCCTAATCCTAACCAAAACCCTAAACCGAGCCCTAACCCTAACACTAACCCTAACCCTAACCCTAACCCATACCCTACGCCGTACCCGAACCCCTCCCTGAACCCGTACCCTAAGCCGTACCCTAAGCCTAACCTCAAGCCTAACCCTAACCCTAGGCTACCCTTGACTGCTTCTGCCTCCAATAGATTTCCTAAGCACTAGTGTTTTAAGGAACAACTTAAAAAGAGAATCCTAATGTGATTTCTTTATAATGGGTGTGTTCCTTATCTTATCCTAGTGTCTAAACTCTTCTCCATGGCTGCACCTCCAAATAATATTCCTTTACGTGCTAAGGGGTATCTAGAGAGTGGGATAGGTTTAATAACTACCCTAACACTAACGCGTACCCTAACCCTAACCCCTACCCTAACCCTAACATGTACCCTAATTCTATCCCGTACCCTAAACCGAGCCCTAACCCTAACACTAACCCTAACCCTAACCCTAACCCATACCCTACGCCGTACCCGAAGCCCTCACCGAACCCGTACCGTAAGCCGTACCCTAAGCCGTACCCTAAGCCTAACCCTAACCCTAGGCTACCCTTGACTGCTTCTTCCTCCAATAGATTTCCTAAGCACTAGTGTTTTAAGGAACAGCTTAAAAAGAGAATCCTAATGTGATTTCTTTATAATGGGTGTGTTCCTTATCTTATCCTAGTGTCTAAACTCTTCTCCATGGCTGGACCCCCAAATAATATTCCTTTACGTGCTAAGGGGTATCTAGAGAGTGGGATAGGTTTAATAACTACCCTAACCCTAACGCGTACCCTAACCCTATCCCCTACCCTAACCCTAACACGTACCCTAATCCTAACCCGTACCCTAAACCGTGCCCTAACCCTAACACTAACCCTAACCCTAACCCATACCCTACGCCGTACCCGAAGCCCTCACCGAACCCGTACCCTAAGCCGTACCCTAAGCCTAACCCTAAGCCTAACCCTATCCCTAGGCTACCCTTGACTGCTTCTGCCTCCAATAGATTTCCTAAGCACTAGTGTTTTAAGGAACAGCTTAAAAAGAGAATCCTAATGTGATTTCTTTATAATGGGTGTGTTCCTTATCTTATCCTAGTGTCTAAACTCTTCTCCATGGCTGGACCTCCAAATAATATTCCTTTACGTGCTAAGGGGTATCTACAGAGTGGGATAGGTTTAATAACTAACCTAACACTAACGCGTACCGTAACCCTAACCCCTACCCTAACACTAACACGTACCCTAATCCTAACCAAAACCCTAAACCGAGCCCTAACCCTAACACTAACCCTAACCCTAACCCTAACCCATACCCTACGCCGTACCCGAAGCCCTCCCCGAACCCGTACCCTAAGCCGTACCCTAAGCCTAACCCTAACCCTAGGCTACCCTTGACTGCTTCTGCCTCCAATAGATTTCCTAAGCACTAGTGTTTTAAGGAACAGCTTAAAAAGAGAATCCTAATGTGATTTCTTTATAATGTGTCTGTTCCTTATCTTATCCTAGTGTCTAAACTCTTCTCCATGGCTGGAACTCCAAATAATATTCCTTTACGTGCTAAGCGGTATCTAGAGAGTGGGATAGGTTTAATAACTACCCTAACACTAACGCGTACCCTAACCCTAACCCCTACCCTAACACTAACAAGTACCCTAATCCTAACCAATACCCTAAACCGAGCCCTAACCCTAACACTAACCCTAACCCTAACCCTAACCCATACCCTACGCCGTACCCGAAGCCCTCCCCGAACCCGTACCCTAAGCCGTAACCTAAGCCTAACCCCAAGCCTAACCCTAACCCTTGTTTACCCTTCACTGCTTCTGCCTCCAATAGCTTTCCTAAGCACTAGTGTTTTAAGGAACAGCTTAAAAAGAGAATCCTAATGTGATTTCTTTATAATGGGTGTGTTCCTTATCTTATCCTAGTGTCTAAACTCTTCTCCATGGCTGGACCCCCAAATAATATTCCTTTACGTGCTAAGGTGTATCTAGAGAGTGGGATAGGTTTAATAACTACCCTAACCCTAACGCGTACCCTAAACCTAACCCCTACCCTACCCCTAACATGTACCCTAATTCTATCCCGTACCCTAAACCGAGCCCTAACCCTAACACTAACCCTAACCCTAACCCATACCCTACGCCGTACCCAAAGCCCTCCCCGAACCCGTACCCTAAGCCGTACCCTAAGCCGTACCCTAAGCCTAACCCTAACCCTAGGCTACCCTTGACTGCTTCTTCCTCCAATAGATTTCCTAAGCACTAGTGTTTTAAGGAACAGCTTAAAAATAGAATCCTAATGTGATTTCTTTATAATGGGTGTGTTCCTTATCGTATCCTAGTGTCTAAACTCTTCTCCATGGCTGGACCCCCAAATAATATTCCTTTACGTGCTAAGGGGTATCTAGAGAGTGGGATAGGTTTAATAACTACCCTAACCCTAACGCGTACCCTAACCCTATCCCCTACCCTAACCCTAACACGTACCCTAATCCTAACCCGTACCCTAAACCGAGCCCTAACCCTAACACTAACCCTAACCCTAACCCTAACCCATACCCTACGCCGTACCCGAAGCCCTCACCGAACCCGTACCCTAAGCCGTACCCTAAGCCTAACCCTAAGCCTAACCCTAACCCTAGGCTACCCTTGACTGCTTCTGCCTCCAATAGATTTCCTAAGCACTAGTGTTTTAAGGAACAGCTTAAAAAGAGAATCCTAATGTGATTTCTTTATAATGGGTGTGTTCCTTATATTATCCTAGTGTCTAAACTCTTCTCCATGGCTGGACCTCCAAATAATATTCCTTTACGTGCTAAGGGGTATCTACAGAGTGGGATAGGTTTAATAACTAACCTAACACTAACGCGTACCCTAACCCTAACCCCTACCCTAACACTAACACGTACCCTAATCCTAACCAAAACCCTAAACCGAGCCCTAACCCTAACACTAACCCTAACCCTAACCCTAACCCATACCCTACGCCGTACCCGAAGCCCTCCCCGAACCCGTACCCTAAGCCGTACCCTAAGCCTAACCCCAAGCCTAACCCTAACCCTAGGCTACCCTTGACTGCTTCTGCCTCCAATAGATTTCCTAAGCACTAGTGTTTTAAGGAACAGCTTAAAAAGAGTATCCTAATGTGATTTCTTTATAATGGGTGTGTTCCTTATCTTATCCTAGTGTCTAAACTCTTCTCCATGGCTGGACCTCCAAATAATATTCCTTTACGTGCTAAGGGGTATCTAGAGATTGGGATAGGTTTAATAAATACCCTAACACTAACGCGTACCCTAACCCTAACCCCTACCCTAACCCTAACACGTACCCTGATCCTAACCAATACCCTAAGCCGAGCCCTAACCCTAACACTAACCCTAACCCTAACCCTAACCGATACCCTAAGCCTTACCCGAAGCCCTCCCCAAACCCGTACCCTAAGCCGTACCCTAAGCCGTACCCTAAGCCTAACCCTAACCCTAGGCTACCCTTGACTGCTTCTGCCTCCAATAGATTTCCTAAGCACTAGTGTTTTAAGGAACAGCTTAAAAAGAGAATCCTAATGTGATTTCTTTATAATGTGTCTGTTCCTTATCTTATCCTAGTGTCTAAACTCTTCTCCATGGCTGGAACTCCAAATAATATTCCTTTACATGCTAAGCGGTATCTAGAGAGTGGGATAGGTTTAATAACTACCCTAACACTAACGCGTACCCTAACCCTAACCCCTACCCTAACACTAACACGTACCCTAATCCTAACCAATACCCTAAACCGAGCCCTAACCCTAACACCAACCCTAACCCTAACCCTAACCCATACCCTACGCCGTACCCGAAGCCCTCCCCGAACCCGTACCCTAAGCCGTACCCTAAGCCTAACCCCAAGCCTAACCCTAACCCTTGGTTACCCTTGACTGCTTCTTCCTCCAATAGATTTCCTAAGCACTAGTGTTTTAAGGAACAGCTTAAAAAGAGAATCCTAATGTGATTTCTTTATAATGGGTGTGTTCCTTATCTTATCCTAGTGTCTAAACTCTTCTCCATGGCTGGACCCCCAAATAATATTCCTTTACGTGCTAAGGGGTATCTGGAGAGTGGGATAGGTTTAATAACTACCCTAACCCTAACGCGTACCCTAACCCTATCCCCTAACCTAACCCTAACACGTACCCTAATCCTAACCCGTACCCTAAACCGAGCCCTAACCCTAACACTAACCCTAACCCTAACCCTAACCCATACCCTACGCCGTACCCGAAGCCCTCACCGAACCCGTACCCTAAGCCGTACCCTAAGCCTAACCCTAAGCCTAACCCTAACCCTAGGCTACCCTTGACTGCTTCTGCCTTCAATAGATTTCCTAAGCACTAGTGTTTTAAGGAACAGCTTAAAAAGAGAATCCTAATGTGATTTCTTTATAATGGGTGTGTTCCTTATCTTATCCTAGTGTCTAAACTCTTCTCCATGGCTGGACCTCCAAATAATATTCCTTTACGTGCTAAGGGGTATCTACAGAGTGGGATAGGTTTAATAACTAACCTAACACTAACGCGTACCCTAACCCTAACCCATACCCTAACACTAACACGTACCCTAATCCTAACCAAAACCCTAAACCGAGCCCTAACCCTAACACTAACCCTAACCCTAACCCTAACCCATACCCTACGCCGTACCCGAACCCCTCCCCGAACCCGTACCCTAAGCCGTACCCTAAGCCTAACCTCAAGCCTAACCCTAACCCTAGGCTACCCTTGACTGCTTCTGCCTCCAATAGATTTCCTAAGCACTAGTGTTTTAAGGAACAACTTAAAAAGAGAATCCTAATGTGATTTCTTTATAATGGGTGTGTTCCTTATCTTATCCTAGTGTCTAAACTCTTCTCCATGGCTGCACCTCCAAATAATATTCCTTTACGTGCTAAGGGGTATCTAGAGAGTGGGATAGGTTTAATAACTACCCTAACACTAACGCGTACCCTAACCCTAACCCCTACCCTAACCCTAACACGTACCCTAATCCTAACCAATACCCTAAACCGAGCCCTAACCCTAACACTAACCCTAACCCTAACCCTAACCCATACCCTAAGCCGTACCCGAAACCCTCCCCAAACCCGTACCCTAAGCCGTAACCTAAGCCATACCCTAAGCCTAACCCTAACCCTAGGCTACCCTTGACTGCTTCTGCCTCCAATAGATTTCCTAAGCACTAGTGTTTTAAGGAACAGCTTAAAAAGAGAATCCTAATGTGATTTCTTTATAATGTGTCTGTTCCTTATCTTATCCTAGTGTCTAAACTCTTCTCCGTGGCTGGAACTCCAAATAATATTCCTTTACGTGCTAAGGTGTATCTAGAGAGTGGGATAGGTTTAATAACTACCCTAACCATAACGCGTACCCTAAACCTAACCCCTACCCTAACCCTAACATGTACCCTAATTCTATCCCGTACCCTAAACCGAGCCCTAACCCTAACACTAACCCTAACCCTAACCCTAACCCATACCCTACGCCGTAACCGAAGCCCTCACCGAACCCGTACCGTAAGCCGTACCCTGAGCCGTACCCTAAGCCTAACCCTAACCCTAGGCTACCCTTGACTGCTTCTTCCTCCAATAGATTTCCTAAGCACTAGTGTTTTAAGGAACAGCTTAAAAAGAGAATCCTAATGTGATTTCTTTATAATGGGTGTGTTCCTTATCTTATCCTAGTGTCTAAACTCTTCTCCATGGCTGGACCCCCAAATAATATTCCTTTACGTGCTAAGGGGTATCTAGAGAGTGGGATAGGTTTAATAACTACCCTAACCCTAACGCGTACCCTAACCCTATCCCCTACCCTAACCCTAACACGTACCCTAATCCTAACCCGTACCCTAAACCGTGCCCTAACCCTAACACTAACCCTAACCCTAACCCATACCCTACGCCGTACCCGAAGCCCTCACCGAACCCGTACCCTAAGCCGTACCCTAAGCCTAACCCTAAGCCTAACCCTATCCCTAGGCTACCCTTGACTGCTTCTGCCTCCAATAGATTTCCTAAGCACTAGTGTTTTAAGGAACAGCTTAAAAAGAGAATCCTAATGTGATTTCTTTATAATGGGTGTGTTCCTTATCTTATCCTAGTGTCTAAACTCTTCTCCATGGCTGGACCTCCAAATAATATTCCTTTACGTGCTAAGGGGTATCTACAGAGTGGGATAGGTTTAATAACTAACCTAACACTAACGCGTACCGTAACCCTAACCCCTACCCTAACACTAACACGTACCCTAATCCTAACCAAAACCCTAAACCGAGCCCTAACCCTAACACTAACCCTAACCCTAACCCTAACCCATACCCTACGCCGTACCCGAACCCCTCCCCGAACCCGTACCCTAAGCCGTACCCTAAGCCTAACCCCAAGCCTAACCCTAACCCTAGGCTACCCTTGACTGCTTCTGCCTCCAATAGATTTCCTAAGCACTAGTGTTTTAAGGAACAACTTAAAAAGAGAATCCTAATGTGATTTCTTTATAATGGGTGTGTTCCTTATCTTATCCTAGTGTCTAAACTCTTCTCCATGGCTGGACCTCCAAATAATATTCCTTTACGTGCTAAGGGGTATCTAGAGAGTGGGATAGGTTTAATAACTACCCTAACACTAACGCGTACCCTAACCCTAACCCCTACCCTAACCCTAACACGTACCCTAATCCTAACCAATACCCTAAACCGAGCCCTAACCCTAACACTAACCCTAACCCTAACCCTAACCCATACCCTAAGCCGTACCCGAAGCCCTCCCCAAACCCGTACCCTAAGCTGTAACCTAAGCCGTACCCTAAGCCTAACCCTAACCCTAGGCTACCCTTGACTGCTTCTGACTCCAATAGATTTCCTAAGCACTAGTGTTTTAAGGAACAGCTTAAAAAGAGAATCCTAATGTGATTTCTTTATAATGTGTCTGTTCCTTATCTTATCCTAGTGTCTAAACTCTTCTCCATGGCTGGAACTCCAAATAATATTCCTTGACGTGCTAAGCGGTATCTAGAGAGTGGGATAGGTTTAATAACTACCCTAACACTAACGCGTACCCTAACCCTAACCCCTACCCTAACACTAACACGTACCCTAATCCTAACGAAAACCCTAAACCGAGCCCTAACCCTAACACTAACCCTAACCCTAACCCTAACCCATACCCTACGCCATACCCGAAGCCCTCACCGAACCAGTACCCTAAGCCGTACGCTAAGCCGTAAACTAAGCCGTACCCTAAGCCTAACCCTAACCCTAGGCTACCCTTCACTGCTTCTGCCTCCAATAGATTTCCTAAGCACTAGTGTTTTAAGGAACAGCTTAAAAAGAGAATCCTAATGTGATTTCTTTATAATGGGTGTGTTCCTTATCTTATCCTAGTGTCTAAATTCTTCTCCATGGCTGGACCTCCAAATAATATTCCTTTACGTGCTAAGGGGTATCTAGAGATTGGGATTGGTTTAATAAATACCCTAACACTAACGCGTACCCTAACCCTAACCCCTACCCTAACCCTAACACGTACCCTAATCCTAACCAATACCCTAAGCCGAGCCCTAACACTAACACTAACCCTAACCCTAACACTAACCCATACCCTAAGCCGTACCCGAAGCCCTCCCCAAACCCGTACCCTAAGCCGTACCCTAAGCCTAACCCCAAGCCTAACCCTAACCCTTGGTTACCCTTCACTGCTTCTGCCTCCAATAGCTTTCCTAAGCACTAGTGTTTTAAGGAACAGCTTAAAAAGAGAATCCTAATGTGATTTCTTTATAATGGGTGTGTTCCTTATCTTATCCTAGTGTCTAAACTCTTCTCCATGGCTGGACCCCCAAATAATATTCCTTTACGTGCTAAGGGGTATCTAGAGAGTGGGATAGGTTTAATAACTACCCTAACCCTAACGCGTACCCTAACCCTATCCCCTACCCTAACCCTAACACGTACCCTAATCCTAACCCGTACCCTAAACCGAGCCCTAACCCTAACACTAACCCTAACCCTAACCCTAACCCATACCCTACGCCGTACCCGAAGCCCTCACCGAACCCGTACCCTAAGCCGTACCCTAAGCCTAACCCTAAGCCTAACCCTAACCCTAGGCTACCCTTGACTGCTTCTGCCTCCAATAGATTTCCTAAGCACTAGTGTTTTAAGGAACAGCTTAAAAAGAGAATCCTAATGTGATTTCTTTATAATGGGTGTGTTCCTTATATTATCCTAGTGTCTAAACTCTTCTCCATGGCTGGACCTCCAAATAATATTCCTTTACGTGCTAAGGGGTATCTACAGAGTGGGATAGGTTTAATAACTAACCTAACACTAACGCGTACCCTAACCCTAACCCCTACCCTAACACTAACACGTACCCTAATCCTAACCAAAACCCTAAACCGAGCCCTAACCCTAACACTAACCCTAACCCTAACCCTAACCCATACCCTACGCCGTACCCGAAGCCCTCCCCGAACCCGTACACTAAGCCGTACCCTAAGCCTAACCCCAAGCCTAACCCTAACCCTAGGCTACCCTTGACTGCTTCTGCCTCCAATAGATTTCCTAAGCACTAGTGTTTTAAGGAACAACTTAAAAAGAGAATCCTAATGTGATTTCTTTATAATGGGTGTGTTCCTTATCTTATCCTAGTGTCTAAACTCTTCTCCATGGCTGCACCTCCAAATAATATTCCTTTACGTGCTAAGGGGTATCTAGAGAGTGGGATAGGTTTAATAACTACCCTAACACTAACGCGTACCCTAACCCTAACCCCTACCCTAACACTAACACGTACCCTAATCCTAACCAATACCCTAAACCGAGCCCTAACCCTAACACTAACCCTAACCCTAACCCTAACCCATACCCTAAGCCGTACCCGAAGCCCTCCCCAAACCCGTACCCTAAGCCGTAACCTAAGCCGTACCCTAAGCCTAACCCTAACCCTAGGCTACCCTTGACTGCTTCTGCCTCCAATAGATTTCCTAAGCACTAGTGTTTTAAGGAACAGCTTAAAAAGAGAATCCTAATGTGATTTCTTTATAATGTGTCTGTTCCTTATCTTATCCTAGTGTCTAAACTCTTCTCCATGGCTGGAACTCCAAATAATATTCCTTTACGTGCTAAGGTGTATCTAGAGAGTGGGATAGGTTTAATAACTACCCTAACCCTAACGCGTACCCTAAACCTAACCCCTACCCTAACCCTAACATGTACCCTAATTCTATCCCGTACCCTAAACCGAGCCCTAACCCTAACACTAACCCTAACCCTAACCCTAACCCATACCCTACGCCGTACCCAAAGCCCTCCCCGAACCCGTACCGTAAGCCGTACCCTAAGCCGTACCCTAAGCCTAACCCTAACCCTAGGCTACCCTTGACTGCTTCTTCCTCCAATAGATTTCCTAAGCACTAGTGTTTTAAGGAACAGCTTAAAAAGAGAATCCTAATGTGATTTCTTTATAATGGGTGTGTTCCTTATCTTATCCTAGTGTCTAAACTCTTCTCCATGGCTGGACCCCCAAATAATATTCCTTTACGTGCTAAGGGGTATCTAGAGAGTGGGATAGGTTTAATAACTACCCTAACCCTAACGCGTACCCTAACCCTATCCCCTACCCTAACCCTAACACGTACCCTAATCCTAACCCGTACCCTAAACCGAGCCCTAACCCTAACACTAACCCTAACCCTAACCCATACCCTACGCCGTACCCGAAGCCCTCACCGAACCCGTACCCTAAGCCGTACCCTAAGCCTAACCCTAAGCCTAACCCTAACCCTAGGCTACCCTTGACTGCTTCTGCCTCCAATAGATTTCCTAAGCACTAGTGTTTTAAGGAACAGCTTAAAAAGAGAATCCTAATGTGATTTCTTTATAATGGGTGTGTTCCTTATCTTATCCTAGTGTCTAAACTCTTCTCCATGGCTGGACCTCCAAATAATATTCCTTTACGTGCTAAGGGGTATCTACAGAGTGGGATAGGTTTAATAACTAACCTAAAACTAACGCGTACCCTAACCCTAACCCCTACCCTAACACTAACACGTACCCTAATCCTAACCAAAATCCTAAACCGAGCCCTAACCCTAACACTAACCCTAACCCTAACCCTAACCCATACCCTACGCCGTACCCGAACCCCTCCCCGAACCCGTACCCTAAGCCGTACCCTAAGCCTAACCCCAAGCCTAACCCTAACCCTAGGCTACCCTTGACTGCTTCTGCCTCCAATAGATTTCCTAAGCACTAGTGTTTTAAGGAACAACTTAAAAAGAGAATCCTAATGTGATTTCTTTATAATGGGTGTGTTCCTTATCTTATCCTAGTGTCTAAACTCTTCTCCATGGCTGCACCTCCAAATAATATTCCTTTACGTGCTAAGGGGTATCTAGAGAGTGGGATAGGTTTAATAACTACCCTAACACTAACGCGTACCCTAACCCTAACCCCTACCCTAACCCTAACACGTACCCTAATCCTAACCAATACCCTAAACCGAGCCCTAACCCTAACACTAACCCTAACCCTAACCCTAATCCATACCCTAAGCCGTACCCGAAGCCCTCCCCAAACCCGTACCCTAAGCCGTAACCTAAGCCGTACCCTAAGCCTAACCCTAACCCTAGGCTACCCTTGACTGCTTCTGCCTCCAATAGATTTCCTAAGCACTAGTGTTTTAAGGAACAGCTTAAAAAGAGAATCCTAATGTGATTTCTTTATAATGTGTCTGTTCCTTATCTTATCCTAGTGTCTAAACTCTTCTCCATGGCTGGAACTCCAAATAATATTCCTTTACGTGCTAAGCGGTATCTAGAGAGTGGGATAGGTTTAATAACTACCCTAACACTAACGCGTACCCTAACCCTAACCCCTACCCTAACACTAACACGTACCCTAATCCTAACCAATACCCTAAACCGAGCCCTAACCCTAACACTAACCCTAACCCTAACCCTAACCCATACCCTACGCCGTACCCGAAGCCCTCCCCGAACCCGTACCCTAAGCCGTACCCTAAGCCTAACCCCAAGCCTAACCCTAACCCTTGGTTACCCTTCACTGCTTCTGCCTCCAATAGCTTTCCTAAGCACTAGTGTTTTAAGGAACAGCTTAAAAAGAGAATCCTAATGTGATTTCTTTATAATGGGTGTGTTCCTTATCTTATCCTAGTGTCTAAACTCTTCTCCATGGCTGGACCCCCAAATAATATTCCTTTACGTGCTAAGGTGTATCTAGAGAGTGGGATAGGTTTAATAACTACCCTAACCCTAACGCGTACCCTAAACCTAACCCCTACCCTACCCCTAACATGTACCCTAATTCTATCCCGTACCCTAAACCGAGCCCTAACCCTAACACTAACCCTAAACCTAACCCATACCCTACGCCGTACCCAAAGCCCTCCCCGAACCCGTACCCTAAGCCGTACCCTAAGCCGTACCCTAAGCCTAACCCTAACCCTAGGCTACCCTTGACTGCTTCTTCCTCCAATAGATTTCCTAAGCACTAGTGTTTTAAGGAACAGCTTAAAAATAGAATCCTAATGTGATTTCTTTATAATGGGTGTGTTCCTTATCGTATCCTAGTGTCTAAACTCTTCTCCATGGCTGGACCCCCAAATAATATTCCTTTACGTGCTAAGGGGTATCTAGAGAGTGGGATAGGTTTAATAACTACCCTAACCCTAACGCGTACCCTAACCCTATCCCCTACCCTAACCCTAACACGTACCCTAATCCTAACCCGTACCCTAAACCGAGCCCTAACCCTAACACTAACCCTAACCCTAACCCTAACCCATACCCTACGCCGTACCCGAAGCCCTCCCCGAACCCGTACCCTAAGCCATACCCTAAGCCTAACCCCAAGCCTAACCCTAACCCTAGGCTACCCTTGACTGCTTCTGCCTCCAATAGATTTCCTAAGCACTAGTGTTTTAAGGAACAACTTAAAAAGAGAATCCTAATGTGATTTCTTTATAATGGGTGTGTTCCTTATCTTATCCTAGTGTCTAAACTCTTCTCCATGGCTGGACCTCCAAATAATATTCCTTTACGTGCTAAGGGGTATCTACAGAGTGGGATAGGTTTAATAACTAACCTAACACTAACGCGTACCCTAACCCTAACCCCTACCCTAATACTAACACGTACCCTAATCCTAACCAAAACTCTAAACCGAGCCCTAACCCTAACACTAACCCTAACACTAACCCTAACCCATACCCTACGCCGTACCCAAACCCCTCCCCGAACCCGTACCCTAAGCCGTACCCTAAGCCTAACCCCAAGCCTAACCCTAACCCTAGGCTACCCTTGACTGCTTCTGCCTCCAATAGATTTCCTAAGCACTAGTGTTTTAAGGAACAACTTAAAAAGAGAATCCTAATGTGATTTCTTTATAATGGGTGTGTTCCTTATCTTATCCTAGTGTCTAAACTCTTCTCCATGGCTGCACCTCCAAATAATATTCCTTTACGTGCTAAGGGGTATCTAGAGAGTGGGATAGGTTTAATAACTACCCTAACACTAACACGTACCCTAACCCTAACCCCTACCCTAACCCTAACACGTACCCTAATCCTAACCAATACCCTAAACCGAGCCCTAACCCTAACACTAACCCTAACCCTAACCCTAACCCATACCCTAAGCCATACCCGAAGCCCTCCCTAAAACCGTACCCTAAGCCGTACCCTAAGCCGTACACTAAGCCTAACCCTAACCCTAGGCTACCCTTGACTGCTTCTGCCTCCAATAGATTTCCTAAGCACTAGTGTTTTAAGGAACAGCTTAAAAAGAGAATCCTAATGTGATTTCTTTATAATGTGTCTGTTCCTTATCTTATCCTAGTGTCTAAACTCTTCTCCATGGCTGGAACTCCAAATAATATTCCTTTACGTGCTAAGGTGTATCTAGAGAGTGGGATAGGTTTAATAACTACCCTAACCCTAACGCGTACCCTAAACCTAACCCCTACCCTAACCCTAACATGTACCCTAATTCTATCCCGTACCCTAAACCGAGCCCTAACCCTAACACTAACCCTAACCCTAACCCTAACCCATACCCTACGCCGTACCCAAAGCCCTCCCCGAACCCGTACCGTAAGCCGTACCCTAAGCCGTACCCTAAGCCTAACCCTAACCCTAGGCTACCCTTGACTGCTTCTTCCTCCAATAGATTTCCTAAGCACTAGTGTTTTAAGGAACAGCTTAAAAAGAGAATCCTAATGTGATTTCTTTATAATGGGTGTGTTCCTTATCTTATCCTAGTGTCTAAACTCTTCTCCATGTCTGGACCTCCAAATAATATTCCTTTACGTGCTAAGGGGTATCTAGAGAATGGGATAGGTTTAATAACTACCCTAACACTAACGCGTACCCTAACCCTAACCCCTACCCTAACCCTAACACGTACCCTAATCCTAACCAATAACCTAAACCGAGCCCTAACCCTAACACTAACCCTAACCCTAACCCTAACCCATACCCTAAGCCGTACCCGAAGCCCTCCCCAAACCCGTACCCTAAGCCGTAACCTAAGCCGTACCCTAAGCCTAACCCTAACCCTAGGCTACCCTTGACTGCTTCTGCCTCCAATAGATTTCCTAAGCACTAGTGTTTTAAGGAACAGCTTAAAAAGAGAATCCTAATGTGATTTCTTTATAATGTGTCTGTTCCTTATCTTATCCTAGTGTCTAAACTCTTCTCCATGGCTGGAACTCCAAATAATATTCCTTTACGTGCTAAGCGGTATCTAGAGAGTGGGATAGGTTTAATAACTACCCTAACACTAACGCGTACCCTAACTCTAACCCCTACCCTAACACTAACACGTACCCTAATCCTAAACAATACCCTAAACCGAGCCCTAACCCTAACACTAACCCTAACCCTAACCCATACCCTACGCCGTACCCGAAGCCCTCCCCGAACCCGTACCCTAAGCCGTACCCTAAGCCTAACCCCAAGCCTAACCCTAACCCTTGGTTACCCTTGACTGCTTCTGCCTCCAATAGCTTTCCTAAGCACTAGTGTTTTAAGGAACAGCTTAAAAAGAGAATCCTAATGTGATTTCTTTATAATGGGTGTGTTCCTTATCTTATCCTAGTGTCTAAACTCTTCTCCATGGCTGGACCTCCAAATAATATTCCTTATGTGCTAAGGGGTATCTAGAGAGTGGGATAGCTTTAATAACTACCCTAACCCTAACGCGTATCCCAACCCTAACCCCTACCCTAACCCTAACACGTACCCTAATCCTAACCGATACCCTAAACCGAGCCCTAACCCTAACACTAACCCTAACCCTAACCCTAACCCATACCCTACGCCATACCCGAATCCCTCCCCGAACCCGTACCCTAAGCCGTACCCTAAGCCGTACCCTAAGCCTAACCCTAACCCTAGGCTACCCTTGACTGCTTCTGCCTCCAATAGATTTCCTAAGCACTAGTGTTTTAAGGAACATCTTAAAAAGAGAATCCTATTGTGATTTCTTTATAATGGGTGTGTTCCTTATCTTATCCTAGTGTCTAAACTCTTCTCCATGGCTGGACCCCCAAATAATATTCCTTGACGTGCTAAGGTGTATCTAGAGAGTGGGATAGGTTTAATAACTACCCTAACCCTAACGCGTACCCTAACCCTAACCCCTACCCTAACCCTAACATGTACCCTAATCCTAAAACGTACCCTAATCGGAGCCCTAACCCTAACACTAACCCTAACCCTAACCCATACCCTATGCCGTACCCGAAGCCCTCCCCGAACCCGTACCCTAAGCCGTACCCTAAGCCTAACCCCAAGCCTAACCCTAACCGTAGGCTACTCTTGACTGCTTCTGCCTCCAATAGATTTCCTAAGCACTAGTGTTTTAAGGAACATCTTAAAAAGAGAATCCTATTGTGATTTCTTTATAATGGGTGTGTTCCTTATCTTATCCTAGTGTCTAAACTCTTCTCCATGGCTGGACCCCCAAATAATATTCCTTGACGTGCTAAGGTGTATCTAGAGAGTGGGATAGGTTTAATAACTACCCTAACCCTAACGCGTACCCTAACCCTAACCCCAACCCTAACCCTAACATGTACCCTAATCCTAACACGTACCCTAATCGGAGCCCTAACCCTAACACTAACCCTAACCCTAACCCATACCCTATGCCGTACCCGAAGCCCTCCCCGAACCCGTACCCTAAGCCGTACCCTAAGCCTAACCCCAAGCCTAACCCTAACCGTAGGCTACTCTTGACTGCTTCTGCCTCCAATAGATTTCCTAAGCACTAGTGTTTTAAGGAACAGCTTAAAAAGAGAATCCTAATGTGATTTCTTTATAATGGGTGTGTTCCTTATTTATCAAAGTGTCTAATCTCTTCTGCATGGCTGGACCTCCAAATAATATTCCTTTATGTGCTAAGCGGTATCTAGGGAGTGGGATAGGTTTAATAACTACCCTAACACTAACGCGTACCCTAACCCTAACCCCTACCCTAACACTAACACGTACCCTAATCCTAACCAATACCCTAAACCGAGCCCTAACCCTAACACTAACCCTAACCCTAACCCTAACCCATACCCTACGCCGTACCCGAAGCCCTCCCCGAACCCGTACCCTAAGCCGTACCCTAAGCCGTACCCTAAGCCTAACCCTAACCCTAGGCTACCCTTGACTGCTTCTGCCTCCAATAGATTTCCTAAGCACTAGTGTTTTAAGGAACAGCTTAAAAAGAGAATCCTAATGTGATTTCTTTATAATGGGGGTGTTCCTTATCTTATCCTAGTGTCTAAACTCTTCTCCATGGCTGGACCCCCAAATAATATTCCTTTACGTGCTAAGGTGTATCTAGAGAGTGGGATAGGTTTAATAACTACCCTAACCCTAACGCGTACCCTAACCCTAACCCCTACCCTAACCCTAACATGTACCCTAATGCTAACCCGTACCCTAAACCGAGACCTAACCCTAACACTAACCCTAACCCTAACCCTAACCCATACCCTACGCCGTACCCGAAGCCCTCCCCGAACCCGTACCCTAAGCCGTACCCTAAGCCGTACTCTAAGCCTAACCCTAACCCTAGGCTACCCTTGACTGCTTCTGCCTCCAATAGATTTCCTAAGCACTAGTGTTTTAAGGAACAACTTAAAAAGAGAATCCTAATGTGATTTCTTTATAATGGGTGTGTTCCTTATCTTATCCTAGTGTCTAAACACTTCTCCATGGCTGGACCTCCAAATAATATTCCTTTACGTGCTAAGGGGTATCTAGAGTGTGGGATAGGTTTAATAACTACCCTAACACTACCGCGTACCCTAACCCTAACCCCTACCCTAACACTAACACGTACCCTAATCCTAACCAATACCCTAAACCGAGCCCTAACCCTAACACTAACCCTAACCCTAACCCTAACCCATACCCTACGCCGTACCCGAAGCCCTCCCCGAACCCGTACCCTAAGCCGTACGCTAAGCCGTACCCTAAGCCTAACCCTAACCCTAGGCTACCCTTGACTGCTTCTGCCTCCAATAGATTTCCTAAGCACTAGTGTTTTAAGGAACAGCTTAAAAAGAGAATCCTAATGTGATTTCTTTATAATGGGTGTGTTCCTTATCTTATCCTAGTGTCTAAACTCTTCTCCATGGCTGGACCGCCAAATAATATTCCTTGACGTGCTAAGGTGTATCTAGAGAGTGGGATAGGTTTAATAACTACCCTAACCCTAACGCGTACCCTAACCCTAACCCCTACCCTAACCCTAACATGTACCCTAATCCTAACACGTACCCTAATCGGAGCCCTAACCCTAACATTAACCCTAACCCTAACCCATACCCTATGCCGTACCCGAAGCCCTCCCCGAACCCGTACCCTAAGCCGTACCCTAAGCCTAACCCCAAGCCTAACCCTAACCGTAGGCTACTCTTGACTGCTTCTGCCTCCAATAGATTTCCTAAGCACTAGTGTTTTAAGGAACAGCTTAAAAAGAGAATCCTAATGTGATTTCTTTATAATGGGTGTGTTCCTTATTTATCAAAGTGTCTAAACTCTTCTGCATGGCTGGACCTCCAAATAATATTCCTTTACGTGCTAAGCGGTATCTAGGGAGTGGGATAGGTTTAATAACTACCCTAACACTAACGCGTACCCTAACCCTAACCCCTACCCTAACACTAACACGTACCCTAATCCTAACCAATACCCTAAACCGAGCCCTAACCCTAACACTAACCCTAACCCTAACCCTAACCCATACCCTACGCTGTACCCGAAGCCCTCCCCGAACCCGTACCCTAAGCCGTACCCTAAGCCGTACCCTAAGCCTAACCCTAACCCTAGGCTACCCTTGACTGCTTCTGCCTCCAATAGATTTCCTAAGCACTAGTGTTTTAAGGAACAGCTTAAAAAGAGAATCCTAATGTGATTTCTTTATAATGTGTCTGTTCCTTATCTTATCCTAGTGTCTAAACTCTTCTCCATGGCTGGAACTCCAAATAATATTCCTTTACATGCTAAGCGGTATCTAGAGAGTGGGATAGGTTTAATAACTACCCTAACACTAACGCGTACCCTAACCCTAACCCCTACCCTAACCCTAACACGTACCCTAATCCTAACCAATACCCTAAACCGAGCCCTAACCCTAACACTAACCCTAACCCTAACCCTAACCCATATCCTACGCCATACCCGAATCCCTCCCCGAACCCGTACCCTAAGCCGTACCCTAAGCCGTACCCTAAGCCTAACCCTAACCCTAGGCTACCCTTGACTGCTTCTGCCTCCAATAGATTTCCTAAGCACTAGTGTTTTAAGGAACATCTTAAAAAGAGAATCCTATTGTGATTTCTTTATAATGGGTGTGTTCCTTATCTTATCCTAGTGTCTAAACTCTTCTCCATGGCTGGACCGCCAAATAATATTCCTTGACGTGCTAAGGTGTATCTAGAGAGTGGGATAGGTTTAATAACTACCCTAACCCTAACGCGTACCCTAACCCTAACCCCTACCCTAACCCTAACATGTACCCTAATCCTAACACGTACCTTAATCGGAGCCCTAACCCTAACACTAACCCTAACCCTAACCCATACCCTATGCCGTACCCGAAGCCCTTCCCGAACCCGTACCCTAAGCCGTACCCTAAGCCTAACCCCAAGCCTAACCCTAACCGTAGGCTACTCTTGACTGCTTCTGCCTCCAATAGATTTCCTAAGCACTAGTGTTTTAAGGAACAGCTTAAAAAGAGAATCCTAATGTGATTTCTTTATAATGGGTGTGTTCCTTATTTATCAAAGTGTCTAAACTCTTCTGCATGGCTGGACCTCCAAATAATATTCCTTTACGTGCTAAGCGGTATCTAGGGAGTGGGATAGGTTTAATAACTACCCTAACACTAACGCGTACCCTAACCCTAACCCCTACCCTAACACTAACACGTACCCTAATCCTAACCAATACCCTAAACCGAGCCCTAACCCTAACACTAACCCTAACCCTAACCCTAACCCATACCCTACGCCGTACCCGAAGCCCTCCCCGAACCCGTACCCTAAGCCGTACCCTAAGCCGTACCCTAAGCCTAACCCTAACCCTAGGCTACCCTTGACTGCTTCTGCCTCCAATAGATTTCCTAAGCACTAGTGTTTTAAGGAACAGCTTAAAAAGAGAATCCTAATGTGATTTCTTTATAATGGGTGTGTTCCTTATCTTATCCTAGTGTCTAAACTCTTCTCCATGGCTGGACCTCCAAATAATATTCCTTTACGTGCTAAGGGGTATCTAGAGAGTGGGTTAGGTTTAATAACTACCCTAACACTAACGCGTACCCTAACCCTAACCCCTACCCTAACCATAACACGTACCCTAATCCTAACCAATACCCTAAACCGAGCCCTAACCCTAACACTAACCCTAACCCTAACCCATACCCTACGCCGTATCCGAAGCCCTCCCCGAACCCGTACCCTAAGCCGTACCCTAAGCCGTACCCTAAGCCTAACCCTAACCCTAGGCTACCCTTGACTGCTTCTGCCTCCAATAGATTTCCTAAGCACTAGTGTTTTAAGGAACAGCTTAAAAAGAGAATCCTAATGTGATTTCTTTATAATGGGTGTGTTCCTTATCTTATCCTAGTGTCTAAACTCTTCTCCATGGCTGGACCTCCAAATAATATTCCTTATGTGCTAAGGGGTATCTAGAGAGTGGGATAGCTTTAATAACTACCCTAACACTAACGCGTACCCCAACCCTAACCCCTACCCTAACCCTAACACGTACCCTAATCCTAACCAATACCCTAAACCGAGCCCTAACCCTAACACTAACCCTAACCCTAACCCTAACCCATACCCTACGCCATACCCGAATCCCTCCCCGAACCCGTACCCTAAGCCGTACCCTAAGCCGTACCCTAAGCCTAACCCTAACCCTAGGCTACACTTGACTGCTTCTGCCTCCAATAGATTTCCTAAGCACTAGTGTTTTAAGGAACATCTTAAAAAGAGAATCCTATTGTGATTTCTTTATAATGGGTGTGTTCCTTATCTTATCCTAGTGTCTAAACTCTTCTCCATGGCTGGACCCCCAAATAATATTCCTTGACGTGCTAAGGTGTATCTAGAGAGTGGGATAGGTTTAATAACTACCCTAACCCTAACGCGTACCCTAACCCTAACCCCTACCCTAACCCTAACATGTACCCTAATCCTAAAACGTACCCTAATCGGAGCCCTAACCCTAACACTAACCCTAACCCTAACCCATACCCTATGCCGTACCCGAAGCCCTCCCCGAACCCGTACCCTAAGCCGTACCCTAAGCCTAACCCCAAGCCTAACCCTAACCGTAGGCTACTCTTGACTGCTTCTGCCTCCAATAGATTTCCTAATCACTAGTGTTTTAAGGAACATCTTAAAAAGAGAATCCTATTGTGATTTCTTTATAATGGGTGTGTTCCTTATCTTATCCTAGTGTCTAAACTCTTCTCCATGGCTGGACCCACAAATAATATTCCTTGACGTGCTAAGGTGTATCTAGAGAGTGGGATAGGTTTAATAACTACCCTAACCCTAACGCGTACCCTAACCCTAACCCCTACCCTAACCCTAACATGTACCCTAATCCTAAAACGTACCCTAATCGGAGCCCTAACCCTAACACTAACCCTAACCCTAACCCATACCCTATGCCGTACCCGAAGCCCTCCCCGAACCCGTACCCTAAGCCGTACCCTAAGCCTAACCCCAAGCCTAACCCTAACCGTAGGCTACTCTTGACTGCTTCTGCCTCCAATAGATTTCCTAATCACTAGTGTTTTAAGGAACATCTTAAAAAGAGAATCCTATTGTGATTTCTTTATAATGGGTGTGTTCCTTATCTTATCCTAGTGTCTAAACTCTTCTCCATGGCTGGACCCCCAAATAATATTCCTTGACGTGCTAAGGTGTATCTAGAGAGTGGGATAGGTTTAATAACTACCCTAACCCTAACGCGTACCCTAACCCTAACCCCTACCCTAACCCTAACATGTACCCTAATCCTAACACGTACCCTAATCGGAGCCCTAACCCTAACCCTAACCCTAACCCTAACCCATACCCTACGCCGTACCCGAAGCCCTCCCCGAACCCGTACCCTAAGCCGTACCCTAAGCCGTACCCTAAGCCTAACCCTAACCCTAGGCTACCCTTGACTGCTTCTGCCTCCAATAGATTTCCTAAGCACTAGTGTTTTAAGGAACAGCTTAAAAAGAGAATCCTAATGTGATTTCTTTATAATGGGTTTGTTCCTTATCTTATCCTAGTGTCTAAATTCTTCTCCATGGCTGGACCCCCAAATAATATTCCTTTACGTGCTAAGGTGTATCTAGAGAGTGGGATAGGTTTAATAACTACCCTAACCCTAACGCGTACCCTAACCCTAACCCCTACCCTAACCCTAACATGTACCCTAATGCTAACCCGTACCCTAAACCGAGCCCTAACCCTAACACTAACCCTAACCCTAACCCTAACCCATACCCTACGCCGTACCCGAAGCCCTCCCCGAACCCGTACCCTAAGCCGTACCCTAAGCCGTACTCTAAGCATAACCCTAACCCTAGGCTACCCTTGACTGCTTCTGCCTCCAATAGATTTCCTAAGCACTAGTGTTTTAAGGAACAACTTAAAAAGAGAATCCTAATGTGATTTCTTTATAATGGGTGTGTTCCTTATCTTATCCTAGTGTCTAAACTCTTCTCCATGGCTGGACCTCCAAATAATATTCCTTATGTGCTAAGGGGTATCTAGAGAGTGGGATAGCTTTAATAACTACCCTAACACTAACGCGTACCCTAACCCTAACCCCTACCCTAACCCTAACACGTACCCTAATCCTAACCAATACCCTAAACCGAGCCCTAACCCTAACACTAACCCTAACCCTAACCCTAACCCATATCCTACGCCATACCCGAATCCCTCCCCGAACCCATACCCTAAGCCGTACCCTAAGCCGTACCCTAAGCCTAACTCTAACCCTAGGCTACCCTTGACTGCTTCTGCCTCCAATAGATTTCCTAAGCACTAGTGTTTTAGGGAACATCTTAAAAAGAGAATCCTATTGTGATTTCTTTATAATGGGTGTGTTCCTTATCTTATCCTAGTGTCTAAACTCTTCTCCATGGCTGGACCGCCAAATAATATTCCTTGACGTGCTAAGGTGTATCTAGAGAGTGGGATAGGTTTAATATCTACCCTAACCCTAACGCGTACCCTAACCCTAACCCCTACCCTAACCCTAACATGTACCCTAATCCTAACACGTACCCTAATCGGAGCCCTAACCCTAACATTAACCCTAACCCTAACCCATACCCTATGCCGTACCCGAAGCCCTCCCCGAACCCGTACCCTAAGCCGTACCCTAAGCCTAACCCCAAGCCTAACCCTAACCGTAGGCTACTCTTGACTGCTTCTGCCTCCAATAGATTTCCTAAGCACTAGTGTTTTAAGGAACAGCTTAAAAAGAGAATCCTAATGTGATTTCTTTATAATGGGTGTGTTCCTTATTTATCAAAGTGTCTAAACTCTTCTGCATGGCTGGACCTCCAAATAATATTCCTTTACGTGCTAAGCGGTATCTAGGGAGTGGGATAGGTTTAATAACTACCCTAACACTAACGCGTACCCTAACCCTAACCCCTACCCTAACACTAACACGTACCCTAATCCTAACCAATACCCTAAACCGAGCCCTAACCCTAACACTAACCATAACCCTAACCCTAACCCATACCCTACGCTGTACCCGAAGCCCTCCCCGAACCCGTACCCTAAGCCGTACCCTAAGCCGTACCCTAAGCCTAACCCTAACCCTAGGCTACCCTTGACTGCTTCTGCCTCCAATAGATTTCCTAAGCACTAGTGTTTTAAGGAACAGCTTAAAAAGAGAATCCTAATGTGATTTCTTTATAATGTGTCTGTTCCTTATCTTATCCTAGTGTCTAAACTCTTCTCCATGGCTGGAACTCCAAATAATATTCCTTTACATGCTAAGCGGTATCTAGAGAGTGGGATAGGTTTAATAACTACCCTAACACTAACGCGTACCCTAACCCTAACCCCTACCCTAACACTAACACGTACCCTAATCCTAACCAATACCCTAAACCGAGCCCTAACCCTAACACTAACCCTAACTCTAACCCTAACCCATACCCTACGCCGTACCCGAAGCCCTCCCCGAACCCGTACCCTAAGCCGTACCCTAAGCCTAACCCCAAGCCTAACCCTAACCCTTGGTTACCCTTGACTGCTTCTTCCTCCAATAGATTTCCTAAGCACTAGTGTTTTAAGGAACAGCTTAAAAAGAGAATCCTAATGTGATTTCTTTATAATGGGTGTGTTCCTTATCTTATCCTAGTGTCTAAACTCTTCTCCATGGCTGGACCCCCAAATAATATTCCTTTACGTGCTAAGGGGTATCTAGAGAGTGGGATAGGTTTAATAACTACCCTAACCCTAACGCGTACCCTAACCCTATTCCCTACCCTAACCCTAACACGTACCCTAATCCTAACACGTACCCTAAACCGAGCCCTAACCCTAACACTAACCCTAACCCTAACCCTAACCCATACCCTACGCCGTACCCGAAGCCCTCACCGAACCCGTACCCTAAGCCGTACCCAAAGCCTAACCCTAAGCCTAACCCTAACCCTAGGCTACCCTTGACTGCTTCTGCCTTCAATAGATTTCCTAAGCACTAGTGTTTTAAGGAACAGCTTAAAAAGAGAATCCTAATGTGATTTCTTTATAATGGGTGTGTTCCTTATCTTATCCTAGTGTCTAAACTCTTCTCCATGGCTGGACCTCCAAATAATATTCCTTTACGTGCTAAGGGGTATCTACAGAGTGGGATAGGTTTAATAACTAACCTAACACTAACGCGTACCCTAACCCTAACCCATACCCTAACACTAACACGTACCCTAATCCTAACCAAAACCCTAAACCGAGCCCTAACCCTAACACTAACCCTAACCCTAACCCTAACCCATACCCTACGCCGTACCCGAACCCCTCCCCGAACCCGTACCCTAAGCCGTACCCTAAGCCTAACCTCAAGCCTAACCCTAACCCTAGGCTACCCTTGACTGCTTCTGCCTCCAATAGATTTCCTAAGCACTAGTGTTTTAAGGAACAACTTAAAAAGAGAATCCTAATGTGATTT